>NC_136883.1:29037451-29427867 GCF_949152265.1 Phoxinus phoxinus | reverse complement strand
AGGTTGGATGCAGTTAGGTTGTGATTGAATGGTGAAGGGTCAGGTGAGATGGAAAAGAGGAATGGAAGAGCGATAGGTGGATGGATAGAAACAGGGTGGGAGGTTAAAGACAACGCGGTTAATATGGGAATAATTGGGTGCTAAGCACTTCCATGCTCATTTAATGAAGGAGAAAATGAACATGGAACCAAAGGGCCTTAGAATTAAACTCAAAATTCCACCCACATAAAATAAGGACAGACAAAAAGTGTAGATTGCAAACACACACACACAAGTCTACGTGGTTAGGCACAATGTCCTTTTTAAAGACAGATGCGGCATGCTCACAAGGACTCTAAGAATATATCAGGTGGCTCCACTTTAGTATCGGCTGTCATGATCGGAGAAGGCCAGGAAGTTGCTGAGGCTCAGAGCATTGCGCCGTTTGTTCTGTGAAATTACTCACAGGCCCAGCTCGTTAATCTACACTACAGTGTGCTGCAGCAGCAATTATTACTTAAAGAATAACAACACCAAGGGAGGAGGCATATAAAACATCTACAAAGGAACTGTTTCAGTTAAACTCATATACGGCAGCCAGGGCCACTAGCCAAAGAAACAAGAAACATAGGATGGAAAATATCATCCACCAGGAGCCAACATTAAAAAGTGGCACCCAGCGCTCTATAGCATTATAGCGTACGAGGAAACATATTCAAAACACTCCTATAACATAATTAGATAAGTCACAGAGCCCTTTATTAGTTCAGCTAACCTAACATAATTAGAATTCCAACATCGGTAAATAACACCCCCTCCACGTGAACATGTAGTTACTCTATTCGTAAAATATCTGCAACAAAGAGCAAAATCTGTGTAATTGTCCACGACAGACAGGAGTTAGATGAAGTGGAATAAAATAGAACCTAATTGTTTGTTGGCCTTTGCTGAAGAAGCGAGACCTGCAGTCCTGGTCTCGGCTGCATGGTGAAGAGTTAACAGAGCAATCAGACCTGCAGCCGAGGCCTCAGCTGCGTAGTCAAGTGTTAAACAATGGAACAGCTGTTGAGAGCGATGTCTGCACTTCCAGAAATAGAGCTGTTCATTTCACCTGTCTGTCTCACACCTGTGTGCAGGGAGTGAGAGAGAGTGCTGGGGCAAGACTAAGGCAGCAAAAAAGGGTAGGAAAGCAGGAGGAGCGACTGGCAAGCATCCAAACACACACGCGCGCACACACACATAAACACACACGAACGCACGCTCACTAGCAGAGGAAACTATGGGGTCAACTTACCGATCATATGGTTGGCAACATGGATCTGGATCTCTCGTTCTGTCTCAAAGGTCATTTGGCATTTGATGCACTGATACGTCTTCTTCTACAAGGAAAGATACAGGATTGGAATTTATATTGAACAGGCTTTTTCTATCCACATTCACAATCACCCAACCTATCCTGTTGCAACAACAGGGTGAAAAGGCAGCGATTCTCCTATCTGTTACACTGATCTGAGACAAAAGCACAGGTAAAGATTGAGCGTCCCTGGAAGTTCACTGTCAATATCTAGTGAAGCGAACAGGCTGTACAATAGCCCAGCAGGATGAGGCTGCTGAACCCTCTGGGGCCAGTAGTAATGTAGCCATGAATTCACACATCTCTCTTTGACTCAGAACACTTTGGGAACACAGGGAACTTATACACTAAAAATACTGCCAGAAAATGGTTGCTGGCAATGTCTCCCCTTTTCAAAAGAAATTGCATAAAATTCTTTTTTGAACTGCCAAAAGAAAAGAGATAATAGGAAAAGAAACACAAAAAGAGAAAAGGTAGAGAAAGAAAACAATTTTGAGAACTAGAGGAAAACCTCAAATGACCTAAAAAATACCCTAAGCAAATACAAAACCATTTAAAATAGAACATTTCTGTCAAAAGGCCCAGTGCTTGTGGACAATGGCTAAGAGTCATCTTTGATCTTCTTGTTTCATATTGAACTATAAAATACTTTTAATATCCTTTCAGACGAAATAAAATATAATTGAGACAGTTGTAGTATAAAGCATATCAGGATATCATAGGGGTTAGGCTTTGACACTTACTTTAGGGACAGGTGAGGAATCCGTAACTTTCTTAGCTCCACTGGTCTCAGGGCTCATCTCAGGATGGTCCACCTGAACATGGCTTTCTAGGTCTTCCAGGGTCTCAAATTTAACAGCACACTCTGGGCAGCGCAGTCCAGTGGTGCCCTTCTCGCCTTCTTGTGGGGTGACAACAACAGTTGGGGACTGGCCATTTGTGCCCCGACTCATGCAGCCAGCACAAAGACCATAAGGCAGGCCGTTGACATCGATCTTGACCAGCTCTTGTTTATTCTTGAAGTCTTTGAGACAAAGGGCACATTTATACAGTTTGTGAGCCTGCAGCTGGCCATTTGGAGATGATGAGGCTGATCCTCCTCCTCCACCACTGACCCCAGAGGACGAGATCTTCTGCATGTGAAAAGTTCCATGGATCTTCAGTTCAAGTGTCGAGGTGACAGTTTGCATGCAAACAACACAGCGGAAGCCTGTGAGGGAGTTTCTCAGGTCAGGGTGCATCTGGCAGTGCTCGATAAACTCTTCCTCGCTCTGCAGGGGCATCTTGCAGATACGGCAGGTGCCTGTGTCCAGGCTCTTGCTGTGGGTGACCTTGTGCTCAGTGAGAGTAAGGAGTGAAGGGAAGCGTTCACCACAGATGGGACACATGTAGTGCTTCGCCGGGCCACGGTGCGTCTGGGCATGTTCCCTCAAGCCGTTCTCAGAAAAGAATGTCCGTGAGCAAACATTGCATTTGTGGTTACCCTTGATGAAGTCAGCCTTCTTTTTTCTTGAGGTTGCATCGTCATCACCAGGTCTGATATTGTGGTCTCGAAGGCGGTGGTTTTGGAGAAGAGACTCCATGGTATAGGCTGCACCACAGATGTCACAGGCATACATTGGCTCTGAGGCGTCCAGCTCCTCTTCACCACCGCTGGCTTCATGGCTGTTTACGGTTTCCTGACTTCCACCTTTTAACAGCATGTTCTGCAAATCTGCTTGCTCAGCAGCTGCAGTTGATCCTGCTGTGGAACGCTTAGAGCTTTGAGTCACCCCGTTAGGCGTTCCATTTTGGCTGCCTCCATTTCCGTTGCCATTTCCTCCATCAAAAATGCAGTGCTTCTCTCTGAGATGTCTTTCCAACAAGACAATGGCATGGAAAGCCTTCCCACAGAGCCGGCAGTTATACTTTTTACTGTGAGTAGTGATGTGACACTGGAGTTCTACTTCTGTGCCAAATGTTTCCCCACAGAATATGCATTTGCGTGCTTTCCCAGATGCCCCTGTACTGGTAGGATGACCCAAATGGCTGTGCTTCACGTGTAATTGCAGGTCACTTTCTTTGCGGAAGTCCCAAGCACAGGCCGTACAACGATACATTTTCTTCTCATTGCTGTGCTTGACGGCCAGGTGGACTTGTATAGAGACCTTTGAATCAAAGACTTCCTGACACAGAGTGCAGTGGTACAGCACAAAGGTATGCATGTCTAGCAAGTGCTTTTGCAGATCATCTACAGAAGAGAACTGTTTGTCGCAGCTCTCACAGACATACTGGGTGGAAGTAGTGGTGTAGTGAATGGTCAAGTGCTGAAGCAGTGCCTCTTGAGAATCAAAGTCCTCTTTGTTGCATTGTGGGCAAGACTGTCTCCTCAGCAGAAGTTCCAGATGGGACTTGAGATGGGCTTGGAAGCCCTCAAAGCTGCTGAATCGAAGGTCACACTGATTGCAGGGATAGTCTCCATTAGCAACTGCTGGAGTGCTGTCACCAGTTACCCTATGGCGTTTAGGGGAGGATATCTCCACATCAGATGAGGCTGGGCTCAAGTCTGCCACTTTGACTTTGCGCTTGTTGTTTGCAAGAGGGATGTTCTTGTGATTTTCCTTAATGTGTTTAGTGAGTTTGAGGAGAGAACCAAAGATGGGAGAGTTGGTGCAGTAAGGGCAAGAATACACTTCCATGAAGGACTGCGAGGGCTGCAAGACTGGAGACTCCATTTTGGTCACACCACCCCCACTGCTGCAATGGGTCTGTTGGATGTGCTCGGTGAGTGAGGACTCTGTAAGGAACCCCATGGAGCACTGGTTGCAGAAGAAAGCATGGTTGCCCTCCAAAGTGGTGGATCCAGCAACAACACCACCGGATAGGCAGTGAGAAACACGGATGTGCTCTTGCAGGGTATTGATGTCTGCAAACATGTCAGGACAGTAGTTGCAATGAAAGGCTGAAACATTACTGAACTGCAGAAGGGGAAAGTTTGAGGCAGAGCTCCCACTGGATCTATGTGCTTTGCGCACATGCTCATTAAGGTTATAGAGAGTAGGCAGGGTTTCCAGACAGAACTGGCAAGTGTGGCTCTGCTGAGGTTTGTCTGCATGGATAGTCTTCAGATGAATCTCCAGGACAGCCAGGCTGTTGAAATCTCTCTTGGAGCAATATGGACAACTGTAGGTAAATTTGCCTGACCAGACTCCATCGTCATGGTCAGAAGAAGGTGCAAGCTTGCGTCTGTTCTGTCCAGGCTTGAGAGTAGAGTCTGGGGTTGATCCTCTCTCCAGGGAGGCACTGGAATCAGGCGTTGCACTGCTCATTGATGCCACACTTCCCAAGACCGGATCAGGACTGGCACTGTGGATGCTGGAGTCTGGCTGCCGGTGGCTGTCAAGATGGCAATAGACATCCTCTACAGATGAGAACTGCTCTGCGCACATGGGACACTTGTGTTTCTTGTTGGCGTGAGTTCTATCAATATGGGTGAGTAGAGTGCCTTCATCGCTGAAGATTTCAGGGCAGTGGATGCATTGCAGCTCTGCACGGTCTGAGAGCTGGGGATGCTGCGTCAGCACGTGTTTCTCAAGTTCATCTGTCTGACTGAATGTCTCCTCGCAGTAATCACACATATATAGGTCCTGGTCCTGGTCAGCTACGTCACTACTAGATCCATCACGCTTACCCTGGTCTTTCTTTGCCAGGTGTTCCTTGTTCTTCCGATGGGCTTGCATGTGACTCTGTAGAGAGGATGTGGAAGAGAAGCCACGCTTACAAATGCTGCACTTGAATGGTTTGCTGGAACTGTGTGTTTTGAGGTGGATCTTGAGATGATCGCTGCGAGAAAATGCTGCCTCGCACTCCTGGCAACTGTACTTCTTGTCACCGGTGTGAAGCTTGACGTGACGATCACGACTGCGTTTGTGTTTGAACAAACGACTGCAGAAGGTGCATTTGAAGGGCAGCTTGTCACTGTGGATCTGTTCGTGGCGCTTCAGGTAGCTGAGGCGACTGAAGGACTTGTCGCAGAACTGGCAGGGATAAGGCAGGCCAGAGCCCCCTTCTTCCTCCCCTGTGCCCATGCCCATATCGCAGCAGCCATCCCCTAGCATCTGTGACGGTGATGCCACGTCTTTGCTAGAGGGAGAGGACGCCACCCAGGAGAGCCCCGGGTCATCATCACCATCTGCAATGCAAAACACAGACAGAATTAAAATGTTAAAGAGGCAGAGAAAATATCAAAATAGAAGCAAAGAACTAAAGACAGCAAACCCCACAAGAGTAGAGAAATAAGGACAAAGATGTATTTTTTATCCTCTTATCCTTAGCAAACAAGCTCATACCCATATCCCTCAGATTTGGATCTGCTTTATCATATTTTCATTATGGTCACCAGATTGAAAAGCTTCACAAAAGTGATTAGAGCACATTCAGAAAGGAAAGCCCTCTTACTGGACAATGCATACAAAAGCATAGCACTGGATTATTTATGTTTTTCCGCTGTTTGAGCAAACACACGGCCAGTCTAGATTAATGCAGGCATACATTATACAAAGATATACAAATCGGGTTGCTCTTAATTCTCCTGCTTTGTGCAATCTGATGGGGCCTGACACAGTCCACACGTCATCTATTTAGCATCTCAACCAGCAGACTCTGAAGGAAAGCAATGGAGAGAGCTCATGACTTATTGAGCAGGGATGCTGCGAGCACAAAGTCCCACTGCGGCTCAGACAAACACAGAATTTTCTATCAGAGCACTGTTTGTTTGCTTTATTTTCTCTAAGTTGTATGTTCACTCTTAATGCGTTGAAAAAGCCTCTGGTATAACAGATTCAAAAAATGTATGTTTACAGAGAATAACGTCCCACATCCTCTAAAAGCTCCATCCATACTCACAAGCCAAATGTAACAATGTCCTTCTATGCTCAGTTTTCTAATTAGAAATGAAAAACACACTGAAACACAATCTACGACCTAATGCGACAGGAAAAGGAAAAAGGAAAAAAAGAACAAAGAAAGTGCACCACCTCAGCGTGTATTGTATAAACTAATAACTTCAACTCCATATGGCAGTTGTAGGATTTTACTTCCGCCCACTACTCTCCCATTACACAAAGGTGAGCACAGCAGAATTTGTAGAAAATAAATTCAAGTGATGAATCGATCCACTTTAAAATGTAGGTGCTGTGCAGAACAAATAAATCTCCACGGGGGTTTGTGGGTAGAAATTTGTAAAACCATGAATTATGAATTTAGCTCTAAGCGAGAAATGAATTCAGAGCCGGAGTAAAGAACAACTTAAAAATAGAGATATCAGTAAAGGAGTATAATAAGAGAAGGAAGTGTGACATTGTTTAGAAAATACTTATATATAGAAAGGCAAATAAGAGCAAGGCAGCCTCTAAATAAAGAGGTCATTCTATGAAATGAGTGCTTTTCTAAAATTAAAGTACATTTTTGTAAGATTCAGATTTATAATTTAAGTGTTAATAAATTGCATTGTGGCATCTCAAGCTAAATTAATACATTTAATATATGTTGGTATCTAATTCCCCTACTGTTAAACGTAATAAAAAGGAAATCGTGATTTTAAAAAGGACATTCTGACTTAGTTGAAAGCAAATCTTGAAAGTATGATGATGTCATGTCACTATGACAAAGATTTTTGGTTTATGGCTATTTTTTATACTATACAAATAAATTAATATGTTGTCTTTTAATTGTCTTATCAACCAAATATCTAAAAAATAGAGAGAGAATAAAGAAACATGACACAAATGACAGATAATGTCTATTTAAAAAAAAGAAACCACTCAAATTTGTGCCACTTTCTTTTTTGTTTTAGTGTCTCTTTCTCAGACTACATTTAGCGTAAGAAGAGGTGGCCCACCTCTCACACACCTCCTCTGCCTCTTTCCTTAAAGTACAGTGCCCTCCCCCTATTATGTTCTCATGCTTTTGTGCCCGTGTCAGGATAAGAGCCATCCCAACACAACTTAAAACCCTTGCAACACGGGAGAGAAAGTGTTGCAGTGGCCCAATGAAAGAGCTCAGATGAAAAGCCCATAAGGGACTTAACCGTGGTGAATTCTTTGGCTGCACAATGAGACTGTGGCCCCTGACAGGCCATTCTCTGATCCAGCCACTGTGGAGGTGAGAGGGGGGCGGGTATAGTGGTGATGGTGGGGGTGCCGACTGACAGGTAGGCCGTCCTGCTGAGACACAGACATGTACCACAGTGCAAGAGATACAAAGAAACACTTGCTTGAGTTCAGAGCCAGAAAAAAGGAGGGGAAAAAAAGGCAGAGGAGAGGAAAAGAATGGAGCCTAAAAGAAAAAAAAACCTCCTGGCACATGTGGTCATTCTGGCGAATTATAAATCTATTAATGCTAATGCAATCCCTCTGACTGCGACAGAATGTGAGAAATCACTTTTGAGAAAGAGGGAGATTATAGTCATTAAATAGCTTTAATCCTCAGAAGTGTGGCTGTCGGAAAATGGAAGATCACATGGCTTTTAGGGGGCTTTTGTCATCTGTCCGCCGGGGGACTTGGCAAGAGCACTAAACAGGGTAAGAAATTTCAATGAAAAGTTAAATTAGAAAAGAAACAGAAAGAAAAAAGTGAGGGGGACGAGAGAGAGAGAGAGCGAGAGTGAGTGAGAGAGAGAGCGAGAGAGAGAAAAGACCCGGCGTCTGGAATGGGCATGAAAACATGGGGTTCATTCCACGCTCCTGTTCTTATACATTTACAGGCTCAATCGACCTTCCCATTGTTTTCAGATTCCTCTCTCCCTCTCTGACAGTTTGTTTCTCACTTGTTCCACATTCCATCCCCAAACTTTCTTTCATGTTGTGACTCATTACCGAATTAACAGGCTGCTCTGGTGGTTGCCCCTGGCGCTGGCCTTCTTCTCGCCAGCCTGTCCCATGTGGAGGGGTGGAGCACAGGATGGAAGGGTGTAGCGAGGGAGGGAAGAATGGGAAGACGGACTGGCAGAAGGACACATTCTGATGTCCAGGGATGGGCCTGCCACCCCGCCTTGAACAGGGCCTGGTAATTGGAAGTATGATAACAGAAACACATGGTGATGGCGGCAGCCACCCCAGCATCTAATCTGCAGATAATTCTAGAAGATTCAAGAGCAGACCCCCCCACCCTGCGAAGACCACCATGCCTCCACCGGACCGGGCTGGGCTGAACCACATCAGGCCAGTTAATGGGCTAGCCAAAGCACTGGCATGCAGGGCTGGAAGCGTGGTGGAAGACGGTAATGAAGACGTGCTCAGTCTGATGTCTGTCCTCTCTCTTCTTTATCAGATAGAAGGACAGATAGAGGGGGGGTGTAAGCCAGATAGAGAAGAAAAAAAAAAAAAGATCCCCTCTATCTCTCCCAACACCAAAGCTGTGGATTTTGTGAATGCCCCTACCGTCAAGAGCCAATCGTCAGAGCCAAAACAGGCTAGTGTGTTCATTAGCTCTTGGAGGCATATACAGCAGACCCACACTTATGACATACAGCACTGCTGTTCCCCTTCTGGATCAACACACCATCCAAAAACAATACAGTCGTTCCACAATGATTAACACACTGAAATTTATACTACATGGGAGACGAGGTTAAATATGCCCACTTCGACAACAACCAAACTAATACTAAACCAGTTTAACATTCATTCCAACATATTCTATTCAAATTTGACAAATGAAGGCAAACATTCTGGTTTTAGCCTGATTCATCTCATCCCCCATCTAGGTTAGAAGCCACTACTAACATCTCGCTTTGTTCTAAAGCAGTTTTTAACTACTAAATCATACTTTTGCTTCAGAAAGAGCCTGTAATAATAAATATTACATATATACATATATATATTCTTCCAAGTCCATAATGGAAAGCCAGAGAGTTAACAGTAAATTTCTTACCATCAAAATGTTGTGTATTATTGCTAGAGAAGCTTAATATTTTCTGACAAAGGTTTAATTTCAGAACTAAACCTAAAATGTGGGAAAAATTACAAAAAAAACTAAAATGTATTATTAGTGACCACAGACATCAACATGCTAATGCGGATATCCTCAAGCTATGCTAATTAACATAGTAATGGACCTTAGTAAGGGTATACACTATATTTAATTTGACATATATAAAAACAAGGTACAGTTTGTACAAACTTGTATCAAAAAAGTCCAAACAAACCAAAAACTCCAAAGACATAGGTTGTGAATTAGACATGACTTAGGACCAACAGACATTACAACCCATTGAACTGACTTCACATCTAAGTCTCACAGCAAAGGTCCAAACCATGGTCAACCATGACTAAGATCCAAAGTAATCTTTGGATTACAATTATAACTACAGTAAAAATACACAAACTAAGTAATAGCCTAGTACATTAAAATAAAAAGTAACAGTTCATTACACAAATTATAATAATGTAAATAAATGATTAACTAAACATAAACTCAATATTTGTGTGAAAATTATTTATATAATTTTTTTTCCATCCATGTCAATGTCTGTAAGGGCAAAAGTGCATGTAATTGAAGATTACAACAGAGTACACCCAATTACAATTTCTTATGATCAGTACCAATTCACTTGCACACTAAATCTTTAATTGATGTCCCACAACTCAGTCAGAAAAGTCAGAGCTTAAAGAAAGTAACCAATTTCCTACAAGTGAATTTTATGAGCACTTCTTTTAAGAGCAAATACAATCATTCCGACATGATGGAACATAAGGAAAAACAAAATGGTAGAATCGTGGTCTAACTAAACCTGTGTCTTATTTCACCTAGTCACATTCCACATCCCTGACCTCTCACCCCTCCTCTACCCCCTCCACCTTTGAGCCTGGCCCCCTGCCCAAAACCTCCACCTTTCTCAGCAGCCCCCCTGCCCAGCTCACAGCCCCTTACCCCTGGCCCTCTGCCCACAGCCTGGGGCAGGAGAGACACACTGTAGGGGGCAGAAAAACAACTTCCACCCCGTGCTCCCACTGGGCAACCCAGCATGCCGGCCAGACAGGCCTGAAGCAAGAGCCAGGGGAAAACAACTTCCAGATAAACCCAGAGTATAGGACTATAGGAGTTTTTACTAGCGGTTCATCTTAATTCTCTTCAATCATCTCTTCCGTTTCTTTTTCTGTGCTTCTCACAGAGACCTCCCTCTTCCATATCTTCCTTCCTTCCTCTCTCCCCTAGGCAACAGGGCCGTCATAACCAAACACAACAGAGGACAAAGCTATGTTGCTAAGAGGGTAAGAAAGAGTGGAAGAGAGAGGACAAGAAAGGAAAGAGAGAGAACGAAAAGGGAGGGGGACGGCACACAGGAACTGACCACATGGCCGGCAGTCCTCTGGGAGCACAGTCTCTGAGACCAAACACCTGTTTATCAATACTAAAATACACACACACACATCTATACACATACTGTACACACACAAGCAAACCAACTCCTGTATTTCCCCCCCAACTGTTCTGCAATGTTCCTTTGGGTTTCTATGCTGACACACTCTCTGCCTCTGCCGTAACCCACCGCCGCTCAAGGGAGACAGTCTGTCAGGGGCCTGGTCCTAGTGGACACACAAACACGCACATACACACAAACTCATGTTTGCCGTCCCTAACGGTCTCTGCTCCATCAAGCTGACACTCTCCAGTCTGTGCTCGTAGGACCCCTGGCATTGCTCTCGGTACCCTACAGGGGGCTCCAGGGACACAGTCTGTTAGGGGTCTTTTCCTAAAGGACACAAACACGCAAACATGCCAAGGTGATGTCATCATGTAGCCAGTCTGTCAGGGTCCATAATCCTGGAGGAGAACCATGTATTTACACTCATATGTACCCTTGCACACACACACATATGCGTACTGCAGTGATGTCACAGGGCGGACTGTCTGTCAGGGGCCGGAATCCTGGAGGACACACACTCTTGCTGCCCACAGCCCATATGGAGTTGTTGGCGCCCATAAGCGTCCGAGCAGCCGGACTCATTCCCAGGGCAGAAGGTGAGGAGCAGGGGGTTGGGAAGGCAAGGACAGCTGACAGCCTGCTCCCCATCTCCCCTCTAGCGACCCCCAGGTGAGGAAGAGAAATGGAACACCTTCTGGAGGCTGACCACTCACTCACCTCTAGAGACCACAGAGTGCTGTACAGATGGGTGCAGTGCTACTTGCTAACATGACAACAAGAGAGACTGGAGAGAGGACAGGAAATGATGGGCAGAAGACATGAGCAGAACTCTGACACAAACGTGACACCACAGGCCTTGGCAAAAATATTGTTGATTTTCCAATTAATGGTGATCTTCATTTGAACAATCTTGATATCAATTCTTAAAATCTCAAAATCTTTTACTCTATGTAAAAGAAAATCATATGTAAGAAAACTAGACAAATATACCCAAATAAAATAAAATGAATCTCAATCTAATCTAAATCTAAACTAGATCTCAATCCAAACTGAATCAAAGACTGAAAAAAATGACATGAATCGAATCAGGAACTCTATGCCGACACCCAGCACTAGTCAGGTCATAAACCCTCAAAAATGGGCATCAAGGGCACATAATATACTTAAAAGGAGGTGACCATGAGTACCCTTATGAATCCAAAAATGATAGATCATACTTACAGTCTATGGACGCAAGTAAACATCAAGAACACCATTTGGGAAAGGGCCTTTGACTTTTGGTAATACATTTACAAAGTTCTGTGGGACGGTTCACAACAGAAGTCCATACTATATCGTAAGTAAATTTCAGTTAGCACTTTGTTTGTCATTACAAACTATGGGGCAAATTTATTTTCAATGGTAATTAAGAGCATGCCACAGATGTTGACGATAAAGCTTGCCTTCTACTTAACCTGAAACACTCCTTTAAACACTAACCAGACACAGATGAAATCACTTCTAAACAAACCATTTCTGCAGTAGATAAAGTTGCTGTAAACCCAATTAAAAGCCTTCAGCCATTAATAATGTTTAGATGCAGAAAAGCCAATGGCATTTTTAGCTAGGATGATTTACACGCTAAGCATTTTTAGGGGCGCGAAGGTGAAACATAAGTACTCGGTGTGTGCCTGATGGAGAGAGAGAAGGTGAGATGGAGGAGAGATAAAGACTGAGGGAGAGGTTGCGTGACGACAGGGGCACTGGCAGTGGTTAAGCTCCGTTTGACTCTTGTGTTGCTCAGTCTGCGCGAGCGGCGGGGGCCCGCACTGTTAAACAGCTGCAGATTAATTACATGTGAAGTGTACCAAAACAAGCCTCTTCACAACTCCAGCATCAGAGATGAGACGTTTGGCTTCTGCAGCTTTCTTTTCTCTTTTGCTTTTTCTTCTTTAAAGTTTGGCTCCCTTTACTATACTTTCCACATTTGGTTAAACATAAATCCTTATGATGTCACTAAATGTACGAGAAAGTATGTTCTATTTGGCTTGTCATTTTTGGCTTGTCATTTTGCAAATGATGAACATTGCCTGACTTTTTATACAACAACAATAAGAGTAGCTCTTGAAACGCAACGGAAAGTTTTGCCTCTGCTCATGTACATTACTGTGCATAAACTCATGTTACAAATTCTTGCACACAAACCTTCATCGAAAAAATATAGTAAAACTGTAATAATATTTCACAATATTACAATTTAAAATAACGGTTTCTATGTTAATATATTTATTTTATGCAATTTATTGCTGTGATGGTAAAGCAGAATTTTCAGCAGCCATTACCTTAGTCTTCTGATTTGAAGACTAAGGTAGAAATCAGAATCAGAATCAGAAATGCTGATTTGGTGGTTGTGACACATTTCTATTTACTTTTGTAACATTAGAACTGTCACTTTTGATCAATTCAATGCATCCTCGTTGAACGAAAGTGTTATTTAAATCCTAGAATCTTTCGGACGAAACTTTCGAACGGTAATGTAATTCATTATATTAAAAAAAACAAGTATATTTGGATGCCGTTCCAGACAATCTGTGCGCTTTACATGCACACGGTCTCAAATGATGAAAAAAAAAATACTTGTACAGAAACAAGAGACAATTTGATGTCTCTATCAGTCGCTCATTGTGTCTTCTGTCTGGTAGTCATGTATGTCACAAGTTTTACTGGTTGGGAGTGTACAGTGAGTGCAGTCAGGTTCCCACTGTGTACCTAGTCAATGGGAAGCAGCTGCCTGCCTAGCCATGCAGGAAAGCAGTGCTAAACAAGCACTTTGTTCCCTTCTAGAGTCCCACACACACTAACATCTACCTCACATAACCTGGAACATGACCCTCCGTCACTAAGATGCGCACATTAGTGTGTGTTTGTATGTGTTTTGTGTGTGAGAGCGAGAGAGCATGTGCATAACAGATGGGAAAGAGGAGAGAGAGAAGGTGAATGTGTTTAAATGTGTCCCTGATCGTTTCTTCCATCACTTACTGTACCCGTCTGTCTATGTCTTTCTCTCTATGATCTGTGCTCGGAGGCAGACAGGCCTCTAAACTGATCACACACTGTACTCTGCCTCTTGGCTCTCTTTGATCAAACTGATGCAGAAAAGGGTTTTAGTTAAAGCTCACCTGCCCCCACTGTTAACACAAAATAACCCTTTAACCTCAGCATATCATCACAACATACATACAACAAGTAGGGGGCTAGGGGCACATGTTTCTATATTTTTGTAGGGGCACTAAAGGAAGTCCTAGTCCAGTTTGTGATGTGCTTACACATATTTAAAAAAATATATTAAAAAAAATATACTTTTATTTATAAATGTGCATTCAAAAGCCTATTTGGACGGAGCTAGTTTTCATGGAGGATGTTGGAGAAATGCATGTGTCACAGCACAGGCGTACTTGGTCATTTTAATCCCACCCGAATCTGCCATGTCTGTTTTTCTCACTCAACCTGTAGTGCAATTAGTGCAAATTACCAAAAAAAAATTGGCAGACTCAACAGTCCTCTGAAAAATCAAATCCCGTCCGAATGCGAATGTCTGTGAATGCTGATATTGTATTTTGCTAATGCTTCTCATGTGTTTTTTGTCCTACCTGAGCTACCGTTTGCACACCAGTCTTTCACATGGATGGTATCCGATGAAAAAGTTCAATTATAAAATTAATAAACCGAGCTAAATCGAGGAAACTGCGAAGACTGTCCATTTTAATATCAGTGTCAAGTAAGATACTTGTCTAGATGTCTCTGATCACTTGTGGGTTTATTATAAACAGCCACTTATATAAACTCATGTGAAGTTGTAAACAGGGTTTTAATAATAAATTAAAGCTATCAATATGATTAAGTAATTCATTAAAAAACATACACGCCATACGTGATGCACACATTAGAACTTCTGTCATGCCCACATCAAGAAAACACAGTTCCACCTCTGTAATAAACAGAGATGTTAGCCCCATCCGAATTGGTACATAAAATCATGTCGGGTGATAAAAACTGTAACTCAAACATTGTTTAGAAAACTAGCCCCGTCGGAATAGGGTTAAAGTCTACTTGCCTCAAAAAATTTTAGGAGTGTGTGTCTTCTGAAATTACAAAACTATGTACCCCAAAAATCACGAACTGCCTTAAAAATTATGGTCTAGTGAACATGCTTGATACAATTTACATGTGGCAATAATTTCTTTATTCCATCTGAAAGAAGTAGAAGCTAAAAAAAGAAAATCTGCCGGGTCCAGTCACTGACACTGAGAAAGTATATGAAGAGGTTCTGCTGTCTACCGTGTCTATCTCTGACCACCCCTCTTTTCCCTGAACTCAATCAGCCAAACCTCATTGTTAAAAATAGTCGACGTGCCCGCAGGCTCCTGCGCTACAGGAGGAGGCTAATGGAGAATGCTTCATGCTAACTACAATGAGAGCTCACACTGCCATCCACACCACTAAACTTAGCATTACTTATGCAAAAGGGTTTGAATTATTAGCTGTTAGCACACTGCCCAAATTCAGAGTAAAAATGGGTGTGACAGTAATAGCCATTGCTCTTAGCTTAGCATATAACTGTCTCTGGGGCATGATAGGCTAAGCACCGTATTTCTGATGAGTGTTTAATCCACCTCAAGCCTTCAAACAAGTGCTCCCAGCTGACAAGTTGATGCTACAGTAATCCACTTACACCTGTACAAACTCACAGTGCAAGAGATGACCACTGGAGCAGTGTAGGACACTAAAGAGCTAGGGCTATATCTGAGAGAATCTAAAGCATTGTTTTATTCATAGGCCAAAAGAGAGACAGTAAAGTTCAAGAAGAAAAAGAAGGAACAGGATCGCAGGCTGGATCACGGACAGGTCTATGTGTCACGGGCACAAGCACTGCTCACCGTGTCATGATTTTAACCAGGAAGTGCATTTATTTAGAGCACTGTTTCTCACTCATGAGCTGAGTCTGGTGTATTTGATTAAGAAGAGATGTAAAATGTGCAGTATTGGAGGTTATCCAGGACCAGGGTTAGGAAACACTGGTGTACGTCGGACATGTGTATCGCCCCCTACAGTCAGGTGAGAGGAAAACATGTATGCTGGTAATGGTTATAGTTAAAGTTTAATGATTCCTAGTTTATAGTTTTCAAAAGTGTAGTTTTAACTACATGTTCTAAAATGAACAACTAGTCAGTAATGATACGGATTTACACTAACATTACCATTCAAAAGTTTAGGTTCAGTAAGATTTGTTTTCTTTTGAAATAAATAATTAATACTTTTATTCACTAAGGATGCATTACATTTATAAAAGGTTACAGTAAAGACTTTTACATAATAATAAAAAACTGCTGAAAATTCAGCTTTGCCAACACAGGAATAAATAACATTTCAAGATATATTGTGTTTTTTGTTAATTTGTTTGTTTTAATATTTTAAAATGTAATAATATTTCACAAGATTACTGTTTTTACTGTATTTGTGATCACGCGAATGCAGCCTCTGTGAGCATTAGAGGCTTTTGGGTAATTTAAGTACAGGAATGCAGCAAGTTCATTAACTGAAAGATTCATCTGACTGATTCATAATAAGTTTGTGAACGATTTATTAAAAGAGCAGGCTCATACGTTCATGAATCTGAGTACACTAATAGCACTGTGTGTTTTTAAGTGCAGCAATAAAAGTCAACGCAATAGAAAGGCTTGTTTTCTTGCCATTATTTTGCAGGAAACTCTCTCTGTATTTCATCACATTCAATTCAAACATCAAAATCACAACATGAGCTAATGCACAGTATTGCACTTCAATATCTTAGCTATAAGAGGACTATGGAGCTGAGAGTGGGGGGTTAAGGCTGGGGTCCTCATGAGGCTGCTGGGCCCAGGGGACCTTCCACACAGGCAGAGAGAGGCGGGTACCTCCTGCCCACGCTGCCACAGTGGGAGCCATCAGCACCTCAAGGGACCACCAGAACTGAGAGGAACACCTGGACCTGCCATTAGTCACACAGACTGTGAGAGCAGACAGACGGTAAGCTGGAGATCCGGAGAGAAAGACATCACATACACATATGCATATAACCATACACACAGAAAAACTACACACACAAACACATGCTTTGACATTAATGCACAAACAGTTGAGTAAACAGGAACTAGCACACGCAGGACTGCGCATATAACATCCACACACAACATTTGACAGACACCCACACACACCCACCCACATGAGTTAATGAAAAGGTGTCATGAATATTAAGAGGCATAAAAATACAGGGCAGCGGCACTATAAAAAACACTAAAACACAAGTTCATGCGCTCAGATACACACACGCTGGGAGGCAGGGTGAAGGAGACACCTGGACGGCAATGTGGTGAATAAGGACAGGATAATTACTGTGGTATTAAACGGTGCACTCCCCAGGGTGACACCAGAGCACCCAGCCGGGGTTCAAGGACGCAGAGAGAGCTGCACCTCACCACTGTCATTACAGCAGCATGCACAGTCTCTCTCTGCCTGTCTGCTGCTCAACCTCTCTTTCTGTCTCTCTCACACACTCAAATACAACAGATATAAACACAAACAGCTGCACCTCACCACTGTCATTACTGCTGCATGCACTGTCTCTGACAGTATCTCTCTCGCTTCTCTCACACACAATCACTTTCAACGCATATAAACTCAGACAGCTGCCCTTAAAGAGACAGTTCACACAAATAACAATTTATGCCATGGATTACTCACTCTCATGTAGTTCCAAACCTGTATGAATTTCTTACAAGGAATGGAAAAAAAGAGATTCTTATTTACATGACTCTTTTTTTATACCATAAAAGACGCCGTTGAGAACCAAAAAAAAAAAAAAAAAAAAACGGTAATTAAGACTGAGCAGAATCTGTCATTATTCATATATTTTGTTATTTAGTCACTGAAAAACTCTCAAGTCACATTCAAAATTCTGCATATTAAAATGTTGGTGTTAAATAATGGGTTATGAGATGTGTGAGAAACACTGGCATTTTGCGCTGATGTCACATCTGGTGTGCCATCTAGTAACATCCATTTTTACACATTTGTTGTATGGAGAAGAACTGCTTGGATATCTTCTAGACTAACATTTCATTTCACAGAAGAAAGTAAGTCATAGGGGTTTGGAACACCACCAGGGTAGGTAAATAATGACAATATTTCATTTTTGGCTGAACTATTTCTTCAGAAAGAGTGAAAGAGAAAATCATCAATCAAAAAACAAGAACATAAAATCTGAAAAATCACACACACAAACAAAATCTTTCAACAAGCAAACAGCAAAGTCACTACAGATCACCTGTCTACGATCAGTTAACAAAAGCTGATCACTGGACCATACCCACACCTGCTCTGATATGATGTGAGCCTTCTTAGAAACTCGCACTGGCCCTTTATTGTTGATGGAGCGCTATGTAGTGTGGCAATTAGCCCAAAAGAATAGCCACACCGAATAGCAAATCAACCCAACATTATGCTAACAATGCTATTACTTTACAAACAAACACAACCCCCACGTCCATGCATGCGGGAGGCTATGGATCAGCGCCCGGCGGGACATGCGCTAAACAACGGACAATGCGCGACCGCCAACAGGTGAGGACCGCTTATTCCATTTGAATGGTTTTCATCAGTGGATTATTATTTTTGTTAAACCTATGCACTCCCTGAGACTCTCTCCTACACACACAACAGCAAGATCACACATTATAACTAAAACACGCATCTTGTTTCTTCAATGTTCAATTGTGAAAAAAGAATGCCAGGACGACCCAAAGAGTGGCCAGCCATTAGCTTTGTGAGTTTTTTTGACTTTTAACTCAGTGACAGAGCGGGAGGAAAAAAGAGCACATTGCCTGTAATCAAGGTCATGAGGACCATAATGACACAAAATAAAATAGCAAACAGGAAGGAAAAAAATCAGTATCAAGTTCAATGTGGTTGTCAACAAAAAGAACCCAACTTTAAAACAAAATGGAGGGTGGTCAGAGAGAAATTCTCTTTGTGTATTAAAGAGCTCAAACTGTCTCCATCAAAGGGGGCTCAGCTGGGGGAAAGGAGCGGCAGAGAAAAGAAAGGGAGGACGAGACAAAGGTACAGCGAGTGGGAAAAAAAATCTGCCCGACATGAAACAGATCAAAGGCTGCGGTCAGGAGAAAAGGAAGCCAGGGGGTCCAGTAATTACGGCCTACATCCGCTAAAACATGGGGAGATGGAAAGAGAGGATGGAGGCAATGAGAAAACTTCTCCAATCCATTGGCTCCTGGGGTTGCCTTTGCACTAGTCCTTCACACACACACTCTAACCCCTACCAGGACGCACAAACGCTGCCAGATCCTGTCCTCGCCCTCCCCCTCTGCCGGCAAGCCCCCACCCCATGCGGGAAGCCCCCTTGCTGGCCCATGGGGGGGATAGCTGTCCACTGTGACTGAACGACTTGGAAAAAAACAACAAAAAAAACTTTTTGTTGGAACTTCTGGCATCGCCCCAGGGGCTGTTCTCTGGGAAGGAGAAGCAAGCTGACCTCCAGACAGACGTGCATTCAAACATACAATGTGTATAGACATTCACACATATGTAAAATACATGAAATGCACATGGAAACATGAATACAAATGTCTGCATATATATATATGAATAAAAAAGCCTGCTCATACACACAGACAAAATGAGGCACACAGTGTGGTAGAGGGCAGTGTGACGGCATGCAGTAGATCAATGGCGACCACTAGCTGCTCAGACTCCACAGCATAAAAAAGTATTGCAGTGGGACTAACAGTAAAAGTGCAGCCCCATCCTCACATCAAATGCGGTCCCGCCACCACTTTTTAATAAACGTGGGTGAACAGAAACATGAGAGTGGCTTCCACAATTATCTGGCTTTCATGTATGCCCTCTCTCATTCTTCCAACCCTATCCTATGGAAGAACTTCAGGGATGTGTGTTGCCTTCATCAATGGCACACTATCAAACTCAACCACTGGAAAGGTGTAGGTTTAATCATTAAAATCACTCACAACTACAGTTATACATTTTTTAAAGCAAATGTGATGAGAAAAGTCCCTGCCATGATGCTGGGATGGTCTATGTAGGCTGCTCTGGGTGGTTGTGTAGTAGTCCAAGTAAAAAAAAAAGTAAAGTCCCTTCTTCAATGCAAGTTATCATCATCCACCAAGGCAAAAAAAAACAAGGCTCAACAAAAAGGATGGGCTAGTTGTTTCTTAGTGCTAGCACTTGTTTCTTAGTGCTGTGTTGCCACAAAAAAATACAGTATATATATATACACATATAAAGTACAGTACTGTGCAAGTCTTAGGCCACAATAAGATGTTGTTTTAGCAATTGTATAATGACCATATATAATTATTTCTCAGTCTCTTTATAAGAATATAACCAGAAAATACAGGAAATGTTCCTGTATTTTCTGTTTGTATCTAAATAAAGAGACCGAAAAATTAATATGGATGCTCATTAAAACATTTCTATAACAACAAATCTAGTGGTGGCCTAAGACTTTTGTGTATATATATATATATATATATATATATATATAACCAGGGGTCCACATACTGTAAAATAAACGATGCGCAGCAGAAACGCGGAGGGAAGTGCTTTTGAGTACCAACATTTTTGGGGACAGGGACATGTTTACTTACTGGAGTAGGATTTTTCTCTGGAGAGAACAATTTTACTATTTTTCATAGCAATCTGATGATAAGAGAGAGAGACGCGGTTTCAGAAAGCAATCACACTAAACACTAAATTGATTCCTCTTGATTCCGTCTCAGCAAGTATTCTCTCGGTTATGTCATAAGTGAAGAGTTGAGAAAGAAACCAGATGCGTGTCAGTATGTTTGGTCCGTGCATTCAGTCTTAAAGGGACAGCAGGCCAATATCCCTGCTGAGAAAACTAATATCTAATAATATATATCCCTGCTTAAAGAAAACTAATTATTTTTGTAAATGTAGTTCCTGTAAAAAAAAAAAAGTGAAAAAGGTAAAAATTACTTTTTTATTTAAAATATATTTTATTTAATGAAAAATCTATAATATGTTTTCACTTATTAAAAAATATTGTTCATGTAATAAAATTGTTTAATATATATATATATATATATATATATATATATATATATATATATATATATATATATATACACATATACATACATAAGTACACATATTGACTAAAATAGATTGATCATTATTTTGTGATGAAGCTAATGAAAATGTTGGTAGAGAAAGAAAAAACAAATATTGAGCTTGGAAGAAGTTCAAGTAGTTTAAGGTCAAGTTATGCACCAACGTTTAAAATATAAGGTTAGGGGTGTGTTTAAATGTATGAGCAACAATAATAGTGAAAGTACTAAATACACTGTGTTACTAGTTCTAACTCCATAAAGACAAGAATGTGTAACTGTTGACAAGGGTGTTGCTACACACATTTGAATGAATAAAAAGAGTAAAACGACACATAGGCCTCTATAATGTTTACCTGACCTGTATCTCACTATTTTCTTATTCTCTTTTCTCACCACACACAGGCAAAAGCACACAGCCAATATGGAAGCATGCGTTTTCTGCCGCACAAGCTCGCACACATGCCCCAAAATTAAATTAATATGAAAAAAAATTAAATTAAATCAAACCCCCAAGTGTTTTATTACTTACTTGTGTTTCCAGCCATTAAGAGAGTGCATTACTAAAATATGAATAATTAAGGACATATGGGTATTATTACGTCGGAGGAAAAAAAACAATCGCTCATGTCTTATTTCATTTGGAAGAAACGTTGTTATCTCTGGAAAGTGTCTGACAGGGGCCTCTGATGTGTCTGAGGTGTGAAATGAGAGAAATGCATGGGGTCGGTCTATATCGGGAAACAAGTCACGCCACCACACCGCCGTCCACACACTAAACTTTCTTCACTTCATGACTGTTGCCGTGGAGTTCATTTCCAGCTCTCCAAAAAGTTCTAAAATGTCACATTTAGGATTTTTCATTGATTGCAGATTGTGTCCAAAATTAGATTTAAGACTTGGCTGTGGTTTTCAGCACAAATAGTGGAACAACTTCTTGTCTATGCAAGATTGGATCATTATAGAGCCCTGCCAAGCCTCTCTGACATCCACATATCGCAATTTTCGAACTCTGGGGGAATGATGCTGCCTCGTCTACATCAAGAAGTTTATCCGTTATGACCCAAATCAGTGGTGGAAAGTCTCCATCGTAAGATAATCACAACAAAATCACCATTGATTCTTCCGCTATCCCACAAGACACTGGGGCATCCAAAGAATCAGCGCATAAAATGCAAGAAGGAAAGAAAGAAGGAAAGAAAGAAAGAATACAGTGTTCATCACAATCCCAAACCAACACACACAACCACACTCATTCCTAAACTTTTTCAGAATGCTTGTGGATTATTAGTCGTCTCTGATCCGTACCGACCCGTTATCAGCCCCTCACCAGTAAACCCGAAGCCCCCCACAGTTGTCAGAGCCTCCCGATGCTCACTCTCTCACTCCCTCTCCTCCAAACCCCCACTTCACTTTATCTAGGTTTTCGCAGGCCGCTCGCTTTGGCAGCAGACCGGGGGGTAACCAGTCTCTCAGTTTCCCTTTCTTTCTCTTCGTCTCCCCACCCAGCAGCAGCGGCGTCAACAGCAGTCCTGGCCTGCCCTGGGAACAGAGTGTGGAAACAGGCCCGCATTGCTGTGCTGTGTCCTGGGGGAGTTCATTACTTGAGCAGGGCGCTCCCACCAGCCAGCCAGAGAGCAGGTCCGCCACGGCCCTACTGCGCTCCAGTGGAGCTGCTCTCATTAAACAGAGAGAAAGAAAGAAAGAAAGAAAGAAAGAAAGAAAGAAAGAAAGAAAGAAAGAAAGAAAGAAAGAAAGAAAGAAAGAAAGAAAGAAAGAAAGAAAGAAAGAAAGAAAGAAAGAAAGAAAGAAAGAAAGAAAGAAAGAAAGAAAGAAAGAAAGAAAGATGGCGAGACACCAAGGCTAATAACGTGACAAGTTTTGTTTTTTCTTGTCAAGTTGTGTGCGTTGCATTTATCGTCTTTTCCGAGGTGGAGTTTGTGTCTGCGACGCCACCCACTCCCAGGTCTGGTTACTTATTCAGCAGCGAGTTCCCTATCCTCCCCAGAAATGAGAAACAGGTTTAAATATTTTACAAAGGCAGGGTGGATAGCGAAGGCTCTGAGCTTGGAGGAACAGTAGAAGGATTCTCCAGATCTTTAACCCCAATAGAGGGCCGTCTCCTTTGAACACTCAACCCCCATCACGCACTTCTCTTTCTCAGTTTCTCTCGGGAAGCTCCCCTGTCACTAGCCTCGACAAAACAATACACACCTACCGCACTAATTCCACTGAAAGAAGGGGGGGAAAACAATGTGCATGCCCTTCCTCATCCGATATTACGCTCTAAATCTAGACTTGTTCTGTTCATTCTCCTACTATCCATCCATCTCTCACTCCCTCGCGGTCTCGGACGCCCCCCCTTGCGACCCTGCCAAGATGCGAAGGATTCCAATCAGGCACTTAGCTGGATGGCTATTTCCAGGGACAAAGGACATGGAGAGGAGCAGGACTGGAGGGGAGGGGGAAAACGAGGGGGAACAAAGACTGCTCCTGGCACCCAGGGGAGCAACCAGCCACTGACGTCACCGTGTATGAGTGCGTGTATGTGCGAGAGAGATAGAAGGAGGCCGTAATGGGTGTTTTAGAGCCTGCCTGAGGCTGGCAGAGGTCCCCAAGGGGGGGCTGTCCTCATGGGAAGATAGGAAAAGAGGTTCTCTATCATTTGTGGACACTCACTGAGTGAGGGCCGTGTGCAAACTATCAACTGTGATATAACGTAACTACAAAAATTAGAATATGTGATATATGTTATATTCATGTGAGATGTGAATATCATAAGTCATAAGAGATGTAATATTAACAGGAGTGAGGCCGGCGTTCTGTGTTACTACAAAACAAACTGTGATTGGCCGGCACATCATGAGGCCACATGAAGAGATAGGCCGCCACATCATGAAGAGATAGGACACTTAAACAGATAATTGGTTAAGTTCTGTTCCAAAACCTAGCGGGCTGCTTACCTAAGCAATTACTGGTAAGAAACTAATTGTTATTGATAAATTGTAATTGGTGATTGAACAATTTAGTTTGAACGAATTTTGTGTATTTTAGATTTTAACAATTAGTTAACAATTTTTAGTGATTTATGCAGACAGTAAACAACATTTCCTACCATTCTCTGTGATAAAATACATAGATGATACAGTACAAGAATGTCAAAAATAAAATCATATACCTAATGTGTATCCTTTGCTATTTGTTATGAAGCATTAGTGCTAAAAAAGCTTCCTGTCTTTGTCAATAAGTTAAAAGAGTGAGAGAATTTTGATTACAACCAAAATCACTGGACGCGATTATAATTTCCCAAAACTTTCCTGGAGGAACGCAGTAAAAAAAAATCCAAGATGGCGGACGAGTGTAGAGAAAGAATGACAATTAAGTTCATTATAAATACACTGCTATATACAGAAAAGTAATGATAGACTGGTTTAAATCTAATTCAAATAAACTATGTGCGCAGCGTATTTTTGAGCTTTTTAGAGAATCGCATGTTGTTGTTTTTATAAACCATTTAAACACAAACCTCACCCTGCAACTGATTTCAATGGTGAACTCAATTATGCAGTCAACAAAAGAAAAAGAAAAATCATGAATGGATTTGATTTTGATAAACAGTATTGCTATCAATCAGGATGTGCTACCACCACTACACTAAGGTTATGGTTAGAGTTTATGGTAGGGTTAGGGGTTAGTATTTGTTTGTAGGCTATCACCATAGTGATATGTCCAAAATATTACTTTACAATTTGCCACTGGACAGAAAAATATTACGCTTAGAGCATTAGCTTAACAATATGTTAGCATCACACTCTACCAGGAACATATTAGGAGCACTATTTTCAAATTGCTGCCTATGTAGAGAGTTCCAAAATGTGTCACTAATGATGTAGACAGCAACTACTAGCTTATGGAACAGACCTGTAAAGACATTCGTACAAACACCTATTTAAAAATAACATATGGGCGTGTATTTGTCCATCTCTACTGGCGTGCATATGTCTGCGTGCTGAATCAGTGAGTGTGTGTCAATAAGGGTGAGTGTGTGAGCATGTATGCAGGCGGCCATGGTTAATGGACTCTGGTCTGTCTACAGAGGGGGAAAGGCTGGGGCTCTTTGAAAAGAGTGTGGATTCAGACAGCCTTACCCATTTCTCTCCGTGCGTACGCCCCAGGGGCACTGCTTTTCCTGACATTTCACTTGACAAAGGCGAGCCACACCTGAGCGCAGGGTTAAAACTATTATAACAGCTCTCCCCCTGGCACACTGCCCTTTGGCTCCACTGCACCAAGTGTGTGTATGTATGTGAGAGCTTGTGTGCGCGCGATTTGGGCCCCTTGAGTGTGAGAATGTGAAAGAGTATGCGGGTCTAGGTGTATGTGTGCAAGAACCCAAGGTCTGCAGCTCTGGGGTGTGTTGACATACCATGCCACCTGACCGCATCTTCGTACTGTACGGTAACAATGCCGGCAACGGCGCATCTTGAGGGCCGGATCTGCAGGGGCCCACTCCACGCCCACATTCGGCCCACGCTAAGCTGGCTATAGGGAGCCAGTGAGGAGTGGAGGAGCACAGCTAGTAGCCACAAACCATAATGGAGAAGCCAGAGATTGAGAGAGCGAGGGAGTTGGGGGCAAATGGGCCAAACTCAACAGGAGGTGGGGAGTGAGTGAAAAGAAAATGAGAAAGGGAGAAAGGACACTGCAGGAGAGCTGGAGAGAGGGAGACATGGAGAAAGAGGGCAGTTTGGGTTATCCACTACAGGGTGAGAGACAGAAAGAGAAGGAGGGGGCAACAGGACTGAATTGGAGAGAACAGGCTGTTCCTCATTACCGCGGCTCCCCGCAAAGAACCTGGTGATGGTTCTATTCTCCAATGCCCGGGGTCACCGAGGTCACACCCACCAACCAGGGGTCACATTCTCACACAAAACACTAACTAAGACGCAAAGCGATCAACGGAAGACCGAAACACCTGACCTCTTCCGCCCACAGAGCCTCTGACAAAGACCTCGTCCCTGCGGAAAACCAACAAAGGGCGGCCATCTTAGAACGGACCTACGCACTCACACAATTGCGCAATGGGAGCAGACACAGCCCTAACTGACTTTGGGGCTCTAAGTTGAGCAGTCAACATCCAGGAATGGAAAGTTTAATTCATCTGCAGAAAATTCATTTTGAACTACTGCACTTCCTGAGGCGCGCACAGATCTTTATGTATGAGTGAGTAATATTTATGCATTAGAAAATGCGTGTGATACAGAAAAAAGAGGGACGATTTGAACCCTAAAACAAAAAGGACACGTGGCCAGAGCTTGCGCAAATAAGCCCAGGATGAATAATGCATATTGGTGTGGATGAGCACCAAAAGAAATAGATTTGTAATTGTGTACTTTGATTATCTGTACATTTATTTGTCTGTACACACCCTTCGTATAGCCAATGAATACAAATGAGTGCGTTTGGTGGCAGGAATATTAACTCTCTCGCTCTCTCTCTCTCTCTCTCCAACGAGCGGGAAAAAATTGTGTGTGGATATTCCAACAGATTTTGGCTTCTTCCTGGGCACACGCAGACAGACCAAATATTTACTCTCCCCTCTTCCGCCCGCCTGCTCGACACAGCAGCCGAGAGAGAAAGAGAGAGAGAGAGAGATAGAAAGAGAGAGAGAGTTACATTTTTAATCTGCTGATTTTTTCCCTCGGAGAAGGCAAGCTGAATACAAGTACGCTGCCGCCAACACACACACGCTCCTTTTTTGTGTCCTTTGGCAAATTCTTTTATTTCGCTCTTGCGTGGAGCAGGAAAGAAAAAAAACGAGAGAGGAGAGGATGGAAGGAAAAGGAAGAGAAGAGAAGAGAGAACGTCCCCACAGAGTTTTTCTCCCTTCCTGGTGCGAGCGCAGGCCCCCACAGAGTCCCTGTGTAATTTCCAGTCCCTCAGAATTCAGGTATTAATAAAGGCCCCATGGGGAACTGCACACAATATAACCCTACATTTTCAGGCATTATGAAAGGACGCCCCCAGGGGTCTTTGGCTCAAATTTCTGAAATGCAGGCATTGTAAAAAAGGCACCCCAGGGGAGTCCCCCCGCAATAGAAATCTGCTGAATTCAAAGCATTTTCGGAGTCCTGGTGGGAGCCATTACTCCCTCTGGAAGCGCTTTTTTCTCTTTTTTTTCTCTCTCTCCTCTCCTCTTTTTTTTTTTTTTTTTTTTTTTTTACAAAACATGTGTTGCTGACATGTTGACAGATTGCTCAGTGAAGTGTTTAGGTGCATGCACAAACCGAGTCTCTACAGAGACAGAGCACTGCTCTCTCTGCCAGAGCGCCTCTCAACTCTCCCAAAACTGGTGCTATCCATATTTTATAAGAGGGGGAAGAGGAAAATCTAGGGCTAGGAGAGCAAGCGAGGGGGGGTAAACACGAGATAAGTAGAGTCACGTATGGATGGAGGAGGAGAGGAAACGAAAAAGAGACGCTGAAAGACAGCGATGGGGAAAGAGAAAAAGGAGAGAGAAAAGAACTTCATCGTGAAAAATGAACCCTGTGATGAAAAATGACTTCCAGTGTGCTTTGAAACAACCCTCCTTCGTCTCACCCCCTCCCTTTCTCTCTCTCCCTGCATGCTGTGCCCCCTCCCCTCCTCTCAATCTCTCTCTCTTATGGAGGCAGGGCTCTTGCTCTCCCTGGAAAACCTGAGTTTACAACCAGCTGTGACTGCATTTGTATCTGTGCCAAAGGCTTAGTGGAGGAATCTTCAGGCCACCCTCTGGCTCTGAGAGAGAGAGAGAGAGAGAGAGAGAGAGAGAGAGAGAGAGAGAGGGGGGGGGGGGGGGCGTAAGGGAGGACCAACACACAAAGCAGCTCTCACTTTGAGGGAACACGCGTAGTCTGATTTGTGCAAACACACTGAAGCGAACACACGCGCTCCTCTGATATAGGTGGCGCAAACGCACACAAAGCAAATACAGCTGAAGACGAAGGTGGCATGCTGTCGATTACCACAGACAACAATTTCAGATCGTCTCACGATTTGTAAAAACCAAAAAGAAAGTTGCGTGCTTACAATAGAAAACTATGAGGCAATATGTGATGTGCTGCGAAGCTCAACCTGGGATCTGTAAACCTCTCCTCAGACAGCATTTCTGCTGACTTGACAGTTGAACAATGATGTAACTGATTATGTTAAAAGCCATCCACAAATGTGTGTGTGTGTGTGTGTGTGTGTGTGTGTGTGTGTGTGTGTGTGTTTGTGTGTTGTGTGTGTGTGGTGTGTGTGTGTGTGTGTGTAATATATGTGAAATGATAGTAATAATTTTTATTAAATGCATAATTAATATCTGTTTACAGATATTAATAATTTTATTTTGAGATCAGTAGCTTTTAGGTAACAGTGCAACAATTGTAACAATTGGCCCCCAGTCGTTGGAAAAGGGGCACCAGACTTACACTGTAAGCGTGAAATTGCGTTTTTATTTGTTTTCACTAACCAAGTCAAAATTATTTTCCGTGGCAATCAAGCTTAATTTAATAAATCTTATATGTTGTATTTAACCCGAAAAATTCCTTCAACAATACAAATTTATGCCCAGCCACATTTTTTGAAAAACATGTGACTAAGAAACTAATGCCAATAAAGCTTATTTAACGTACTAATTTGTCCTTGCCTATTTTTTTTTTCCTGCACAGCAAGATCAAATTACAAACTACTCTTCTATTTCTCTGTAGGATGAAGGGAGAGGAAAATGATCTGCAACTTTAATAAGAGCCTTGGCCTCCCTGGATTCAGCTGCTGTCGTGATGACAGGCAGCTGGGGGGTCTTCGGTTGGCCAGGACAGACATACGGACAGATGGATGGAAGGATGGATATGAGGAAAAGGGATGTGTGTTCATGACGTGAAGCGCCCTGGGCGAGTGTGTGTTTAGTGAAAAAATTAAGGGGGTGACTGCTCTCTCAGGGGACCGAACCACCCCGAGGCCCGTCACATACCCCCATTACACTTTAACTGCCTGCCAGACACACAACTCCCCACCTAGCCACCCAGCAGAGGAGAGGGCACACCGCTCTGTGTGTGTGAGAGTGTCTATAGAAGTAAATGAGTTGGTGTGCAGTGAATGTAACAGACTACAGCCCAAAGTATATTTTGGCTGTCCGCGTTCGCGACGGTCTGCGCACTGTCCATGTGACGCAACTTCCGTCATCAGGAGTCATCACATTGTTGCACGCAGCCCAATTTTCTGTCCGTGCGGTCCACATGCAACAGCATGTGCGAGTGACTTGAGAGCTTGAAAACAAAGTCCATTAGACAGTGCGCATGTGCCAAACACGTCTTTCCCCGCTCATGGCCAAAGGATTATACTTTCAAAGGCTTGCGGCACGCAGAAAATTAAGTATACCTGGGCCGGGAGACGCAGGAGAAAGCGCATTCACAAAGTCCTGTTTATTTAAAAAAAAAAATACTTTATTTATATGTTTATTAAATATACTAGTTTTATAAAAACAAAAAATTACAAATGCATTTAATAAATATTTAAAGAATATTTAATCAAATGCATAAAAACTAAATTGAATCAAATAATAATGTTATTAATTATTATTTTACTAGTATTATTCAACAAAATTCCAAATTACATGTAATGCATATCTCAATAGAACACACCTAAGAGCATAAAAACTTCATAAAAAAATTCATTGTAATAGATTAAATATTAAAAAGTGAGTACTGACAAGTTCGAAGCTTAGAGTACACGTCACTGTCAAGGCTGTGACCTAGCGGTTAGCGCATACGCGGCCCATGCAAGTTTGAATCCAACTGGTGACATTTACTGACCCCATTCCCCCTTATTCTACCCATCACTCCATGTCCTTTCTTGACTACACCTATAAATAAAAGTGGCAAAAAGGCCAAAAAAAAGAAGCCATTCGTCTTCCCGCCCTCTCTTTCTTTCTCAGAGCAGTGACAGAGAGAGTGTGAGCTGTGTAGAGCTATTTCTACTGACTACTAACCCCCCCACCATCAACTCTCTCCCTCTCTCTCTCTCTCTCTCCCAGTCTGTCTCTCTGGAGCGCTTGCCGTTCCCCTCAGTCTTCTGAAGGCGGGTTAATTAGCACTCGCCTCCTATTTGTATCTGACAGGTGGAGAGCCCGCCCCCCCAGCTGACTGACAGCTCTCTCGTTTACCCACACGGCTGCCTGCTTCACTCAACCATTCTCTGGCTTTAGTCCCCGAAGTCTATCAGTCTTTCTCGTCCGCTCTACTTCAGGAAGACATATCCTGACATTTATTTTCTATACAGATCAACATATGAACTGATCGAGTGAGAAATGGGTCAGAGGAGGAATTCTAATTGCAAGCTAGAAGAGCTCAGCTGCCATGCAGCGGTCACCTCTGTGTGTGTGCGCGTGTGTATCTGTGCCTCCTGCTCACCCCGTCCTGCCACATGAGTTTAGGAAGCTCGCAGGGTGGTCAGCACTGCTATATACAACACATGGATAAGGTGGACCGATAAAGACTACACATGTAGCAAAAACAAGGCTGAGAGGACACCTGAACGGGCCTACTGGTCCACATGCTGTGCTGTGGAGTCTAAACTGGGCCTCTTTTTTCGACTAAGCCAAACCCAGGAGGCTATAGGGCCTTCTGTTCCACACTAGAGAGGGAGGGGTCAGCTGCACAATGCCACAGGGGACATGTGGAAAGGGGGCGAGAGGGAGAAAGAGAGAAAGAGAGAGCAAGAGAGTGAGGTGAGTGTTGTTAACAGCCAGGGCCCAACCTTGGCCGGTTGCAGGGCAGTGGAGCGGAGCAGCGCAGTGAATGTTCTCCATTTGATCTGAGGTTTTTTCCAAGCGCTCCTCAGGGAGCCAGTGTTCCAGATTCCTCTTCCAGTAGAGCCTCCCTTCAGACTCAGCCCACAGTATGACACTCACACACACACACACACACACACTCCTGTATCACCCACACACATTCACATACTTGTGCACACAAACACTAATCCACACTCATGACCCGATAGATTCACACAGACAAATATAAACACACACTAGACGATATAATGCTATCCAACTGCCAGAAAATTTAACACAAACACACACACACACACTTACACTGTAATCCTGTAAACAGACATATTATCGGGACACAGGGTCATTTAAACTACTGTTAAAAAGTTTGGGGTCAGTTTTTTTCTTCATTTTTTTTAAAGAAAGAAATTAATACTTTTATTCAGCAAGTATACTTTAAATTGATCAAAAGTAACAGCAAAGACATTTATAATGTTACAAAAGATTTATATTTCTAATGGATGCGGTTTTCTTTATATTCAAAGACTACTGGGGGGGAAATACTTAAAATAAAAAAATTAATATTGTATTTACTGTTTTATCAAATAAATTCAGCCTTGGTGATTCGGACTTTCAAAAGCATTTTAACAAAATCTTATCAACACCAAAATGTTGAATGGTAGTGTAGAAAAAAAGATAATACACATTAACTCACTCTTGAAAACATACAGTGGGGCCCTAAAGTTAGGGAACACTAACGAAAATGCTCGCATTTAAACTTTTTTCTAATTTAAAACATAAATTATAATTTAAAACATGTATATCATGAGAATAATTTGAGTGAAAAGTTTAATTGCAATATTTATATGAACTTCAAAATCTTTTTTTGCCATGATATTTGTATTATTGACAGGAGCATTTGAACTGCCTGAACTCCACAAATTTGAGTAAAACCTGATGAAGCAAGAACACCTGCCTATCTATACAAAGATTCACATGATCAATATTCGAAATTTGCTTATTTGTTGTGACCTAAAAATTCAGACATATTTCTTATTCATGTTAAACATGTTTTTTAATTGTAAAAAATTCTAAAACTTATCTATTTTTAGGCTTAAAAATTATTTTGTATCCCAGATTTTCAATGTGATATCAGACTTATGAACGCTCTAAATCTCGAAGCAGAAAGTGAAAGAGCACAAGAACTTTAAGTGATATAAGAAAGTAGGGGGAGATGGAAACGCTAGGAGTGTAATGGGGGCAGGCAGAGCCAAAGACATTTGGAGGGATGGAAAGGCAGACGTTCCTCGTCTCCAATATCGTCTCCTGTGGAACTCATATTAGCAGCGATCAATGGCAGCGAGGGGGAAAACGAAAAAGAGAGGGATGGAGGGACAGTCAGAGAAAGACAATGTTGGTAGGGATGGTTAGCGACAATATCAGAGGTTTTTATTATTGTCGAAAAGCTAAACAAGAGGACGGTGCACAAATACGAGGCGGACATGCCAAATACACATGCACGCACAAACACATGATGGGATTCCAGGTGTAATTCTATAGCCACGGTGTCTTCTGTTAAGGGAATAGAAATTTCATTTCATGCCGTGGCGTGGCACGGCTGTGCTCGAGAATATTCCTGCTCTGACGGGCATGTGGTCATAATAATAACCGTAAATTGATAGAGTGGCTTTATGAGCCTTCTGCTGGTGTGCTGATATTGGCCAGGCTCTCCTTGGGGCCATGGGAACCATCCACTGCTCTCCACAACATGGCCTCCCTCACACACACACACACACACACACACACACACACACACACGCACACGCACACAAAATGGCGTGTTTGTCCCTTATCAGATGAAATCACCAGCAGCACGCCACTCTCTCCCCCACTAGACCAGCTCCCAGGAGTGTGTCAAGAACTTGAAAGGGTTTGCAAGTGATTTTTTATTAACTGCTATTATTGTTGTTGTTGTTATAAATAATTAAAACATCCATAGGACATTGTTTGAAATTAATATTGAATAATAATCTGCATTATTCCATTTTAATTTAATAGATTATTCTCTAATAATAATAATAATAATTTAAAAAGTAATAATCAGGGTTATTATTGTTAACTAAAACTATTAACAATTTTTGTTTATTGAAATAAAGCTGAAATAAAATAAAACACAAATGTAATGAAAAACTATGAAAACAAGAATTATAATGTTGTCTTGGCAATGAAATGAAATAAGTTTAAGCACTCAAATTACTAAGTGAAAAGAAATAAAAACTGAAACCAAACTAAAACTTAAATATAAATGAATGTAACCTAAACAGACGTAACAAAATTACGAACTAAAGAGCTCGGAAAGCAAACGGAAAATATTAAAATAAAAGGTCATTTTAATATTAATAAAATATATAACATTATAGCAATAATACTAACAGACACGGCACCAGATTATTGGTGCTTCTCAAACCTTCCTATTCCAGTCCATCGAAGGAGTCTAGGCTAGAGTCCTCCTCAGCATTAAATGTTACAATGAAATGGTATAGTAAATGTGCATGGCAACGTCATAAATGTTTTTAGACGCCACAGTCACAAAGTGAAAAATCTATTAAAATTAAATTTTGTAAAATACTTTATATTAAAAACCTTAATATTAACTGCCTTCCTATCTGGGATCTCCCAGTGGTTTACATTATGTAGTTTAGCATTATGTGATTAATTTACAACAAAACAAAAGAAAACAAAATAAACCTTTTTTGTCTTGCATTACGTAGTGAAATTGGACAACCACAGTGCCGATTAATTTTCTGCCATTTCTTACATTTTTTTTACTGGAAAGTGTGCAAAGGATTGTGGGTGATTAGAGGACATGAAGGATACAGTTTATGCATCCTTCAAAACAGGCCGAATGAAGGACGTGAAATTAAGCCTGCCTTAAAAGGATCCTTTAAAATGAGAAGGACGGACTTTGATGATATGGCAGCCAAAATATGCAGTCTTACTGGGACGCATTCTTCCGATTGAGAAGCACCCTCTTTTACAATCTTCAGATCGCACACTCCTGGGAACAACTGCATTTTGTCATTTCATTTCACTCTTTATTTTTCCTCTCCAATACGCAACATGCAGCTCTCTGATGACTCCAAGACTGAGATTGCGTCTAAAATCCAGGGCCATGATTTCATTACTTTGGAAGTAGCCAAAATAATGGAAGGACATAGGGGAAGGGGTTGTGTCATGCTGTATTGTGTCCCCTCAGAAACATGTGTGCTCTGGTATGATGAGGGCTGTGGATATAAACAATCCACTAGCATCATATTTTGAGAATTTTATATAGCTGAAAAGATACTTCAAGATGATTCAATAAACGTACTGCATTCGACTGCTGGAGTGGCATCTCTCTCTCTCTCTCTCTCTCTCTCTCTCTTTACATTTATATATATCAACCTCTCCCCCTCTTTTCCTCAGATTTTATGCTCGTTAAGGAGAGGCCCTTGATTAATCTGCTAGGAAGCAGATGCCCCTGCAGGCCCGCTTTCAGCGTTTCATTAATTACCGCGATTGTAATAACGGCTATTGTGTGCGTGTATTGCGTGATAGCTTTAAAACACCCCTCTCCTGAGGGAGCATACTGACTCCAGAACAGCCAACGGCCTCTAAGTAACCCCACTGCCTCGAAAACTATACCAACTTCTGCCTCCTGCCAATATGATTTCCTCAGAAATAAGATATTAAAGCAGTGTATAATTTCAGTGCCAATAGCATAACCACACAAAATTGCAAAAAATTCCCCATCATTTTTAATGATTTAAGTAGGTTTACTAACCACTTCCCCCGTCTTCCATTGTACGGGGAAACAGGTAGTCCCGCCCACCAACGTAATGCAAAATGTTTTACCTCTTCAAAAAGTTGCATGATTATTGTAGGCGAAAAGGTTGTCTTAAAGGGTTAGTTCACCTCCCAAAAAATGTATTATCCCATAATTTACTCCTCAAGCCATCCTAGATGTACTGTATATGACTTTCTTCTTTCTTCAGAGCTTGAGTTTTTGAACCTTTTGAAAACCGCATCCATCCATCCATCATAAAAGTAATCCATAAAGCGGCAGGGGGTTAATAAATGCCTTCTGAAGCAAAGAATGTGTTTCTGTATGAAAAATATCCATATTTATAACTTTATGAACCATAATCTATATAAACTATAATATTGTCTGTTTTAAAGAGAAATGTCAGAGGAGCTTGAGTTTGAAGCCAAGCCCTATTTGTTTTAACCGCGAGAAGCATCTACTCTCATCTACGTCATATGTCGGGTCAGAGGTCACTCTTCCACCAGAACTAGACTCGCGTATGGCCGTTACCGGAAGCCAGTGATTATAGTTTATGAAGTTATAAATATGGATGTTTTTTTTTTTTTATTATTACAAAAACACATCGCTTAGCTTCCGAAGGCTTTTAGTAACGCCCTGGATCCATATGGATTACTTTTATGATGGATAGATGCGCTTTTTGGAGTTTCAAAAACTCAGGCTCTATTCACTCCCATTATAAAGCTTGGAAGAGCCAGGATATTTTCTAATCTCACTCTGATTGTGTTTGGCTGAAAGAAGAAAGTAATATACATCTAGGATGGCTTGAGTGTGAGTAAATGATGGTATAATTTTTATAACCTAAACAAACTATAATTTTTATAACAAACTAAACCTTTGAATGCTGTGCCAACAATCATCCATTCTCAAGTCTGATTAAAAAAAAATTTAAGTGTCAATCTGCAAGTTACCCCACAAATGGCACATTAAACTGGGATAGGAGGATTCATAAAAAAAAAAAAAAAACTTTGGCTTCAAAGACAGTGGAGAAACACAACACACACAAACCTGCTGGGCAGTGGTTGGTCCGGTGCTCGGTCAGGTCTGCCAGGCACTCAAAGTCCTGTTGGCAGTTGTCACAGGTGAAGATGGAGTCGTCATCTAAATCCTCCTCTCCCACCCTCTCGTCATGACTGGTCACACTCTGTTCTCCGTCCTCACCAGTCACCCGGCTCTCCTTTCTATCAGAGTCTCGTTCCGATACCGCTGCATCTATGTATATACACACATGCACCACAGAGAGAAAGGGGCAAAAAGTGAGGTCAAGGGATTGCTGTTGACAGGTGAATCAAACTATAATTATTATTTCTTGACTGTTATGCATTGTACTTCATATATGTGCTGATGCAGAGCTTTTGCAAATGTCACGGGTAGCAAAACTTCCAGTACTTGTCAAAACTTAAATCAATAAAATAAAAAAATACATCAAGCAGGTTGTATCCAGTGTTGGCAAAGCTATTTTAAACCTGCAGCTTGCCAAGGTAGAACTCAATAATTGAAGTGGGTAAACTAGTAAACTAATCTTTTTGAAAAAGATGTCAACTACAGTACACTGCATATTCATATATTACACACATATAATGTAATACAAGCTGTATTTTCTAGCACAATGAGGGTTTTGATTAAATGAGACTGAATAAAATAATAAATGGAGATTGAGATGTTGTCAAAATTGAACTAATAAATATGACACAAAAAAAATATGAGAAATTAAACTAGAAATAAATAAAGAGTGTTTTATTACAAAGATGACTGTGCAGGAATTAAATTCAGTAAATCATTTTATAAATCAGTAAATAATCCAAATGAACTGATTCACTAGAATGAATAAAAGTTTCAAATTGCAACATTTAGCATATGAGGAAAATAATAAATTCTGTAGAATTCTGATTCTGTAGACTTTCAAGAGAGAGAAAGAGGACTAATTGACTAGTATGAATCAGACACTCAAATGCTGCATATGAGGTAAAGAATCTTTTAGGATGAACCAATTCACTTGAATCAATTTAACTTTCCAATGCTACATTGGAGAGTTGCTAATTGTTAGAAAATGTAGCACATTACTGAAATAGCTCAACTGTTAAAAATGACCTAAAAGAGATCACTTTTCTCAGTCTCAGTATAAATCCCAACCCTAAGTGTGTCTAGTCTCAGTCAAAACTACATCAAAGCTCCCATGAGCCTCTAGACTGAAGTGTAAGAGAGGGGCCCGAGGCTTCAAGAGCCGCTTGAGCGCGAGCCACCCAGTCGCTCGTGGCACACAGTAAGGACCAGTGGATAAATCTGCCACTGCAATCCTCCTTCCGCCATTGTGGCTCCATTTTCACACCTTATTATCACATTAAAGGCTCTACGCTGAAAGGACTACACACGAGACTGGAGGTAGAGGGAGGAGAGAGAGCAAGATTGAGTTAGAGTGAAAGAGAGACAGAGGAAGCGAGACAAGACGGCGTACAAAATGTGGGGTGGTGTGAGATTGCGAGACAGAATGGGAGCAAAGAGACCCTGATAAAATTGATCCAAATTAAGACACAAAGGGCCCCATCACACCTGCTATTAACATGCTCTTTCGGTGGTCAGATCGCAATCTGATAGCACTTGGCCACTTTAAAAGCCAGGTGATTGCATTTTGATTACCAAGACCGCATATGGAGGTGGTCAGAGACCATTCTGACCACACTCGACAAAGGTGTCAATGCTAATATATTTTGTTGCATACAACTAAAGTAATATACAAAATAATTCAAATTCACCCTCTGCTTTATAAATGCATGTTATTGATCTTATTGTGGACAACTATGTGATTCAATGCATGTTTAATTTTTAAAAATGTTGTGACCTTGTAATTTTTAATCAATGTCATATCTTGATCTCTCTGTGAAACAACAGACTTCCCTCTGGTAACGCATTCCATACTTCTCTAATAATTTAGTCCGCTTAAAACTAGTCTCTTTTTTACAAATGACTGCAAGCACGCATTCAGATCTACACCCAACCAATCAACAACCGATGGATAGAACCAAGTCCTGTCGCTACTTCCATTTTCGATGCAACTTAAATGTGAAAAAACAACAGACGGTCATACGATCAGGTCACCTGACTTAATGACCCATGCATTATTCCACTGGACTACACTTGGAATCTCTTGTTTCTCTCCCATAAATTCTCACTATCATTACTCTCCCAATCCATAATCGGAAGGGAACTTTAAAACGTCATGTTTTTAAAACTTCATTGCTTTTAATCCTTATTAGCATCATTTACTGTGGGAATGTTTCTAAATGCAAATGCCATACATCAAATACCATCATTTTTAACTGTAAAACAGCAAGCATTTTAAATGTTTTTCAAATACATTAAATGTGTTGGCAGAATATGTTGTTCGGTTAATGCAACGTCTGATGCAATACGCAACCAGTTTTACCAGTGTAAGTGCAATCAGCTCTCTATCTGAGAAACACTAGAGATACACTGCAATGGAAAAGAATACGAAACGAGTATTAATGAATAAAAGAAATCAAATAAGCAGAAAAAAACAACACCGACAACAGGAGAAGCCAATGAGCTGAGAAAAAGCGCAGGGGAAAGGAGAAAACGTGAGGGCAGAGGGAGCGGGAAAAGGGAGGGAGGAAGTGGGGGCCGGAGAGAGGGAGGGCTGCTCACCGGCTCCCCCGGGCTTAACATCCTGTCTAATCATCCTGGACTTGTGCAATCAGAGAGAAGCAGGAGGTGGCCATTCCTGTGCTCCACACATTCTGATCAGCTCTAATTTGGCCAGGCCTGGCTCTGCATTACGCCGCGCCGCAGCAGCCCACGCTAATGGGGCCTGCGGATCGGAGCCCAGCCAGAGGAGAGCCTGGGCCTCGCTTTGGGCCCCAGCCCAGTCCGGACTGCAGGTGGAAATGGGTGAGGGGGGGTTGGTGGGCTCGGTATCTGGAGGGGCATTTGGATAAGGAAGCGTCGAGGTGCTCTAGTTTATTTCACCCCCACCAGAGCAGAGGGTGGAGAGGTGGGGGTGAAGGTGGGGGCGTCGTGGTGGTTTGGAGGGTGATGCGGGCTGGGCTAGGGGGTAGGAGGGGTATGGCCATCTGTCCAGTGGTGAGAACACCGTCTGGACAGGGAGGAGAACGGCCCCTAACTGACACTACACTGATAGAGCCCTGAGCAGCGGTTACACACATACACACACGTGCAAACACACAAAAGGTGCATTAACTACACTATTTCATCCATGAGAGCTTCTAATCTCAGGGAAAAATGGATGGTGGCAGTAACCCTCGAACACTCCCAACCTCTCCTCACTCAATCACACACACACTTGCACACACACCCTGATTCCCCCAGGTACCCTCATGCCAGAGGTACAGGCACTGCCAACCAAGGCACATGCCAGCACAACCTGCTACCATGGCAACGAGGGAGGAGCAGAAGGGGACCTTTCCCTACCCTTCTCCTCTCTCCATACCTCCATCTCTCTGGTCATAAGCGGGGCTGGCGTGCAGGAGGAGATGAAGACGAGCATAAAAGTGGACAACGGAATGCTCTACACTGCTAACCTGCCTTTTAAACTCCTCCATCCTTCTTTTTCATTCTCTTTTTGCATCTTCCTTTCATTACTGCCTTCTCTTCCCCCCCCCCCCCCCCCCCCCTTTCCCGTAAGCGTATGCCCTCTCAGGAGGGAAGAAGGGAGGGGAGTCTCTAGAGGGGCCCCTCCAGAACACACTCCATTAGAGTGCAGGGCCACCGTCATTACAGGGCTCCATTTCTCTCTCTGCAGTGGAAGATTGATACGCACGCATCACACATCTCAGCTGCAGTCGTTCCACCTCCGACTGCGGCCTTGACAAACACACACGAGTGCAAATGCACGCGTAAACATGATGCGCAGTGCAAGGAGAGGCTGATGGACGCAGGGTGGGGCACAGGTCATGGTGAGGTCCGTGAACATTTCCAAATTAGGGTTCATCCAACGTGGCTTGCTTTTTATTTTGCGCATCTGGTGGTAGAAATGTTTAAAGGGATAGCATACCACAACAACATAACAGCTATTTACTCATCCTCATGTTGTTCCAATGCTATATTATTTTATTTCTTGTGTGGAAAAAAACGGAAGACTATGTTCTCTTGCATTCATTTACAATGAATGGGGACTTGAGGTTTCAAAAAGAGCCAAATAAAGTGCACAAAAGAACCATAAAAGTATGATAAAGGTGGCTTGCATGACTCAGACAAGTATATTGAAGCCATTCAATTTTTTGGTGCAACAAAAAGATATAAATTTAAGTTGTTATTCTCATAGTTTTCTCCTTCAGTCCAATTAATTTACAACTCATTTACACTAGTTTTGAGAAATGAATTAAATGACTGACTGAAAAAATTACAACTTCACTGAAAATTAAACCATACGAAAAGTACAAATTTCTTGTTTTGAGTTCTTCAGAAGAAAAAAGCTTTGTGACAACATAAGGGTGAGTAAATTACAATTTTAATTTTGGGTACACTCTCCATTTAACGCTCCAACATAGGCAAAACATGCAGAAGTGACTTAAGGTCAAGGCAAACAGGCTTAGTAGAATCATTCTGCAGCGGTGTGTTGCTTTTAAACACCGACTGACTGTGGCACAGTTAAACTCAATGAATTCAGGGCTGTTGAGAATACAGTCCAAAGAGACTAATGATTTAAAGAAAAACATTCAACAGAACCAGTTCTTTTTATGCTCTCCAATATAATTCTGAACTCTCCTCTGTATGCAGCTAACATATATCTCAAACATGCGCCGCTCCTGACAGAGGCCGCGGCTACATTCGTTTCATTACTGTAATACCTGTCAAGCTAGCAAGCCTGTGGTAACTGTGCAGCTATTTGTGTTTTTAATGTAATAAAAAAAATCTGTTAGTGACAATGTGGTGTTTAATATTTTTATAATGTTGTGCCTCAGGTGTAGGCTGTTGTGGTTCAAATGAGTATGAGGGGCTATTTTGTCCCTTCAAATGTCCTTTTGCCATACTGGAGGTGGAGGACAGACGCACACACTGGCATACCTCACAACAGGGCCTAGACTCCCTCTACTGTGAGAGGGCTAGGTGAGAAACAAGCCAAAGAGACAACGCTTATGCTAGTGTGTGTGCGTGTGTTTGGTGAGGGTTAGTGGACAACGGTGTTGCGAACTTGATTGAAAGCTCCATTTATCAGAGTAGACCTTGGTATGTTGATGACAAAGACTTCAAGCACACAGTGCTCTTTTGAGACTTTGCCATCCCAGGTGGCAAGCTCTTTCCACCACACCTTTGTTCATGTATGTGGGAGAGTATTTCACCAATACTTTAAGTTAGGGTGCATACTGCTGTCCTCTTTCGTGTGTGCAAGAGCAATGTGTTAATGAGTGTTTGGGGGTCCCCAGCAGGGGATGTGCCCAGATCCCAACTCACAGCCAGCTGCAGCTACAGTCCCTCAGTCGGTCACTCTGCAGGCCATTATCTCTGAGAGACAGCCTGTCCCAGCACCAAAAACTCACACACATATACCACATACCCACCATACACAAAACAGATGCAAACAACATAAACATACACTACACAAGGGTATTATAAACGTACACTCAACACACACACAAATTCACTCTTAATTGATTTTGGTTTACATTAAATTACTTTTTTTGTTTGTTAAAAAATAACACATTTTTAGTTACATACATCAAGTTAAAAAATTAAAAATAATTAAAACAGTGTAAAAAAAAAGAAAGAAATATAATGTATAAAAATTTCTGTCTAAAAATTTAAATTTCAATAAATGTCTCAAGAATTGCTACTGGCTAAATAAAAACAGCTGTTTCATCTCCAATTCTTGAGACATACCCACTTTCACAAACGTAAAGATGCTTCAAAACAATCGTCTCAAAAAAAAGCTGTAGCAATTTTTATCAGAGGATATATTCATATTCATATGTTACAAAGTAATTCAATGGTGCTCAAGAGTTGAAGTCATTAAACACAGTCCCAAGGGCTGGCATCCTTACTAAAAATGGTAGATTGCATATTTTAATGCAAGAAAAAAAAAATATATATTCATAAAGCTCGACCAATTTTTTAAACCACACTTACAATATGGTCTGTCTGAAACTGATTTAAGCAGTTTATCATTATCATTATATATTAATGATTGTTTTTCTTTATGATATCGTAAAATATGCATAGCTCTGCTAATAGTCCTTTCTTATGCTTTATATTAAACATGGTTGTGTATGTTTTACATCAAGTTGAGCCTCAGGTCGTGCGCGTGCATGCGTGCGTGAGAGAGAGAGAGAGAGAGAGAGAGAGAGAGAGAGAGAGAGAGAGAGAGAGAGAGAGAGAGAGAGAGAGAGAGAGAGAGTGTGGTGGTGGGGGGGTCTGCTACGATCAAACCCCCCCTCACACACACTTTCTCTCTCAGGAAAGACAAACAGCTATGTTTGTGTGGGGTAATTAGATGAGGAGAAGTGAATTAGCAGAATCCACAGAGCAGTCATGTTGCCGAGCACAGCCCCGCCTTACAGGGACCTGCTAATTACCCCTCGTTAGGTTGATATGTCTTTTTTTTAAGTGTGGTGTAGCTTCCATCATGAGAGTGGGAAATAATTAGCATTGGTGTGATGCTGCCCTTAATGGACACCGCAAGGCATGCTCCACTCTGACGAGAGGAACACTGAAATGACAAAGTGACAAAGGATCAAGAAGATTCTTTAGTGCTACTAAGAGACACAGATCCAATGGCACAACTATGTTGTCTTTATAATCGCCTAGAATGCACAATAAATGTTACAAATAAAATGCCATGAATCTGATTGACAAGCGTAGTTTCCTTTTTCCATGTTGAATTTTGGATGAAGCAACAAAATGAGTGATTACAGTATCTTTTTCATTTGTATCCTGCAAAAAAAAAAAATATATATATATATTTTAAGTGCATATATCAACTAAAAGTTAACTTTGTCAGATAATAGACCTGGACTTGAAGCCACGGATGTCCAATTTTGATTTCATATGATCTTTAAATAATGCAATAAAAAAAGCTTTCATTTTGCATTGTGGGTTTTGCTCAGCAAGACGGCTAGTCAAACAACTCAGCTAAAACGTTTCGAGATCTTAGCTTGGGAGCTCTCTTTACGACCAGAACCCTTAAAACTCCATTTCCCTTTCCGCCACTGTGTCTGCTCTTAGTTATGCTGTACCGTCTGTGCGTTTAAGTGCAATTGAATGTATGTTTTTATTGTTTTAAAGTACTAAAAGGGGAAATCCACATATGGAGGTCATACTCGTCTGTCAAACGATAGAGAAAAGAAAGCAGGAGACAGAAACAGATATCAGAAGAGAAGTTGTGTGTTGTACAACTAACAGGAGGTGAGTACAAGGATTGGTTTGGGAAAAGAGGAAGACAGACAGACACACACACACACACACACACACACACACACACCAGAACACAACTAAACCCTAACAAAAGAACAAGCCACACTGTACTGGACTGGAAAAATAGCAGCTCCAACTTCAACAAGACTTTTTTTCCAATGAAAACATTAAAGCACAAGGCTGTCTTTCAACTACATCACAAATATACACACACGGACACACACTCGAACCAGACGTGGCCAAATGTAAACCAGATCAAGGCTGCATTAGTCAGAGAGACCAAAGGAATTGTAGTGCTGCTCTAAGCTCGATTAGGTATGTCTGATCTGATCACACGAACACAGCCTACCTGTCGAAATCTATCGCTCATCCTGTCCCTGAAAACTGGCACAGACACACTCCCTGATAGAAAACATTAATGATGTTGGACCGCGTCAAGACACAACGGAGAGGCAATCCAGGTCTAATATGGACACCATGGCACCAGCACCTTCAAACAAGATGAATTTGCACCCCATTGTTGCTGAAGGGTCAAAGCAGGAGAGTTTTAAGTAGTGTTAAGAGTTGTTACAATACTAAAATTCAATTCCATTACCAGTGAATTTTCACAATACTCAACACAAATTTCTAATGGCATTTTCAATAGCAACTAATATGCTACTGAACATAATCTTTTACTTGTTAAAGTTCAGTATTAAAATTAACAAATCAAATCAAATGTGTTAATGTTTTTTTAGGCATACCAACCGTCACAAACCTGTCCTGATTGATACATTTTTGACAATTTGAGATAATATATAATTAGCATCGGCCACCAATCGTGTCATCTTGTCCAGTAAACAAAAGTAATAGTTCCTCCTTTTATCAATTCCAAATACCTATAGCCTTGCCAATGGATAATAAACCTTTCCTGTTTTCAATGCTAATTTTTGTGAATTTGGAGTAAATATCGAAATATGACTTTTTTGGAATATAAATCTATCCCTGGAATTGACTTTTTTGGGTCATTAAAATTATGTGTCAGAAACATAATAGTCATCATGCCCTCCATGAACTCTCATCGCCCTTTAAATAACTTATGTTGGTTGACCACTAGCTCTAAGGCCACATGTATGGTACATCTACATCCGCATTGTGCGTATTCTGGTTTGGAGTTGGGACAAGGGCCCCTGATGGCCCAGCGCTTGAGCAGGTGCAGTGCGTGCACGTGGTCTCTCGAGGGAGCACAGGGCCTAACGCGGTAAACACGGGACCTATTTAAAGCAAGTAGACCTCTCTCTCTGGCTCCGCTGGCCTCTGCTAGCTGTGTTTCCACAATACCGCACGGCCCCTCGGGACCCCCGCTTGCCAGCCACGCTGTACCAGTCTCTCCTTCTCCAGAGACCCAGCACCCAACGCTCGTGCACCCAGATACAGAGAAGAAAGAGAGGGAGATGATGAAAGAGAGCGTCATGGACGGATGGGAATTAAATCACACAAACAGCCATACAGCTGCTCGCCGATGCCATCACCTGTTCCAACCCATGGTTCCGCGAGCTGACACGTGAACGTGCGAGCGACGCGTACACACATCGACGCGCAAATATACACGCGTGGCGACATGCTAATGCATACACACACCTCCTCTTCACACATTAAAACTGTTTTCCTGTCGCTGCCTTGGGGAAATTAAAAATATATTATGGACCTCCAGAGGTTCATGCAAGGAGATGAAGAAAAATAGAGAGGGACACAAATGAGAGAGCGAGACAGACAGCGAGACACGAACGGAGGGAGAGGAAGACACACAAAAGCACTTGAGGGATAGAGAGATGGATCTCTTGGTTGTGTCCTCTTTTCTAAACTGCCCACTGCATCATGGAGAAAGAGGGCCATTTTGGGGCTGCGATGTAGCCGACGGTCATCATCGCTCCTGTCCTCCTCCCACTCTCCCTCTCGTCCCTTGTTCCCAGTTACCAAACAGGGAATGCATGGCTGAATCCAGCTCAGGTTAGATTCCAGAGGGGACGGAGCATTTGCAGGGGCCAGGAGACTGACTGATTTTTCACTCTTGTCATCTAACAGATCTTGCCAATCCTCTGGCTCTCTACAGTTGCCTCAGTAGAGCCCAATAAAAAAATGGGCCATTTTGTGCCTGACTGAACCATCGCTTGCCCAATCAGGCCAATGTTGTGTAGTGATTTAAATATGTTACCAAGGTAATAATACAGAGCTGGTTTTAGCGAATCTGTGAGAATGACTTCAGTAAAACAGTGGCTCTCAACTCCAGTCCTGCAAAACTAATGCTCTGTACATTTTTCAGATCATCAGTGGTGCAGAGTTAGGAAAGAGCTCCATGAACTGAACTGACTGTGTCATATAAGGGAGACTTAAAAAATGTGCAGAGCAGTGTTGAGAACCACTGCAGTAAAAGTTTTGCACCTTATAGTTCATTTTCTACAGATATGGCGATGAGGAAATCAATGGTTTCATTTAATTAAATTATTTGCAAAAGTTAAATGCATACATTTAATGAAGTTTGGCTGCATTTATCAGAAGAAAAAAAATACAGTAAAAACAGTAATATTATGAAATATTACAACAATTTAAAAAATATATTTTCTATTTTGAATAAAAATGTATATTCCATTTTCCCCAATTAAATTTTTATATCATGGTCAGGTGAATATAAAACCAGTCTATTATTCAGGCCATTCTTAGCACTGATGAGTCGACTAGTCATTTAGGCAATCCGCTGACAAGTCATTTCTGAAGATATAGCCTTAAACCATGTCATTAAGTCCCAAAAAGTTACATCGTAATTAAAAATATTTTATTACTAAACTTTATACTTTTTGCAGGGCCACCAGTCAAAATATTGGCAAGTAAAAATCTAAACTCCTGGCCCAACTAAGCCTATAGAAACAGCCCTGCTCTGTACTCTACTGACTGCAGCACATACCTTTTTTTCTCCCTCTTTCATTTTGGCCTCGACAAAAGTTTAACGTGTGCCGAGTTTGACAGCGTAGGCCATTAAGAGGGTCATAAATAGGCCTGGTTCTGTGCCCTGCTGCCAAATAAAACCAGAACACAACAGCTCCCTTTCTGCCTGAGGAATACACAGGTGACCAAAAAGCTCACATTACGGGTGAGCTCACAATGACTCGCCCAGTGTGGGTGAGACCAAGGGAGAACATACAGAGCCATCCGATTGGCTGCGTTAAGAGGTCCTGTCGGCCCACCAATAGCTGAGGGAGGAAATGAATAAAATAATTCAATTCAAGACCATTACAGCCCCTATCGGCCAGAGCACGGGGATATGAGCAGCCTTTTTCCACAATGAATCATAGTCGGGGACGAACACACACAAATTGGGTGCTTGTAGGTGTGTGTGTGTGTGTGTGTGTGTGTGTGTGTGTGTGTGTGTGTGTGTGTGTGTGTGTGTGTGTGTGTGTGTGTGTTAATGTACTTGATCCCTGCAAATGTGCGTCAGACGATGTCCTATATGTTGACAAAGCAAAGTCTCTAGAGCTATTGTTTCAAAGTGTGTGTGTGTGTGTGTGTGTGAACGCATCCAAAAGCACAGCTCCGGTTCTTTGACAGGAAGCAGGAAAAACAATGCTCAACTTCACAGCTCTGATGGCACTTATAAAAAACAATTCCCCCCTCCCTGCTCCGTCTTTCGAAAAATGACAAGCGTCTGCATCTGTCTCAATAAACTCTCTCTCTCCTCTTCTTCCTTTCCTTCGACCCCCCCCCCCCCTCCCCTCCTCCCTCCCCCCTCCCTCCCTCCACACCACCATCTCTTCGAGTCTCCAGTGTCAGACCTGGCTCATTTTCTCTCTTTTCTCCTTTCCTTCTCTTGTTCCCCTCTGGGCCAGGGAGGGACGGGTTGTTTTTCTATCTCAGGGAGCAATGGGTGGAGAGCGAGAGAGAGCGAGAGAGAGCGAGAGAGAGAGAGAGAGAGAGAGAGAGAGAGAGAGAGAGAGAGAGAGAGAGAGAGAGAGAGAGAGAGAAACGGGGGGTGTACCTCCGGCCCGCTCCCCCAGCGGGACAGACCGAAGGGGCCTCAATCAGGTCCTCGGGGGCCCGCGGGTGGGGGTGGGGGGTGCTCTAACTCTTTCCTTTAACCTCTCCACCCCTTAACTATAACCCCCCCGCTGCACTCGCTCCAAACTCAGTACACATTTTCCACAGAGGAGAGGGGGGGGGGGGGGGATGAAGTGAATTTAATACCAGGAAAAGCCTGCCAGTGTCCTTGTCGACATCATCTCCTAGGGAATAAAGGGAAGGAAGGTTTTTTTATCTTTTTAAATAAGAGATGGCGAGCGGCCCCCTGAGCCCCAGCACAGCAGCACAAACAAACACAGGAGAGAGTATGGATAGGGGGAAGGGATTGAGAGAAAGAAAAAAGGGAGACAGAGAGAAAAAAAAGAGAGACAGAGAGAAAGAAAAAAAGGAGACAAAGAGGAAAGAGAAAAGAAGAAAGAAGAGGTGATGCGGAATGCGACCAAGTCCACCCGGAACGGAGGTGGAAAAAAAAGGCTGATTAGCGCAAGCAAATGGGGTTACGGCACGAGAAATGAAGAAGAGAGGGATGGAGGGAGGAGTCGAGGAGGAGAGGCAGGGAGGAAGAGCGGAGGGTTTAGCAAGAGCCCTGGGACTCCCCTTCCTGCTGCATCTCACACACGCAGCACTTTGCAGCCACCCAGGACCTCAGTCAGCACCCCTGCAGCACTCCCTCAGGGCCGGTTAGGAGGGGCTCACGTCATCCCCTTGGGCCCCCGGGGGCCTCTCTTTCTTACTCCCTTCACTCTGCTGAGCTCACCAAGATCCAACACGCACATGCACACACTTAGAAATGCACAAACAAAACTAACACACTCTAACTTTAGTGATTTTAATACCCTAACAACCAATAAGATAACAATATAGGCTACATATTTTTTTAATTAGGGCTCCTTTGAAGACGTTTACTGATAGGGATAGAAGAGAGATGACATAAAATCATGGCCCCAAATGCACGTCGACAAAAGCACAAATCCTCGATGCTAGGCTACAGACCCCACAAAGATTCATTATGTTAAGGAAAAAAGTATCAAAAGTTATTGGCCTAGTCTTAAAGTAAGGTCACATTTACTGTTGCACAGTGAAATTACCAAAGCAATTCCAGTCATTTCAATAGTATGCTAATTTTCCGCACAATTTTCCATGTTTACTAACAGAAAGCTGTATGGTTTAAAGTGACTTCTGTGTGAGCTGTGCTTCATACATTGCTACACTATTGACAATGGACCTTTTTTTGCTTGCAAAATGTCACTAATGAGACCGGACTTTTAAAGTTGGAATGAAAATCTATCTATTTTCTAAACACATTTCTATGAACGATTCATTCATGCATATGTTTCAAGGTTTTTTTGTTGTTGTTGTTGTTGTTGTTTTTTCTTCAAGTCGTAATTCTCTCTGATGTTGTATGCCAGACTTCTCCAATATTTGACTCTGCTTAAACCCAGCCCCTTTCTTACAATCAACTGCAAGCTTACATTCAGATCTCCCCCAATGTCATGACTTCAATATGAAATCACAATTAAATATTTACATTTTGAATACACTTTCCTGCTTTTATTGTGATTGTTTGTCTTTAACGTTTTATCAAAATAACTTGCTTCCTTTTTGACTGTCATCGCCAAGACCTTCTTTTTCTCAAACCCACTCCGTCCCTTCCTGCCACTAACCCGTCATATAGAAACCACTTTTCAGAAACCAATTAAATCTCAAAGGGTGAAATCACATCCCACCCTACTTTTTTACCCCCTGGCTGAATATCCTGTATCATTCAGAAATACAGTGCTAACTTACACAAGCAAGGAATAATTCATTCATAATCCAAAAAAAAAGCAAAGCTGTGTTTTTATTGGATAATGTCCAGTCAAAAACACAGCTTTGTTGATGGTGCGGTAATGTTTTCACTCTCTGATCCAAATGCGTCTAGATACGTTTCCTGTTTTGAAAACGCTCAAGTAGCGAAAATGGATTCTGAGGTAACAAGAATCAAAATAGAAAAGCAAAATATAATATTCAGAAAGATACATGATTTAAAACAGCCCGCTTGGATTTTGCCAGATAGAAATGTTCCTCTCCAGAGAGGAGGTGTAATCAAACTCGTCAAGTCGTGCGATATTACATTCGGATTGCGGCAAAGTGCCTTTACGTTCAGACAGGAAGCGCCGCTAAGCTTCCAGTCCAGCATGCACCTGGACGCCAACCTCTTGTGTCTTATAAAAAACTCTCCCTCTTTCCCTCCTTTCTTCCCTCCCTCTGTGCGCAGGGCTGCAGGCCATGTGGAATTGATATTAGAGATTGTGATGCAGCAGGTCGTCTCCGGGAGAGCAGGGGGTTGTATGTATCGTGCAAGACGCCACGCTAGCGAAATCATACCTGTCTGAACAGAGGAGTCCCAACCACTGCCGCACTCTGTAGATTCAGCCTCTTCCACTGCTACCGAAAAAGAGAGAGAGAGCGTATTAGAGTGCTTGTGTAGCCAAATCGCACATTTTTGAGCACACAAACATGTACGGCATTCTTCTCAGAAGCGTGCCACATAAACAGCGGCCCATCATGAGTCTATGTTGCGTTCGATCTGATTGTTGGATGCACATAAAAGGGATTTGTTGTGTTTAAGTGCTCTTTGTTTGTCTATGTGCTAATTTTGGAGGTGCAAAAACAGGTAACAGGAGGCAGTGAGATGAGAGGAGGAATGTGTGATAAAGGTTTTCCTGGGCATAGTCAAGGAAGGAAGCCCCACTGGCACACAAACAGGAAGCAGCAGTGTTCATGACACAATAAGAACTTGGACCCCCCCCCCCCCACACACACACACACACACACACACACACACACACACATTACCGGTCTCTACAAAACTCCTTGTAGCCTGGAAGCACTTTGGCACACAGTCTAGAATGGAAACACACACTATAACTTTACAACAACAAACAGTAATTTGCGTAACCCCTCCACATATTTGACGATAGAGGCATCAGTGCATGAGGGAATATGCCAAATAATTTCTAACAGCACTTTATCAGCATGAATGGACTATTAAGTGTAAAAGTCTTCACACTCAGCGAACAATGTCCATGAAGATAAGGAACAAAAAGCAGGAAAGATAAACATCAACAATGAGGTTCAAAGGAGGCTAAGACACTAATTAAGTTATCAAACTAATCACATGAAGATTTAGAGCGTTAATAAAGCCAAAAATGAAACGTCTATTACCATTTACTCACCCTTATGTTGTTTTAAACCCTTAAGACTTTATTTTTTCTGAGGAATATTGGAGTAGGCATTGGAGCGATTGTTCACGCTGCTCTTTTTCAATTCTATGAAAGTAAATGGGGTCTGGACAGGTCAAGCCTTAAATAAAAGAGTTAAAATAGTAAAATAAAAAAAATAAAAAATTTGATATAATGAGCTTCAGGAAGATTTTAATGAATAAAACCAAACTTTTGTAATACTCCTAAATTAAAGCAAATGCATGGCTTTAGAAGGCTTTGGATCATTTTATTGTTTTGTTTTTTGGAGTGGGTGCAGTCAGACTCAGCACATTCTGCATATTATCATTTGTAAGTTGCTTTCCCTTTCAGTGTCTGCTACATAAATGTGTACAATCTTTTGTGGCAGGAAGAATGAAAGTCATACAAGTTCAGAGTAATATGACAGACATTTAATTTTTGTGTGAGCCGTTTCTTTAAATAGAGTTTTTATGTGAGAAAAGAAACAAAAGTGGGAACAAGAAAGACAGAGAGAGCCGGAGAAAGCACGAGAGAGAGACTGAATCTGCTCTGTGTAAAGGAAATTGTGGTTAGATATGCTCCCACTGGCATTGGGCATCACTGCAGTCTCACTAAACCCACTTCCTCTCAGGAAAAGACTCAGAGAAAGAGGGGGGGAAATGAGAGACAAAAGAAGAGAGAGAGAGAGAGAGAGAGAGAGAGAGAGAGAGAGAGAGAGAGAGAGAGAGAGAGAGAGAGAGAGAGAGAGAGAGAGAGGCACAAACTGCACTATCCCTGACAGCCATACTGCATTCCTTCCACATTATCAGTTCCTTAATTACACACAGACTCTCTTTTTCTCTCAAATATGCACACATCACTGCAGAAAGTGCTGTCTGAGCCACCGTACACTGCTCTCGTCGAGGCTGCTCCCAGCAGGGTGGTCGGTGTGAACTTGACTCCCCTACCACCCTCCTTATTCCATATTCTACTCCCAAGCCAAGGCCAACAGGCCCCTGTTTTCCCTCTCAGAACTGCGGAATATCAGGACCGCAGACACTCCAGCCAGGAGTTCCAGAGCAAAGCCTGCCGCCGAGGCCCGAGGAGCCAAGCCAGGTCAGAATGACTGGCCTGTTACCGGACGCCAAGCGCTAGAGCCCAGAAACAACAGAAGGCCTTTGCTAACAGGACACTGAGGTCTTCTCTTCCACTCCTTTCAAAGTCAAGGGATACATACGTCACACCTCTCTTTCCCTTTCTCTTGTCCTTTGTTTCAAAGTCTCTCACATTTTCCACCTCCGTTACTCAATTTTCCAGTCTTAAATTACATTTGCCTGGATTTTTGCATCTGTTTATTCTTGTTCCAGACTTGGAGGCAGTGCTGCTGGGTAGAACTGGAATGCATTTAATTCATAAACAGATTTAAAAAATCAAGTGCTTGGGTCATCCTCAAAAAATGATGACAAACATGTCCCTCGAGTTTTCTGTCATGAAGAAAGTCATCATTGTGTAACCTAAAATAAAATAAAATAAAATGTTTGAAACTATTTTGTTTTGCATATGAAATAAATAATAATGCTAATAATCTATTATTATTAGCCAGGTACCTGAAAAATTACTTCTATCACTTTATTTATAACTCTCTTCATTTTCCAAGGTTAAGTTCTGCAAACAGAGCTAAACAAAATAATCATATAAATATATTGAAGGGGGTGGATTCTGAAATCCACTAATTGTTCAATATATATATATATATATATATATATATATATATATATATATATATACACACACACACACGTGTATTAATCAATGTATGTATTGATCAATATTTATCCTTCTACATTTTGAATGACTTCAAGCTTATGAGATATACTTAGAATTGCATGTCTACTGGAATGTGCTCACTCACCATGTTTTTGAGAGAGGAAACCAACATGTGTTAAAACAAAACATATCTTTACTCTTTTAGCTGACCAAGACAGCCGAGGTCACTGGGGTCACTTGAGCCTGTCCCCTACGTGATCACTTCTTAGTTAAAGCATTTACTTTACTTTTCATCTTCAAGCACTAGAGAATAATGACGAATATTGTCTGAACCTCACACTGAGAGAAAAGAACATGCTATCAGTATGTTTTGGGAAAGTTTCCTGATGAGAGCAAGAGCTCGACCAACTTCAACCTTGAAGAAGCTGTGTATCTGTGTGTGTGTATTAGTGGGCCTATTCTTTGTTACAGATCCAGTATTGGTGAGGTGAACAACTGGAACTCAAGGGCACCGACAAGCTGGATCCTAGAAACGCAGATACGTTACCTCGGAGGTTCACTTCGTGCCTAAAGTCTGGATCCTGGTGTCACCCAGATAATCAATGAAGATATGCTTTGCATATCAGTCCATATGTGGAAAATCTCTAAGATTATCAGTTTCTTGACCAATCAGAATAATTCAACCTAAAGTAATGACGTAGCTTTTGTTGTAAGACCTGTGTAAAGTATAATTGCTGTGGAATTGTGAACGTATGGCAATTGCTTATTGTGGCTCTGATTAGTATGAATCTACCCAACACTGCTAAGATATGCTCTCTCACTCCTCTCTGACCATCTCTTCCCTTCACTGCAGGATTGTATTTGTGTGTACTGTTCTTTCTCTGTTCACAGAATAAGTTTGTCTCCCGCCCTGAGCCGCTCCGGTGCCGTGCTGTACTGTTTATCAGGGGAGATATCATGCTGCTTTTTCTAGTCAGATCTTGCTCTCTTGTTCTCCACTGTGTAGGGCTGGGCTACTCTCCCCCTGGCTTTATGGTATGTTCCCGGTAGTCTGTAAGATCCACTATGAGTGCTGCTAGTCATACAAAAAAAATAAAAAATAAAAAAACGCACACACTTACAAACACACACAGAAAGCACAGTATCTCTCCAGAAATCCAGCCTACACTGCAGGTGTTAGGTACACTCAGACCAATTCTACCTTCCTTAAGAAAAGATCATTAGTGGTGCTTACTATTGCTCATACTCATGGTTATGAACTTATACAAACCCTTAACCGTGAGTATTAAAGGGATTTTGCATCTCTATGTATTTCTTTCTTCTGTGGAAAACAGTTTTTGTCCATACATTGCGAGTCAATGGGGTTCAGTTTTGTTTTCTGACTATATCTTCAATATATCTTCTTTTGTGTTCCACAGAATAAAGAAAGTCATAAAGGTTTGGAACAACACAAATAATATGATGAGACTGAGACTTTTTTCTTTTTTTTCGGCAGCTCCTTAACTTAATCAACTTATCATGCACCATCTGTTGTAATTATTATTAGTAGTAGTAGTATTAGTAGTATTGGTAACACTTTACAGCATTATTGGTAACATTTCCTAATACATATTTAAGATAAAAAGTTGTATCAGTTAAATTAGTTAATGCACTCTGACTAATAACAAAAACAAAGGTTATTAAATGCTGTAAAAAATGTAATGTTAGCTAATGCATTTATTAATGTAAACAAATGAAACCTTGTAATTTGTTACATTATAAATTAATAGTTGTTATTATTATTTGATATATAATATAATTAATAATAATTAACAATAAGTATTTACTTTATTATACTTATTTATTACTGTAAAATTATGAATAAATCTGACGTTTAAAAAAATAACTTATTTTGAAGAAGGGACCCACATTACACCTAAAGGCCAGAATATCAGAGACATCAAGGTGGGCTCTTTTAACTTGTGTCTCCGCACTACCCCATCAACCCCTGAGCAACCATCCAGAACACCCCATCTAGGTGCAACACCAGAATTCATAGTACTGAAAGTGAAGCATCACCTAAATCTCAGTCGCACCACGGTGAACACTTAAGACTGCTGGACCAGATGAGGGACGTCACGTTCCTGAAGACGAGTCTTCCCAACGGAGGAGGGAAAAACGCTAAATTACTCCCAATCAGAGCACCACTCATCCCCCATTTCCCGCTTCATTAGAGGAAGGATATTGGAGTGTAGTCAGGCAGAGAGAAAGAGCGCGGGAGTGCGGAGGAGGAAGAGGGTTACGGTAGACAAATGCCCTACGTCTTCTCAAACACACACACAGAGACAGCTCCTTTCAGCCCCAGGCTTCAGCACAACAGCACCACACACAGTTGAGCCCCGATCCCTGTCTAAAAACAAAGCTGCCGGCGGCACTGGCAGACCTCTGCCTCCTACACACTACTGCACTGCACTGGGCTCGAGCCAAGTAAGACATACTAACTTGCTCTCTGTCTCACACACACAGAGAGAGTGAGCTACAACTCCAGACCCACTGTGAAGTCAATGGTCAGAAATATCAGTGAATGAGCAGATATATGAAAGTGATTGCAGATGCTACAGAATATAAATTATCAGTGTTATAAAAACCCAAACACATCAAGGTGTGGCTCGAGCTCAACTACAGGGATGGGCCGAACAGCTGCGGACCACTGGACTACAGATGGCCCTCAGTACACACTTCCAGTCCTGAGTGACTCAAAGTCTCCAACCCTTCTAAAAAACAAGAATTAGACATAAAACCCAAGAGGATATTAAGACCTCACACTAGGATCCGCACAGCCAAACACAACCCCGCATGGAAAGAAACAAAAGAAGAGGGCGATTGGGAGAAGAACAGAAAAAAAGTCATTAGAAGGAGTTTTAAAAGCAGCATTCTATTAAAAGCCTCTTCCTGCTCTCCCTCATTAGCTGAGCATATTTATTTCTGTGTATCTTGTCTTCATCCCCTGGCACACTGTGTGCGAAAAGCGCTGCTGTTGTGAACTGCGACGCGGCAGGGGGGCTTCAGCCATAGGAAGTGTGAGATGAAGGAGAATGTGGGATATAATGGGTGTCATGTGATTGTCAGCCGTCCACTATCCACCAATCACCAACTTCCATAGACACAAAGTAGCGAATACTTCTACTAGTGCAAACTAGTTGTAGTGTCAGACTGAATTTTCTGGCAAAATAAACAGGGATGCAACATTATTCTAATTTTGGCCAATTCAGATAAGTCGATAGATAACTGATAAACGGTGATTTTATATTCTACACTATTGTCAAAATGAATAATGTACAGTATAAAACATAACGATTACATTTAACTGTGTTTTTAAAGATTAACTTTATTAGAGCATTAGATGATGGCAAAGGTAATCTAAAAATAAAGATAGAGGAAAAGAGCTTGCACAATTAAATACCCAATAAAACATCTCTAACCAGTCGATAATATTACAAATATATTGTGCATCCCTAAAAAATGTGTTAATTGTGACTAAATTTTTACAAAATAAGTCTTACATTTTAAATGTTATGTATGTCTTATTTGCTAAAAATGTAAATGTATGCTCCACTAACATTCAAAAGTTTGGGGTCAGTAGGATATTTAATGTTCAACAAGGCCGCAGAAATTGAATATTGAATATATTTAAAAGCTGAATTTTCTTTCAGTCATTACTCCAGTCTTCAGTGTCACATGATCCTTCAGAAATCATTCTAATATGCTGATTTTCAGCTCAAGAAACATTTATTATTATTATCAAAGTTGAAAACTGTTCTACTGCTTAATTTTTTTCTGGAAACCACAATAAAAAAAATAAAAAACAGGATTCTTTGATGAATACACAGTTCAAAAGAACAGCATTTCATTTTTTATTTTTTTATATATAGAAATCTTTTGTAACATTATAGCCTAAATGTCTCTGTCTACTGTCACTTTTGAATCAACTGAAGGAATCCTGATTCTTGCTGAATTAAAGTATACATTTCTTTAAAAAAATCTTTTGAACAGTCGTGTATACAGTAGTATTGTATTCCCAATATAGGTCTACCACTACGAACTAGTGCATAACTCATTTGTGTACTAGAGAAAGGAAAGCTCCACATTGCAGGCACTGACACTGCTTCCTTCCTCCAGAACAGCTCCTGCTTGTAAAAGCTTTATACAGTGGGGTGCACATTCTAATGATAACAGCATGTTTTAAATGTTACCTTGGATACTCTGTTTCCTTAACATGCTCGAGAGCTGCACAGGAGCTGGATGGAGAAGTAGAGATTGACGCTGTGCCTCCATTTCAAGATCCAAAATGGACACTGCTGACCAGAGCATTTGCATGCTTTCACATACTGTGACCTCTCAGGTCTGTAACTGAACATAAAACTGGACCTTATCATGCTATAAGGTGAGCAAATTTAAGAAAACTGGTGACATTTTTAGTTAAGCTGTCAATATATCAGTGAATTATTGTCTATGAAAAAAAGGAAGACAATTCAGTTTTGTGCCCACAGGCAAAGCCAATTGACAGAGAAAGCGTTTTCTAAAACTGAAAATAAAGATAAGATCAGAATTACAATAATGAACTAATACATATTTTTAAAATGTACAAATAAATTAATCTCCACATTATCTGCTCAGCCTAAATAAAATAATATATGTAAACATATTCTGTCATTTTTATAAATAACTGTATATATATGTGTGTGTATTAACCTCACAGATAAGAAGGGGTTAATAAATAATCAGCATCCTGGGGAAATCTCCCCCTTTTTAGCACCATTGCAGGGGTGGACTGCTGTTTCTTTTTCCATTTAAACTATTATTTAAAAGAAGAAAGAAAGAGGAAAAAACACATTCCCCCCAAGGGCCATCTTCAAACTCCCTCACTACATCTCACTCACACACACACACAAATCCTTGACACAATTTATTTCTATATTATTGAAATTCCTCCTCAGTTAATTACTGCTGTGTTGGAGTGAGCATGCAGCGTTATTTGCATTTCTGGGTCCTGTTAAGCAATGTTAAACAGCACAGTCACCACACACACACACACCCAGACAAATATATCTGAGTGTAGCTGACGGCAACACAGTGATCAGCGTAGCAGAGCGGAGAATAGGACGAGGGTAGAGATCAAACAAGCGCGTCGTAACAACATGGCAAACACAACGCACGCATTTAGCCGCCAAAACGCTTGCCAGCCGGTGGGAGAATGACACAGCCTTTAATTGTTTTCAAAATGAGCACTTTAAATTAACAACGGGCGATGCTTATCTACCAAAATAACAAGGGTATGGGGAAATCACAATAAGTATGCACAAATGATCATACGTGTTTCTATCTGAACTTGTAAAAGGTCTGGCTTGTCTAATATCGGAATTGGAACTAAAAAAATAAAAAAAAGACTATTTTCAAACAGGTTTCCAAATCAGGTCTGCCATTGTTCGGCCAAAGAGATAATCCTGCCCCAAACTCACGCCACTGGTTGAACATTCTCAAACAAACAGCAATGTTTTGATAGCGCTACAGAGACATAATGTAAATATACTTTTCAGAGGGAAACACCACAGTCTTTTGAGGCATATGTACAATGGTGAAGCTCAAATTTCACAAAAATAATATTTAAAAAAGGGACTTATTGTTTGTTTGTTTTTTACTTTAGGATAGGCCTATGTAATTACTTCTGTTAAAATCACAACATTAAAAGTTACAGTAGTGTCAGATAGTGACACGCATCCAAGTGAAACGGATTCTAGCTCACAATATATTTCCTGATTCCTGATCAAAAATTCTTTAAAAAAAAGAAAGAACAAAGCGCCAATTGTTGCTACAGCAGTTTATATATTGTAGTGCTGTACAAAAAGAAAGCAGGTGTGGATAGCTGTCCGTAAAAGGCTCGACAAGCATGAAACTCGCCTTTAAGTCCCCGCTGGACATAACCACAGCGAGAAAAATGGGAAACTAGGGGTGAATCCTGTTAGCATCTGTTTATATAACCCTTGTCGTTGTGACTGGCAGGATTACCAGAACACACTGCTCCTGAACCGGAGAGGAATTCCGTCAGGATCCGCTGCGTTATCAAATCAGGGATGCGTTTCACCGCAAGTGAGAGATTCCGACAACGAGGAAACGCTGCGCATACAAAGAACGAGATCGCATCTCTTAACCCAGTGAGAAGAAACACACTCGCCCTCAGACATGATGCTGCGAGGGCCCTTAACGAGCACACACGCATATGCGGACCCTCACACGTGCACGCACGCCGGCCCCCTGCATCTCCCAGTAAGGGCCTCACACACTGCAGGTAAAGCTTCAAAGATCGGCATCCCACTGCAGCGCCATGCCAGAAAAGAGAGGGGAGGGAAGAATATAGAGAAGAAAAAGAAAACGAAAAGAGAGATTGTTATTTAAACAGTCGTGCTAGTAGGGCTTGTATGAATATCAATTTTGAGAGAGACAAAAAGACTAATAGATGGGCGGAGGGAGGGCGAGAATATTATGCAGACGCACCTCAAATGACATTACAATGAAAAGCTCTTGCGGACCACTGTTGGTATGTGTGTTTGACATGGAGAGAAGGAGAGAAAGAGAGAGAGATGGAAGGGAAGTGAGTGAGCGAGCGCTCAGAGGGAGTCTCACCTGGGCCCGGCTCTGCTGCAGCCGTCTGCAGGAGATTCAGCTGCAGAATACCTAATGCGTGTGTGGAGGGGCGTGCCGTACAGCCCTGTTACTGGCCCCGGGCCATTCTGTATGATTAAGTCTTCTACACTTAAGGGATAAAGCCTTGCTCTCCTTCTCTCCCACTGGAAGCCATTAGCAGCCCCCCATTTGCAGCTCAGTGTGTGTGTATGTGTGTGCGCCCTGTGCATGTTTGAGCCTATGCATTTGAATGGGTTCATACCCCTGTGTCTTTGTGCTCCTGCCTTGTTTGTGTACGAGTGAGTGTGCTGCTTCCTGAGCAAAGCGTGTGTGATTTTGTCAGTACAAAACAGCTTCACGGCACCCTGGGATTAGTGTCCAGCGGCGAGCTGTTTGGGCCCAGAGTGCACTGCGGTCCGGCCCCCTCATTAGAATGGGCCCACGCAGGGCCAATGGCTGCGGACGCAACATCACGAATCACTATTGGGGTCCTGTTGCCTGTCCCTAAGACCCGCTCCTGATGGAATCGGGAGACCGGGCCCCAGATTGTCGCACACACACACACGCTTGCACTGGATTAATCATGTCGGAGTCCACAGCTCGGAGGGAGGGGTGTTTGATCTCCAACCTGTCCAACATGTGGCATAAACATCTTCACAAAAAAACATGTGTGACACACACAGAGTAGTAGTGAATTCTGGGATGTTGCCATGTATAATTAATAAAAATGAACAAAAGAAAAACCTTGTTGGGCTACATGGTGGCAATATGGGAAAAATAGCTACAGGGTCGAAAATATGATTGGATACGCGTATTTACACACACCTAAAGTGGCAAGTTAACAGCACACAGTTTGTAATGTGATAACATGTAACTGTTATAACAACAAACAGTTTATCCACAAAGACTATTCATAAATATAACTGAGCAGATAACTGAGCAGATCAATAGATAGACAGAAAGATAGATAGATAGATAGATAGATAGATAGATAGATAGATAGATAGATAGATAGATAGATAGATAGATAGATAGATAGATAGATAGATAGATAGATAGATAGATAGATGGATAGATGGATAGATGGATAGATGGATAGATGGATACCACCTGGGTCTATTGAATCCCATTCCCAACCCGAGTCAATAGGACCCCTTCAACCATTGAACCCGGCGTTAAAAAAGCATAAGGCTAGGCAATCAACATTTAATAAAGGAAATCAGAGGCATCCCGTAAGTCCTGCAGTAGGGCTGATTTAATGGCCGCTATGTGTGGCTTCACATCGCCCGTGTTCTCCGGGACAGAGAAAAACACATTATAAATGAAGAGATCCAGCATGCTGTCCATCACTGCCATGTTTCTGGGTTAATGACGCCTTAACGGTCACCCTATCCTGACGCACAGTCTCGCCATGAAGGAGAGAGGAGAGAGGGAGAAGTAGAGGCAGAGTGTCTTTCATTTCCAGATAATTAATAATAGATAAAAGCCTGACTTGTTCTGCATGGCTTAATAGCTTTTAATAGCAGGGAGAATGACGGGAACACGCACGGCTGTGTCTCTAGACGCTGGCCTGCAGACCTCCAGAGACACCGTCATCTTGCTGCAGCACAGAGGGGGGAGGCGTACCTGAGCCAGAACAGACCCACACACACACACACTCGGAAGGAGGCAAGCACGCTAAAGAAGCCCATGCACTTACTCAAACACACGCGGGCACAAACACACCCAAGAGAGCGCAGTTCGTAGGCCTGCTCTCTGAATGGTGCAATTCACTCCTGCCAACACGCATATAAAAATACATACGCTCTTTCCCGTAAGCACTACACACATCACAAGCAACCACCGAAGATCAATACCCAGACACAGCGGTATGAAGCCATTCAAAAGAGGGGACTCAACTACACAGAGCGAACAAACATACACACAAGTGTTGACCGCAGCACATGAACGCACATAAATACCTTGAGTTGAAATGTACTGCTCATTCTGTAATGTATACGATATTGGTGTGTGTTTACTACAGCGATAAGCGCTATATTACCCGCTGGACTTCAGCAATGGCTGCAAGTAGTAACCATCATCGCAGCAGAATTACGGCACCATAAGACTGAGGGTCATCAAATATGAGGGTCATATTGGAGGTGAGGAGTGGGAAAAACTATGAAAATTAATATTTTAGAGTATCAATTTTAAGCATAGTGATATTCTACCACACAATACTGTATTAGATTACAGCCGTGACAAATGTTATACGAAAGTAAATAGTCTATAAATTAAATATAATAAGTCTATCATTTAAAATAAATATAAAAATAACATTTTAAAATATAAATATTTCTATAAGCTAAAAAATATATATATTTTATTATTTAAATATCCTTATTAGCCTATTTAAATAAGTCAACAACTAAAATATAAAATAAATATAACATTTCTAAACATATGTCTATATTTAAAATAAACATAATATATATATAACATATATTACTGATTAACATTAAGTACACAGACAGTAGAAGGTTTATTGGGCTACTGTCACTTTAAGAGCTGCACGGATCCAATATATTGTTACACGAGCGCTTTCTTTCTCAACTGTTTACTTCGCTCAAGACATAGGCTAACTGATTGAGTTTACGTGAATACTCACCAAGACGGTTATTTTGACATAATTTTGTGTGTGTTTGGCCATAAGCTGCGGAACAGAATTGAATTCGGGATCACGGCAGAAGCCCAGTTCCTGTGCACGTGAGTAGGCCCTAATTCACTTATTGCATTTGATAACATTAAGCATGTCACACGTACGTAACAGTCATGTGTCCAGTCTACTCTCTGTTGTCTGCGTCTACGTAAAACTTTGCATTTTTGTAATCTTTTGTATTAAAATCATGCAGTTATCACAAGCCTACATAGTGTTTTTGTCTAATGAATTTACACTACTTACTGCACAAGGCTCTACAATAAAGCACCATGGTCCAATGAAAATAATAAAAAACGAGTAAAAGATTTTTCCCACTTTTGAATTGCAATTATAAACTAAACATGAAGTCAAGTATCCAGATATCAATATAATATTGTATTGCCAGGTCCCTGGTGATTTCCACGCCTACAAAATATCACCATCTAAACAACCGCTGCCATTCTGACAGCGAGAGATGTGCCAACAACAACAAAAAAACTAATATTTCCACTCAGGCAGCCATTTGTCAGCAACACACCAGCATTGACAGGAGAAGGAGGAGACTGTTTCCTCAATATGTCTATGTTTCACTTTCACTCCTTCCCTGTAGCCAGGGCTGTTTTGAATGCGGGCCGGATTCTGTGACAGCTCCGCCCCTGAAAACACACACATACACACACTCCAGTTGCAGTGGAATGACAGCAGAGATGGAGTGACAGGGATGAGTATTCCCCGAGCGCGGTACGGAAGCGTGGACAGCGGGATTCTGCCGGGACTCTTATCGCTCAACTGGGTCACTGTGTCCAATCAGGCTTTGGAGGCCGGCCCGTGAGGGCGGTACAGGCATTTCCTGCTGGATGGGACGCAGCTGACAGCCTCGCCCTCAGACCCTCGCAATCCGAATGCATTGGCTGCCAGCTGCATCTCGCAGGTCCTAGCATTGGTAGCGCACAGTGCCAATCTCTCAGCCTGGGCTTTTCCCAGAAGAGCTTCAACTTCAATAGCCTGTCCTCCAAACCTAGGCCGAGGGACGGCGAGGGAAGCTGATTAACCAAATACTTTTATCAGCACTGAAACTGCTCCGCTGCACAAAATGGCCTTAAAAACCAGTGGCACTGGCCAGAAAACACGCTGGGGGGGGGGAGGGGGGTGACAGAGGCTTATATGGCAAAGGGACACAAAGAAGACTGACTGGACCCAGACCGCAGGCTCACCACTACATCAATCAAAAAATTAAGAAGTTTAGCATCTCCCTCTAAAAACAAATACAGAGACACTACAGGCCGTAATTAAAATTACACAACAATAATATATATCGCATTGGAAAAACTGAAAGAACGGTTCAAAAACATGCCTACAACTCGAGATGCTGGGACAGGACAAGCTGTTTGGAAAATGGGTGGATAAATGGGTTTAAACACATTATCAAAATTACAAAATAATAATAATAATAATTCACATCTATTTACATCATATAACACTAACCAGAGATTCTGAGCAATGGACAGAGCTAGAGGAATGAGGGACAGGAAGTCACTGTAAAAGAAGGAAATGGTGTGGAGGAAAAACAGACTAGATACAAGAGTGGGAGGGTGGCAAGAGCACTTGTGTTGTCTTCCTGAGGTTTTGTGCTCTTGGGAGAACTTGGATGGCTCAGGTCAAAAGAGACTCTTATTGTTGTGCTTTCTATTTCTCTACGCTTTCTTTCTTTCTTTTTTCCTTTCTTTCTTTCTTTCCCTCTTCTTCATGTAAGTTGAGGTGTGCTGCATGTTTGTGAGAATGCTTGAAGTGAGGGTAACTTTGATGTTTTTACAAGAGCCAACTAGAGATCCACAACACCTCTGATGTGACAGAAGATGGAGATGAGACAGAACACCGCACACAGAAGCACAAATACAACATGTTGTAGTGGAATATAACAATATCTATTCAGTCAAAGTCTTGAAAGCAAAACATATTTAGCTTAAAAATGATTTGTGTCATTTTTCTGATGTTAAACTTAATTACAGTTTAATGAAAGAGATGACTATGGCTGATTTACATAGTGTAAACACGGCACAGTTCTCTCAAAACACTGCTCTGTTTGAACAACCGAACACAGCAACATTACCTCAACAAATGATGTGTGAGTTTGGGGTAGGACTATCTCCTTGTCCAAAGCAAGGAAGTCTAAAATCCCTGGAGAAGTAATCCATAAGCTTTTTTTAAAAAGTGTCACTGACAAAACAAATACAAAAATAGAATTAAATATTTCACAATATCTAAATTGCTGACAATATTTTTTTTCTCAGGACATTACATTTTAATGGCTGTCAATACAGAAAAAGCTTACACTGACCAGCCAAAACGTGAGCATTCCCATACTAGCTGTAGTAGTCAAGTCAAGTCATCTTCATTTATATAGCGCTTTATATTAACAATGTAGATTGCCTCAAAGCAGCTTTACAGTGACAAACGGATGATTTAAGGTAACAGAGATTGTTTTGGCTTTATAGCGGTTCTTGAATAAAGATATTTTCCAGCTAAAGTTAGTTTTGATTGATTCACTTCCGTCGCAACGATCATTACTACTACAGTAGTTGTAACATGTAAGGCAGCAGATGGAAAAATAATAATATAATATAATATAATATAATATAATCACTGACATTCAGTGTGGCAAAAAAGGGCAAATGGAAGCGTTTGGAGTCACATGTTTGAAGATAATCATTATATCTGCAATTCTGTTTGTTACCACTAGTGGACCGATCTAAATCACAGTATATAACAGCAATGAAGACACAAATATTAAAAAAAGGCAAAGTCACGCACATAGACACATTCTTTGTCTCTCACACTTCTCCCTCCTCGCCGCACACATGGCACATTCCTGGCCGTGCGATGCGAGGTTCTGGCTAAAGGCCGTCAGCAGCCGTTTCCTGAGGAAAGCCCTGGGTGCAGTGTCAACTCTCCTTCTTCCTCTGCATTCCCCTCTCACACACACACACAGAAAAAGATGTAGTCAGGGCCTTATCAGTTTACCACAATTCTGCCTTTCAACACCGTGCAGAACACTGAAGTTTATATATTTATCTTGACACTCTTTGACTCTAAACACACTCACTCTCATAAACACACACTCAGAGGCACAAATGTGCTTAAAAACGCACCCAGGCACATTCTCCAACTCAAAGATTCGGGGAAAACTTAAACCACACTGGCACCACACACACACACACACACACACACACACACACACACACACACACACACACACACGTAAGAGCACGGTGGAGCTACTGTGTTCACTAGAAGAAAACATAGTCAAAGATTAAAGGGGTGCTCAGATCAGATCTGAAATTTGTTTTTCATCTGTCTCGCCTGTCAAAGACAAGAGAAAAATGTTTCCAATATACCTGTGCAGAGAGAGAGAGAGAGAGAGAAGTATCGAGGAAGGCAGAGAGAAGCAGAGTCTGAGCGATATAAAGTGAAAGAGGAAAAGAGAGAACATGGAGGGAGAGCAGACGTGATTAAATCCCGTCGGCTGTGTGGGGCTGTCAGCGACTGTGACACAAGGTTCAGATCGCTGCTCACTAGGGAGAGCACCATAATCACGTTCTTCCCGCCGTGATGCCATCAAACGGGGACAGGACAGGGGGGGCGGTTGCAAAAGGGACACAACGGCAGAACCCAAAACCACCACACGCACGTCCCCCACCTTGCCCAAAATCACCCTTTACACTGGGCATGGGCATTAGTAGGGCATCAAAATTGACAGCGATTAATAATTTGAAAACAATAATTGAATGACTAGATTTGTGAATTTCAAAACTTTTAACTTTTAATGGAAATTCAGTATAGACCACATGCAAACATGCCATAAAGGACTTCCAAACTTTCCTTTTTGACTATAGTTACCGTGTTATTTTCAGCAGTTCATCACACAGCAATTTGTGTCAAAGCTGTACACCATTGGATAGTCAACTAGCCCCCCCATGGGCCAAATCCTGCACGTCTATTATTTTTATATGACCCTCCTATTGAGTAAGATAAAATTGCTGTGCTGTCTTGTACACAAAAGTGCATAAATCAGCAGTTTAGGTGTACATACGATCATACCTTATCCAATCAGATGTATTTATGCACAATGCAATTTTTTCTTTTTTTTTTTAAATGGGGGGAAAAGAAAAAGAGAGTCTACATTCTCAATCGTGAACATAATTAAATCTTGCCCTTAAAATATTAAGATATTATATTAATAAACACACCGTGACCGTATTAAGGGTTTTTAGCATGTTAAACGATAGCTGACCCAAAGATGAAAATGTACTCAACCTCCCTCATGTTGTTCCAAACATGTATGACTAACTTTCTTTTGCTGAACACAAAATCTTTTTTTTAAGAACACTGGAACCAAACCAACATTGGACCTCACTGACTTCCATTGTATGGACAAAAGCATATTTAATTAATTTATAGAGCACATTTAAAAACAGCAAGCAAGACTGACCAAAATGCTGAACAACCACATTAGGAAATATAAATTAAATATACACAAAATTAAAATAAGTAAAATATCCCTTTAATCTTTGGACTTCCTCAAAACTTAATTAATTATAATATATTATATAGTATAATCTGTAAAAAAAAAATATATATATATATATATATGTGTGTCTGGGGCAGCATCAGTGCACACAAGAATTGCAAGAAATGCAGTCTTTTGCAGATATATAGATGGGGAGAAACTAAATGGAACAGAATGAAAGGTCTTGAGATGCGTTTTAGTTATATTTGCTAAAAAATAAATTCTTATAAAGAAGCATTTCTAACATGACATGACATGGCATGCGAGAAAAAACAAAAATCACCATCACGTAGTCTGAAACATGATTGTTCATACAACCAACAATGCACAACCGCGCAGATGGACCCCCATCCCCGAGAACTTCATTGATTTATCTGTAGAGTACTCAAGGAGACAAAACGACCAAAATGCCTGCTTTACACCCTCTGGCAGGTGGAGGGCCCCGTGCCGAACGCCCCTGACCTAGGAGGAGGACGGCCTCCCTGGATCACACAGCCATCGGGACCCTCCAGAAATAGATGTTCCCAGTACACCACCAACAATACCATCAACCGAACAGGAGGGAGAAAGAGAACGGGGCTGTTACACACAAAGACTTAAGAGTACAGCCTGACTGCTCGGGAGACAGGAAGAACGAGAGAGAGAAAAAGAGAGAGAGAGAGAGTCTTAATTGCCTTATCCTGTAGTACAGGCTGGGGAGTGCTTTTTGACTTCGGCTTCCAATTTCACGCTACAGCATTATTTAGTTTGATACAGACTTGATTAGGCATTACAATGTGTCCCTCTCTGAAGGAGCTTTGCGGCCGGCCTGCATCACTAGAGGACAGATTAACTCTGCAATCACGCTCCTTCTGAGACCCTTCTACTGTTTGTTTAGCCCGCCGGAGACCGTGCCAGCGCATGTTTGTTTGTGTATGGGGATTTTGTGGGAGGGGTTCTTATTAAATGAACTCTACCCACACTTACAGCGACCCTTATTATGGGACATGACCACAAGATATAGAAGGAAAGTGTGTGCTTTTGGAGGGGAGGGGGGGGGGGGGGGTAACCCTCAGTCCTTGACCTCTCAGGGGTCTTCCTTTCCAGTATATGAGAATTTCTAAAGAATTCAGTCTCAAATCATAGATAAATACACACAAGCGGTGCTGGTGAACATTACTTTTAAAACTGAAGTTAGATTATTACTTGTTACAGTCTTTTTTGTCAGCAGACAAATAGATTAAATCATTTCTAATATAAACCATTACATTCAAATAATTTATATGTTACATTTAGTGCAAACTATGATGAAATAGAGTTCTTCTATAAAAGTTATTACGTTACATAAACTACTTTTATTGAAAATCACTTGTACTTTATGAGGAAGGGAGACGTTTTCAACTGCATTTGTTTAAAATTCAAAATAAATCTAAAAAGCCTTACTTGTTACTAGAAACTGATCACAAGTCATGCTTTTTCGATTTAATCTATTTACTAACAAATGCAACTGAAAATCTCTTCATTCCCATAAAGTCATCATGTAACAGTGTGACAGAGTAATGTAAAAGTGCTTTAATAAATTAAAAGTGTAAAGTCACTTTGAGGAGTATCACAAAGCAACACATTAACTAAAAGTAACGTAACATGTTGCATTACTGTGTTACTCCCTAAGGTGTCGATTTACTTTAAATTACGTTTTACAAAATCACTTGTAACCAAGAGTATAAAAGAGTATGGCACATACCAACATTATGGGACATGTTGTTCATTAAATTTGTCAGGAAATAAATTTAATTAAATTAAAAACATTCTAAATTTGATGTATATTATAGGGTTAAAGTAACACTTACCCGGTAATTCTAATTAAGTAACTTATGTTACTTGTGTTACTGTCAATAACAGAAGGTATAAAACAACACTGAATGAGTGTGATAGACTTGGACTTTAGTGTCCTAACTAATTTGGGATTGATTACATCAGTAGTATTGCGTTTTACACTTTGCCTCAAGGTATTATGGTGCAAATATATGAAATTGGATTTTAATGATCGAGCTAGATCCAGATAGAAGAAAAAAAAGAAAAAAAAAATCGACAGCCTGGTCCCTTGTCCTTGTCCATCACTTCAGAACAGGCCAAACTTTACATTTTTAACATCTGTCCATCCACCCATCCATCAACACCAAGGCCCCACTGTACACAACCCCCACGCCCCGCGATCTCCAATTCTCTTTCTTTCCGCTCCCTCTCTTTGCCTCTCCTGGAGCAAGTCGGGCCCTGTTTGATGGTGACATGAAGCATTTATTAGGCGAGAGAAGCTGAACAGGAAAGAGAGAATAAAGAAGAATTGGGAGCACGAGTGTGTGGATGGTTAATAATTTCTGCGGACTTCTCTTGGCCCTGGATTTTTATTTTATTTATTTTTTTGTATTGCAGTAGCTGAAAGAGACTCCCTTTCCCATCATGTTCAACCACAACAACATAGATACACACCAATCAGAGCGGCCCACATCGCACACACACACACACACACTCACGTCTGAGTGCCAGCAGATGGATGATTAAATACACGCTGTGGCTGTAGCATGGAGAACTTTACCTGGGGACTAAGCCGACGAGATATAACATAAGGTTAACTGATTTGGTTTGGATATGGCGAGCGTTTTGACACAGTTTGAGTAAATTCTGCCTCTCTGGCACTGCTCTAACACAAACACACACGTCAGCTGCACTGAAATGCAAGTCCGCTGCACATGTGCTGCCACAGAGGTGGATGACTTGGTTCTACACACCTCCTTTAATGTGGCCAGAGTCCTCTCTCCTGACACAACAATAGTGGTCGACCGTTATTGATTATTGGATGGCAGATACCGATGCCGATATCTTAGAGAGCAGGGTGGCCGATGGGCGATATAAAGCCGATATATTTTATTAAAATATTTATTTAACTTAACATTTAAAAAAATTATAAATAAATAACTTAAAAAATAATTAAAAATAAATCTGCAAAACAGAGACTTATACTTTAGATGGCAACTTCATAATTCTGTAATCCTATTACAAAGACAAGGAAATACTAATTTTACATAGAGTAAAAATAACATGAATATGACAATTGTCAACTGGATATAGCGTGGCATAGGCTAGTTAAAAATCAAGGGTTTAAAGTTCAGTGAAGATGAACTGTCCTCCTGTCCGTATTCAATATTCAAAGATTTGTTTAAATGATACAAATGCATATTTGCTGAACGCTGACGGTAAATGCGAAAGTATTATAATGTTTGCCTTTTTATTATTAACAATATAAACGCAAACGCTATAATACTTTTTTGATTCCGTTTACCAGTTCTATGTAATAACGTCAAAATAAAAGTCCTGCTACGGAAACATCAGCAACAAAGAAAAACTTATTGGCAGATGTGGATATTTAAAAAATACCAAATATTGGCCAATATATCGACCTTGGCGATATATCGTACGACTACTACACAACACTCCCAGATAAGTAGGCCTACCAGAAAACTCTAAAGCACAGATTTTTTAGGGGAAATTACGACTTTGGGAATAACAGGCATGTCAGAGCTGGTGCAGTGGGTGATGCACGTGAATGTGACACGTAAGAGACGTCGTGCGTCGGATTCATCCCATTTCTTACACCACCTTCACTCATTACATCTCTTTTTTGACAAAAACGGGCCATTTTTTATTATTGGTAACTGCTGCGCCATAACCCCCCAAGTATTATACTATTTGCAATATAACAGAATAGGGCTTATATTTAAAATATAAACGTTTTTTTTTTTTTTTTTCATGATTTACAAGTATTTTTTGAGAACTCAATTTACCTGCACGGCTTCACCGTGTATTATATCATATTGTATATTACTTGTATGAATAATACAATTTAATACGTTTAGTTAGGCAGAAGGGTGAGAAGTGAGGTGAGATGAGGTGAACAGAGAGAAGGCGAGAGTAATAATCACTCTTTGCCTTCTTCAGTTCCTCTGGGAACTTCTTGAATACAGGAGCAGCCCTCCAAAAAAGCACACATGCAAACTGAACTGCACACAATGGAAAAACCTGACTTTTAACCAACAAATGAACACATCGTAGAAGAACGGCTGTTTTGTAAATGTCATTATTACGCTTTTTTCCAGTGTCCCCTCCCCTTTATTCTCCCTTTGTGAGCGTATGTGTGTGCGAGCGCTCTCGAATGAAGAGCGACTTTAATTGTTTCTTCAGCATAGCCCCGCTGTTTGCACGGGTTATTATCCCCGACTTTGCGGGAGGGGAGGGGGGGGGGGGGGGCTTGCTGTTTGACGGGGAATTAAATGAAGAAAAATAAGGAAAAACACATCTGACTCCAGGATCAAGGGCTCGTCTTTCTCTGGGGTCAGGCGGGCTAGCAGAACTGAGAGTCTTTTACAATGAGGGGCTAATTCTGTCTAAGCCAAAAAGGCTTCTATGCTAGGCTCCAGACTAGCCTCCGGATAAAGCGAGGAAGCTTCACGCCTTAAAATCAATTTATCAAGGCATTACTAACCCAACACAGAGACCTGTGGTTCGCACACATAATCTGTCCGTGACGAAAAAGCAGACTGACAAGCACCGCTTCACTATTGTTAGTCCTGTCTGTATTTTTAAAACTAGTTACTTTAATTGATAAGTGAAGGGCCACAGTAGTCTTTTATCATTCTGCCAAATCCATTACGCCTCTTTATTCATCGACGTAATTGTCTGGAAGATCTGAAACAAGGTACAGCCAGACGTTTTGACATCGCATGACATCTGCAAATTACTCAAAAGTTCCGTTTTGCAGAGTCAAACTCCATGTGTTTGAAAGGGCAAGGCTGCTCAACTCTGTAAGCATATCTTTGTTTTAGCGGTTTTGTTCTTGCTGCTAGAAAACTTTTTTAGGCCTTGTGAAATCGATAGGTTCTGCTCTGGAGAGAGCCACAAGCGTTCAAGAGATTTCTCTGTGCGTGGGCACATGCATGCGTACACACACACACACACACACACACACACACAGGAACATTTCACCTCCAGCTATACCAGTCCTTCACTGGTCTCGGACGGCTCCCCGAGCGCTTTGCCATAGGAGGCCAGATGACCTGGTGAGGGGTCAGAGGGGACTCTAGGGGGCGCAGCAGGGGTCAAACCAGCACCAGTACTCCTCATTAATGACCTCTGCAGCCCTTCAATCACCACCCTCAAAAAGCTCAGACCAGGGCCCGAAGCCTGTCCAGCAGGGAGACAGGCCAATAAATATATGCATCAGCCAGGTGTAGAGAGTGGGCTTAATTGCCCCCTTTCCTTATGTTTAATGTACAGCCCAGTGAGACGGGCAGGGTCGTAGAGCAGACACCCGGAGAGGAGAAAGAGAAGAGAGGAGAGCGTTAATGCATCTTTTAATATTAGGAAAAGCCAATTACCCACTGACAAACACTTCTAACTTTTGACATAGTCAGTAAGATTAACATTTAATGTTTTTGAAAGAAATCTCTTTTGTCCAACCAGGCTGCATTCATTTAATAAAAAAATCTAGGAAAACAGTATTATTCTAAAAACATTTACAATTTAATAACCATTTTCTATTTTATTGTATTATATTTTAAAATAGTTTATTGCTGTGATGGCAACGCTGAATTGTCAGCAGCCATTACTTCAGTCTTCAGTGTCACATGATCCGTCAGAAATCATTCACATATGCTGATTTGTTGCTAAAAAAAACACTTATTATCGATGTTGAAAATGGTTAAATTGTTGGTAATGGTGATATATTTATTTCAGAATTCTTTGATAGAAATAAAAAGTTTAAAAGAATAGCATTTATTTGAAAAATAAATATTTTGTAACATTATAAATGTCTTTACTGTCATATTTAATTAATTGAATGCATCCTTGCAAAGTAAAAGTATTACCGGTAATCTTTACTGATTTTAAACTTTTGAATTTAGTAGGTAGTGTAACTAACGCAGAGTGGGTCATAACGTCCACAGTTTGACAGGCCTAAATTATAAAATGAGCCTTACTGTATGAAACGTCACTCAAATTCCTATTCTAGGTCACCAAACTTAATTTCCTACATGTAAAATAATACTTTCAAGATGTACCGCAACGTGCTTTCTAGACAAAAGTCTCTGACGCTCTCGGCGGACTAAGTGAAAATGGCTGCCATGTTTAATCTACATGGGTACGAGCAGCTTTGAGAGACTCTTTCTCTGCGCGTTGTTCCAGCACGTTTTAATCTGCCCTCTGCAGCAGCCCAATCCGGGTTCCAGAGCGCAGCATCTTAGAACGGCCGAGATCCTCCGGGAAGGCCTGACAGGGGAGCCTTGGCTGGCAGGCTTGGTGGGGAAGGAAGAGGGGGGCGCAGGGAATGCCAACCACACAAACAGAATTAATAACAGCGAGCGTCAGAGCGACGCCTTCTCTTTAGAAGTGAAGCGTGGCATGGAGCGGGTCCGCAGCGAGCTCCGGTTCCGGGCCACTGAGCCCAGGCCTTCTGATAAAGCATGTGGCTAAGCCGGTACAATGGCAGAGCCTACGAATGAGCTCTTACATTAAGACAGATTCTTCCCCACAAAACTAGCAGGCAGGCTGCTGATAAGGAGTTGTCATTGGCAGACACACTGCCCACCAGGGAGAAACCCACATCCAAACCCATCCGCCTTTTCCTCCCATCACAGACCAGACGAATTACGCCACGATCTCCACACCAATAGGTGTCACTGCTTCAAGATACAGCAAGGTATAACTATTGGACTTAAAAAGAATGTTAAAAAGCGGAAGAAAAAAACGTTTTGTCTCTTAATATCATGATACCAGTTGCATCTAGATCCAAAGACAGCCATTAAAAGAGACCTCAGCTGCTGTCAAACTGTGCGCAATTACATTTTTTTTTCAGGTTCTGATGAAATACTTTTAGAGTTGTTTAACTAATTGTTCATGCTGTGAAGTCAATGAAAACAAAAAAAAGCAAGAGCATAAAAATCAATTTTGTGGTTCATCTCCCATTACCTCAAAATCACACCCTCTAACAGTCAACACACACACTCAAAATAAATACTTCATTCTCTATCCTCGCATAAACTGCCTGGAACTGAAACAAACACCTTCTCAATGTCAGAAGATTATTTTAATATTATAAAAACAAAAACAATACAAAATCACTAAAAGAATGCGTAGTTAAACACAGATATAGGAAAATCTTAAACAAAACATGTTTCAGTCACTACAATTGAAAAGTGAATGGACATAATGACTAAAAATAAATGTAATCTACTATTCTCTACGAAACATCATTTGAAAATGTGCACCAGATGCAATATAGTGATTAGGTGCCAAAAAAAAAAAAAACCAAACCAAACAGCTCACAAATCAAAGCCTGAAATGAAAAACACAAATGCGGGATGCATAAGAACGCTGGGGGTTCTCGTTCCCTGATCTCTTCATTTGTGGCTCTGCAGCCCTATGGTAACTCACTTCAACATTTTACAACAGCCCACTGACCAATGAAACTTCCCCACCGTTGCCAAAAGCCTAGGTGACAATAAAAAAAGCCATTTAATGTTAAAACCAGATGGTGCCAAAGAGGAAGGAAAGCAAAGAGATGAGATCTGTACGGTTACACAAACACACACCAAAAAAAGATCAACACAGCACATTACAGCTTTATTGTCTCTTTTCTTATTCTCAAACATGTAACAGTTCTTCCGGAAGATGCCAGTTTCAAATATTACCTCTGAAATCACACAACAGACAACCTTGGCAGTGTTCATTAAAGTCAGAAAAATACGCAACTTCAAATCTTTTATAAGAAAACTACAAAATGACTAGAAATTTTAATTTACATTTTTTTTATTGATTATTTGCTATCCAGTTGTCCCTGCAAAAATCAATGTATGAATATCTCTTCCTTCCCACAGTCCCTCATAGCACATCTGAAAATGTACATTCAAAACAGCGGGTAATACCCAATTCCCAATGAAAACCCTTGCTAAAGGATACATATTCTACAGCAAGATCTGAATGCATTCCTGAAAGACATTTCTTTACATTTCAACCCATCCACACATACCCCTGATGTCAGTGGGCAGAGAGGGGAATAATGCCATTAGATTTCATTCTCAGCCAGCTTCAGACAAGCATTACTCAAACGTTTTCTCCCTTTCTTAGAATAAAAGGTCCAATTTGATTCGACTGACTGTAAACAACAGTGAAAAAATGGAAATAAGTGCCCTCTCTGTCTCCCTTCCTGTCGTGTGCATTCATCCCCCTCTTAATGTCCTGCAAATGAAGGGGATTTATTAATGTGTAATTAAGTAATAATCATCGCTACATAATGCATGAAACACTCAAGGGGACGGTGGAGATATGAAACAGGAATGCCACAGCTGAACACTCAGTGCATAGACACACATTAAAAAGGGATTAATTGAGAGAAATAATATTTTGATAAGCGCAGCTCCCTCTCCCCCTCTGACGAACGCTCGCTGTCTTTTTCCTCTCTAAATAATCTCTCTCTCGCTCTTGCGGGCGCGAGTAACACTGGCAATCACAGTTTCTAATGTAATGTGATGTGATGTTGAGAGAGCACGACTTCTTTACTGGAAAACAATCCCCCGGTCTAACGTGTCTAACAATGGGCAACGGTTTCTTGAGGAACCCCCCTCTCTATGTGCCTGCATATGTTCCCGACAGCCGTAACACCTGCAGATTTGCACATATCAAAGCAGAAATTAATGACAAACAAGCTTAACCTCTGCATGAGCGAGCCAATACACAAGACACCGGGACATAAAAAACATGAATGATTTTGTGCATACCACACTCAGACATATTGTTGGTGCCCTTCTAATCTCAGTGCATAGCAATCAAAGCTAAAGGTGCTGGGCTGAGATAGGGACAGAGCGAGCCTTGGTTACATATTTAATTGGCCTCTGATTGACGTGCATCGCTGAGTCAATACAATCACTGTTTACCCCCCAAACCTCTGTGCTGCAGCAGGCCAATGCATACTTGATAGAAAACTGCAATAGTGTTTGTTGCAATGCAACCAAACATTTGACTTGAAATTGCCTTGGGGAAAAATAAATAAATAAGATAAAAAAAATATCAGTTAATGCCTTTGGGGATGATACATATTTAAATACAATATTTCTCTATCACTGCGCATGTGAAAAATAAAAGCTGGTCAAAATAAAGATTACGTTATTGATTACAGGGTCGAAAAGGCTGCTCTCTCTCCAAAACAACTCAACAACATTGTTTAGGATTGATCTGCACCCAGCAGGCTCTGTCAATGTTAAATATCTATGACAATAACTTATTCTTAACACGTTGTATTTTCACTTTAACAGCCTTGAATATTATCCACTTACGCTCTGCGTAAACTTATGACCATGTTTTTCTCTCTCCTGATGAACCTCTGCAGATTGCGGCCGTTAATTAAAACAAAAAACTGGTTATTATTTGGGGGAGGGGGTACTAATATGGGCCACATGGCCACCCGAAAGCCCATCTGGTTTCTATCGGGGTGAGGGTGCCAAGTGATATCTCGACCGGCAGCACAATATCTGCCACACGTTGCTGATGGACAAGGCAAAATAGCAGCAGGCCTTATTGCTCCTAAATTCACCTGCCTGTGAGTGTTGAGTCTTGTAGGAGGGGCGTGAATAAGATGAGACTGTGTTTGACTGATTCTGCCATGTCAAAGTCACAACCAGGAATAAACTGAGACAATAAACAGCAAAGGAGGAAAAACACCAAGCTGAGATCTATAGAGAATCAGATTCCATTCACAATGCCACTACAGACTGAGAAATTAGTTGCATAGGCTAAACATTTCAAATTTTGTAGGATTTCTACAGAGAGGACGAAAATGGAATATATTGAACTAACTGTCTATTTCATTATCAGTAGTAGTAGTAGTAGTAGTAATAAAAATTATATATTTACATTTAACAAATATTATTTATACATGTATTTAAAAAATAAAAAAGCATTAAATTATAATGCTTATGACTATTAATGATTTATTGTATAATTCTATAATAAATATAATTGAATACACATTCAACCAATTCAAAAACACTACTACTACTAACATTATTAAGCCTAAAACAAACTCGAGCACTATTTCTACAGCACCTTTCCTGAGGTACTTGTACTACCCACCACAAGACCTGCTGGCACCTGGCATCAAAATGTTAAAGTTTCATTTTTCTATGTGGAAGAAAAGCATACTTAAAGTCTATAAACATAATGTCACTATTAAAAGCAAAAACATTAAATCAGTGACTTTCACAATCCCCGCCAGTTTTACTCATGAAATCTCATTGGCCATGTGAGTCGTTCCCTCTCGTAAAACGCTTACCTTTAACGGAGCGCGGTTTGGCCTGCTTGCGTCTAGACATCTCCGTGTTACGAGCAATATTTTACTTTCTTTAACTGATGTCTTGTCCCCTCCGAGAAATATTGACAGGTCACGCGCGGATACTTGGGAGATTTCTTCACTTTGCCTGTTGCAATGCGGCAACTTCAGTCTCGCTAGTCCAGAAGCGTTCAGGAAGAGAGAGTACGGCAAAGGAAATGGATATTCCAATGATTAAACTTCTCCAACCTGTAGATTTAACGAATAACTTGCGGCTTTTCCCGTGCTCGAGAAGCGAACGCTCTTTTGTTCCTCCGTAACGGCAGACGCTGACGGTGGAGCGGGCACGCGCGCTCAGAGTTTCAAGAAGCGGAGCGTGCCCAAATTACACCTGATCAGAAGCGAGAGGTGCCAATACTTGCCGATAATATGGTAAACCCACTTCGAGGATGTTTCGGAATTGATTCGCAATGTTTTTCCTCCTTTTAGCAGTTGTCGCAACTGTCTCTTTTCGTTGTGATCCCGCCGAACCGCCCTCCTTCGCTGTTATTTTTCCGAAGGTGCCACTCTCAATGGCATTTTACGCAGCATTTTTACCTGAGGGGATTTTTCTTCTTTTTGTTTATCGTCCTAAAAACCGTAAATATTTCTAGTCGCTAGCCTCTCTCTCCCTTTTTCTTTGTCCTGACTCTGGTCTTCCCTCCGCCTCCCGATCCGACTGCTGGCGGGGCTGCAGCGCAGACACACATAATAAAGCCAGGCTTGGCTGGAAATGTAGCCGTGTCCCAGCAGGAGGATGTGAGAGTAGGGTCCCGGCGGGGGAGCGCTCTGATCCCGCAGGGAGCTCCGCACAGCCTGGGTTGAGCAGACAGAGAGAGCCAACAGCACCAAACCATGGTCAGCCATGGAAACTACAGCTTAACTTGGAGCACGGATCGGGGCCAAAACACGGAGCTTCGAGGAAACTCTGCAGCGTGCAAGAAAAAAGACGGACTGGATTCGCTTTTTGCGCTCCTTGTACTCGTGCCATCGTCTCGGGTTCACTCCAGCGTTTAACTGTCGATTGGATACGATGACATTTTGACTATTTGTGGGGCTTGTTTTGAACATTTAACATTCCTACGTCGTCTTTGAGAACGTTTATCTGCGTTTAAAATGATAAGATTTAGGTTTTAAAGAGATAGTTCGGCTCAACCAAAATGAAAACAGTGTAATCATTTACTCACCCTCACGTTGTTCATCCAAACCCGTTTGACTTTCTTTCTTCAGTGGAACACAAAAGGAGATGTTAGGCTGTATGTTAAGGTCTGACAGAATCAGTCGCCATTCACTTCCAGTGCACCTTTTTTTTCCCATACAATGAAAGTGAATGGTGACTGAAGAAATAAAGTCATACAGGTTTGAATCAACAAGAAGGTGAGTAAATATGATGACAGATTTGTAATTGTTAGTGTTAACCTTTGAAGCATTTAATATTTTTGAAAAGATCTGCATATGACAATAATGTTTAGTATTATCAGATGTGCTGTATTTTTCTAATTGTTATAATGACTTATATTTTTCTTATTGTTATAATGGGTTTTGTTTAATTCACTTTAACCCCTTCTTGGCAGGATTGGGTGTTTTCAACAGTATTTTCAGTCCCCATAGCGTTTGTCTGGCCGTCTGCGTGTGCAGAAATAGGATAATTTGTGCAAAAATCAACCAAAGAAATGGCCAAAATCACACGCGGTGTGCCGGAGCTGCTCGGCCGTTGTCATGGATAACATGTTGGGCACCCTGTCTCGGTCAGCGGGATGTCCTGCAGATTGAGCCGGGCACCCCGCGGAGCCACGGAGCGGCCTTTAAAATTGACCCCCCGCGGAGGACCGGGGCCCCTCTTGTCTCGTCTGAGCGCACGCCTGGAGACCGCTTTTAAATGTGCTTCTGGTGTCCCAGAGAGAGAGGCCGCTGACACGAAGGGGCGAAAGCTCACCGCAGTGGTCCCTTTTTCTCTGATAAATTCAAAGGAGGAAAATAGCCCACATTACAAGCTCCTTAAGGGTCAAGGACAGCTGAGACATGAATGGTTTGAAAGAGTGGCATTGTGAAATCACACAGCACACGATTACACCCTCTGTCATCTTTTTACGGATTTGCATTTTTCTTGTGCCACAATGAACAGTTCAGAATAAGACTTACAAGACATGTGGATGAAATTAATTAAGACGCTGGAGAAAAAGAGGTGTGAACGGCAAATGCGGTGGTCCTGTTTGGAATAGACATCGTTGCTATTTTAGGATGATTTTAATGAGTGGCAAATAATTTTTTTGAGCTTGGATGATTGCATGCATTTTGAAAAACACTGAACGTTTAGAGGAGGAACAAAATCTCACATTGGATATTACAAGGACGGAGGCTTTTGCAACACTTCATTTCACCGCTAACTGAATTCAAACGGTCTCGGTATTGGCTAGTGTTTTCCTTCACGCAGCAGGGATGGTGGTAGATTGATGCCCTTACATTATTCATGTGACGATTATTCAAAATTTAGCAATAACTCAACGGCGTTTTGTCCTTTCTCTCATCCGTCTCCTCTCTCACCGTACCTAGGTATGCAGCTATTCTTATGCGACTATCATCCATTGGACAGTGCGGCCTCAGAAAGCACCCTTAAACACTCCCCCATTGTACTGTCACAAGCCTGGAGAGTTCATGTTATATTTATGTTGCCTACAGCGTATTCTCTCTGTTCTGTTCTGTTCAGCTGAACTCACGCCAACTCCTCCAGGTCCCCCCTCCACAGACAATGTTACATCTCATTGGCTTTGCCCTAGATAGGCTATTTTTGTATGAAATAATTAGACATAACTGATTTAAATACTGCAAAGCCAACACTCTTTTGTCTCGTTAACAAAGTACAGGAGAGGCACACGCTTGCGGTGTCATTTATGTCAATCCGTACGAGGAGGCTAAAATACAAACGCGTTCAAAGCTAATGGATCTGAAGCGGGGCCAAAAAAACAACAAAGTACCATTTTATTAGCTTTCCTTCGATTCGGGTTTTACTTTCGGGACCATGCTACGGTGACCTGACCTGATAGAATCTATTATGGAAGCAAAAAATGCACTGCCAGAAGCTTTTAATTGTCTCAACGTGTACATCAGCAAAATATAGGATTGCTAAAATATGCCACCATACAGCACTAATTGTCCATATAAGGACAGCGCGGCGCTTAAAACAGCACGTTTTGTTTGTTACAGTGACCCCGGACCCAGACAGCCATGCTGATGCCGAGTGCACACGGGCACACGAGGGAGAGGTGCAGAGCAGGAACGCAGATTGGGGCTGACCGCTCGGCTGCACTTTAATGTACCCTCTACTTCATCAGTCCTGATTAGCCACCATAAAAATCCAGATTGAACATTACATTTTTACTGCTGATTGTCTTCCAAACACTCTCAGGTGTTGGCATGTTAAATGCCAGGGTGTGCATCTGTCCTCGCATCCCATTAGCTTGCTGCAGTGAGACGTCTGACTTGAAAAAGGGGACCCTCTTCAGAAACGAAAGCAATGCAGAACAAATTTCAGGCTTTTAGGCTTACCGCGTCTTGTGCCAAAACCTCAATAATAAGCCCCCCTCCAGCCCCCGTTTCCCTGGCTCTTGCCCCAGACTTACACAAAGAAACACCAGCTTTATGGACTTAGGGCATTAAAGCATAAAAAACAGCGGACGGAGAACAGGTTCGGAACACATGGCGTCAAACGCGGGGACCCGATCTCGTCAGCTCGCACGGGCTATATATACCGTTAAACGCTTCAATTTTTAGGTGCGCGGGCCGTGTTTTCAAAAGGGCACATGAAAGGGCTTAGCGAGAGAGAGAGACAGGCAACGGCGGCGAGGAGGCCCAAGCAAAAACGCTTTTCTGATGAGCTGCAACAATGCACTCACTCCCACGACATCAGCTCTCTGTTGGGAGTCTCCTCCTAATTTCCTCCATCCATAATAAAAAGAGCTACATTAAACAGTGCCATTAGTGCCAGCAATTTGTTTTATTCTCCACAGAAAGAGAAATGTTATCTGTGGCGGACAAACTTAACCCAATTAAAGCTCATTGTGTATGGGGGCCTTGCTGGGTCTTCAGCTGATGCCTAGGAACGAGGGCAGAGGCAGCCAACATTGGGGAGGGAGAGGGGGGGGGGAGAACGATTGGAACACGTCTGGAGAATTAGGGAAAGTAGGAGAGAGACAAATGTGCTTTCAGGAAAAAAGACGGGAAGAGAAATTGTGTTTTTGTGCATGTTCCCCCCACATCAAATCCCTCCCAAGATGGTTTGATAGAGGAATATTGCACAAAATGTACACTCAAAACGAAGATGCACGGATACTCCGGCGCTCAAATAAATAGCTGAAGGATTCATGTGAATGTAAAACATTTGCAATAGAATAACAAGGGCAGGAAGTGCATACAAAGCCACACGTTCTGAGACACTCGTTCATACCTTCACATTTCTGCTGTTAATTGTTGTGATAACACCTCTCGATTACAGGGGTTTAATTATCAACATGTTTGGCTGTTAGACCAAGTACCTGGCACAGATCCTGGTGAAGGGCTCAAGGTTTCTAATGAAGATCTCACTCACAGCAGCATACAGGAGCTCAGTGTGGTGCTGTCCTAACAAAGAAGCACATTGCGTTTAGAGACGACCTGGGTGTCTGTGAATTCTAACACAATAATGCCAAGAATATTCATAGTGATACATTTTGATTGATATCCAGTTGTGCGGGAATGGCAAGTGTGTGTCTCTATGGGGGGAAAAAAAGTGATTCTGTGTGATTGCGGAATTACAGTAACTGAATCGCATGTCGTGAGACACAAATGAGGCATGTCTGCACTTCCGTTATAGGGCGAAAGCTGGTTTCAGTCCGTTTGACTGGTAATCCTTTCGTCTCCTATTGCATTTATCAGCTTTAGTGGAGCTGTTTTTTGCTCGCTTACCCAAAAAAGGCCCAATCAACACCTCCCAGCTGGTGAAATGAAGCAGAACCGGGCCTCCATTACTTTGAGACGTGATGGATACTTCACAGCTGCGGTTGAGTGTCTGTGATCAGAGAGTGGAGAGACAAACAGCTGTAAAACATGCCCTACTAAAGACATACACACATTTGATGACAGTGTGTGCCATTAGGATATACATGCAGTGTATATACATACATATGAATGTGCAGATTCCTACTCAACTACTTTCATTCTCACGCAGGGCCTAATATGCTATATGAAATCTTAGCATGTATTTGAAGGAAAATTCTGAGAGGAAAGATCCATCCATTTATTGTTTGAGTTGCTCTGAAAAAAGACAATAAAACGCAACTAAAATAATTATTTTGACATAATTCTCATTTGAGTGGCATTTACCATTATGTCTTTGAAATATCTAGTCTTATTTGTATATTTGGTTTGTAATTTAAAGTTTAACTTTGTCCTCAAATACAAACATTACGTCGTCTGAATGCAATAATGTCTCGCCCAATTTTAAAGGATGTGCACAAACTGACTCAAATGTAGATTCTTATTATTATGAAATTGCACTAGGAACAAGTAGCTATACTCAGCAAGCCTTCGATTTATCTCCCAATGGTTCATTTTGCGCGAGGAAATTATATTTACTGTTATTGAGAGGAAATAAATTCGCGCCAGTAATGTCTCAGAGAGCGAAAACAATTTAGTGTTCATTTTGTGTTCAAATCGTATTAAATGCTGCATTTCAGTGTTTCTCCTTTCAAATGAAATATTCAAATAAAATATAACCAAATATAGCCTACTCTGAGAAGAACATTTCTGTAATATAAATGTAATGTAAAATTTCACAACAAGCGCTGTTTTGAAGTTTGGTATACAGAAGAACCCTAAATTAAACATTTAACTGCTGTGTTAAATGTTTGTTATGTAGGTCTACAGCGCTCTCTAGTGGTTTAAATGAGCTTACACTCAGATTAGCCTCGTGTCTTACTGCTTATGTTTTTTCTCTGTGGTGATTAAACAGTCTTAAATACTGGAAAAACACAACATCAAACACTTATATTAAATTGTAATATTATCAGGATTCGATTAATCTCCACTTAATTAAAAGAACAGTTTACCCAGAAATGTAAATTCTGTTATAATTTACTTACCCTCATATTGTTCCAAATCTGTTTGACGTTCTCACGCGAAATGAGATGAGATGTCCGAGGCAAAATAATGATACTGACAAACATAGTCACGCGCTGGATCTTTTTCCGTTTAGTATGTAACGGGTTTCTGACTATTTATTCAGGTTCGTTGTGGAATGTAGTACTGTTGATTAACTACGGAAGCCATTTTCGCTAAATAAATAAAAAGTCACGTTTTGGGTTTTGGTAAATCATAATTTTGATTTATCACAATATAATAATTCTAATAATAATAATATCCTTATAATTTCTTTTGTCAAATTCTACTTTTTATGTTATGATTATTTTGACTATTATAATTATTGATTTTTATCTATTTTATTTAATAAATTATGACATCTTATTTCAAAATCGTTTTTGTCATAATGATCTACCAAAGCATGACCTTTCTTTTCTTACGTGGCAGAAATGGGCTTCCATAATTTAACTATATCTTTCTGCCCCTCTTTAAATAAATTGACCCTGCTTTACGTATTTTTCCCAAAAAATATTGAATTCTCATGTCATGTCTTACGTAGGCTAGTAAAAAACTCTTGGTGTCGGGATCAAGGGGAGTCAATCATTAGGATCTATCAATTGTTCAAAGGAGTTCATGAAAGAAGAGTTAAATACATGCCCTCTTAGTTAAATCACCCACTTGAAGACAAACCCATAAGATTGTGGTAAAGTTTTCAACCTTACTATCATAATACTGAGGAAATGATCAGATTGTTTTAATGCCATATTTAAGTCAGGCCTCTTTCTATGTATGTTTGTTAAAGAAATAATTCACCAAAAACTTAATCATTATTTACTCACCATCATGTTGTTCAAAATTGTTATGAAATATATATTTCTTTCTTCAGTGGAACACAAATTTGTTTTTGTTTTTTATAATATCTTGCCCATTTTTTAAAAATAAGGAAAATGAAATGGGCTATCAAGCTCCACAATAATAAAAATAAAACACCATAAAAGTATTACAAATGTGGTCCGTACGATATGTACACTATAAGTGTTCTGTGCATATGCGAAACATTTATGTACAAATTTGAGAATTAACGAAGATTAACCTTTCAATTCAAACAATTAAACCAGTTAAAACAATTTGTCTAAATGATTTGTTCCTGCACGTTACGTAACATCATCCCTACTGTCAAGCATGGTGATGGCAGCATCTTGCTCTGGTGTTTCTTAAGCAAGAGAAACAAAAAAAGATTAAGCCAAAATCCACAAGGGGTGCCTGTATCAGTCGGCCAAAGACCAGTTCAGGGCAGCGACCCCTTTGTTCCAGTAGAACAATGTTCCAAAGAATAAATTACTTCTGTCCAACAATAAATATGTGGTGTGACCTGAAAATTGCAGTCAGATGGCACAATTGAATTAGAAATTGGAGTGAATTTGTACTGAGAAACATGGAATTGAATGGAATTTTTTGACTAGTCAAAATTTACATGATCAGGCCGAAAATAAATACATAAAATCTCAAAAACAAAAACAATGTATTCCAAAAATATATACCGGTACTCTTTTCTTAAGATACAAAACAATATCTTTTTTAAAAAATCATGCAGTAAATGGTTAAGAATTTTTTTAATTAACAATTTTTATGCTTTTTACAATTATCTTAAAAAAACAAAGATTTTTTTTGTAAATATGGCCCCTAGAAGTCAAAAATCATCTACCATTCATCTAAATTCTAAATAGCCTTGCATCACTGCCTCATACCAAAAATTGTATTTGAAATACATCCAAGCATTGTACAGAGAATAGAACTGTTAAACACATTCTGAAAACTCAACTTATGTCACTGAAATATTTCAGATTTATTCTAAGAAATTAGTTTACACCTGTGGAAATAAAGAGAACACCACTGTGGCTTTTTCCATATCGGTACATCTTTAAACATCTCATGGGATCCTGAAAGAAACACAAAAGGCAAGTTCCTAAAATAAAAAATGAAACAAACTGCTTGAGTCCAAAATGTAATAACTGTCCCACGTGACAACATTGGCCTATGATTTAATCGGGTGTCCTGAGAGAATCAAGGGAGCAGGCGTCGTGGCGGCCGCGGACCTAAACCTGGTTAAAAAAAAAGAAACCAAAAGAAAAGAAAAATCAGAGAAATTAGTGGCAGATCCTTCCACACCAATAGTGCTCTAAAAAGACTTGAGAACATGAGAAAGTGCTGACCTGTTGGGGCTCCCATATGAAGGCTCCTGAGTGAAGGTGGCGGTACTCTAGGACCACGGGGTCCATTCTGCGGTGGGGGTCCACAGATAAGAGGCGTCTTTAGCAATGGATGAGAGCCCGGATGCTGCAACGGTCCTCTAGAGGACTGGAAACCAAGAGGCGGAGTGTCAAGCAAAGGGGCACGGGTGGGAGAGGGCCAATGTATAGGTGCTGGGCCTAAGAGAGGTTGTGGCTTGTCAAGACTGTGAGTGGCTATTGGCCCTCTAGATGGCTGAAGATTAAATGAAGGACCGTGAGAGACTGAAGGGGCCCGAGAAGGTAAAAGATTATGGGGGGCAGTTGGTCTGTGGGAAGGTGGCTTTAGATTATGCATTGAAAGCAAAGGAGGTGGTTTCGTCTTAGGATATGAGCCTGGAAACACAGAATACTATATTCAAATACCACACAAGTATCACAAACATGTTCAACAAATTAAATGTATGATTTTTTATTTTAAGTAAGAAAGAAAAAAATCCAGTATATATTTATTTAGCACTGTATTTCATCCTGTGCCCTAAAAACAAACCTAGCAATCCCATGTGATGTCCTGGGGGTGCATCTCCTGACCCTGAGGGTGGGTTTGTCTGCTCTCTCGGCGGTGGACCAGAACCAGCAGGCAGAAGTGGTGGAGGCTTTCCTAACCCTGGAGGCAGACTGTTGATCACAGGAGCAACCTCACTGTCAACTTCAGCCGAAGACACTGAGGAAGAAACCAACAAATAAGTAATAAAGAGATGTTTCTATACAGCAATACAAACAATGCAATTTTATAGATTGGCTATGATCCTTATTTTATTTTGGCTCTGATTATTATAATAATTATTTAATTATTTAATTTAAGTCAAATATTTATAAAAACTTGAAGAAATTAGAAAAAATAGTTGTGCTCTAAATTGCCACAAAAAAAAATATTTTCTTCAGGTGCGTGGAACCAAGAGAATATGGAAACTGAGCAAGAAATATTCTTGCAAGTCAAAAATTTATAAATATACATTATTTAAAAAATAAAATGCATTATATAAATAATTAATATTTTATTTATATATATATATATATATATATATAACATTTTATTAATTGAATATACAAGTTAAACAATTAGACAAAATTAAATTACATAAATACAATTATTTACATTAAATATTCATATTTTAAATAAAGTGCTAGTGACAGACCGATATATCATTATTGACCGTCCATGCTTGGTGGATTAACAGAAATGCTTCAAAACCTCCAGAGTAAATATTCTACATTTAAAAAAGAAATAAAATGAAATAAATTGTGTATTATTATAAATTGTAAATTAAAAATGTGCATTGAATTTTATCATTGATAAATACATCTAGTTTAAGGTGATTCAATTATACTTTTGACACATATTATTATATTATTATATTATATTATTATATGTGACAACACACTATGAATATATATGTAACTAGGTTCACCTTGCAGATGGTCCTGGCGGTTTTGAAGATACTCCGCCAGTGTGCTGAGCTCCTCTGGGTACAGGTGCAGACCTTCGGCCAGGAGAAAGAGCAGGTGGCGGGAGGCAGAGGGAACAGTGTGGCGCTCCAGCTTGCCGCGCTCCAGGTAGTCCTCCGTCAGCTCAGCCGCCCGTGCCGCGGCCTCCGTGGGGCCCAGCACACGCCGCGAGCCGCTCAAGCGCCTGAACTCCACCATCACAAACTCCATGGCCTGTTCTTTGGGCATGTTTCGATGAACTGCAGAGAGGCAGAGGAAGGGTCAGCCAGAGGAGGGAGGGGGGTTACATATGGCGCTCAGTGTGAGCCGCTGCAGTCTAAGCAGTGCGCACTAGAGTTCTACCTCATCAGCAACATGCTGCAGTCTGGCAACCACTGCTTAACCCAATTACCACATTCAAATTCAGTGTGCGCTCAAAGGACACGTTCAGGAGCACGCTTGTACGTTTTTAGTAAGGGACATTTAACAGATTAGAAGTTTATATAAGATTGCTTTTAAAAGTTGTTTTGGACCAAAGGTACTGTGTGTGTAATGAGGAAGCAATGTGCATGATAAATCTTTTAGACTTTTGATCACTGGTCTTGTTCACAATGTCATTCAGTTTTGGCAATCAGCAATAACGAATCCCTACAGTGGGAAAATTCAACAATTCAGTTCACGCGTTTAAAAGGATGGATCTGCACTTTAATAGATTCAATATTGAAGTGAGGGTAAAACAGTGTAACAATTTTGATAATATATAGTGTAAAAGCTGGAATGCACTACATTGACCGTTTTTTTAGCCCATTCAGAGGATGTCAAACATATTTGATATTTTGAGCAGGTTTTAGAACACATTGTTTTTATTTGTCATACATATTCTATTGTGTTCGTCTGGTTGTGTGTGATCCTCAGCCGTTTAGTTTTTCTCTGTAACCAAAGTTGGTAAGTATATGCTGCCTAGTGTTTCAAAATGTGTTAAAAAAAAGTGTATACCAGCCTTCAGAGAACTTACCAGCAAGGTGAGGTTTTATAGAAATAAAAATAAAAACATTATTAATAAAAATAATATTAAACATCTGAAATGCATGATATATTATTAACAGTGTTTTTTAAATCAAGTGGTGGGCATTAATTATAATATCAGAATTAAGGGCATTTCATCTATTTTAATGTGATGTTATTGTGATTGTTTAATGTTTTTTACATATGCGTGTCTAACACTAGATTGATGAATTATTGCTTGGTTTTAATGGTGCAATTTAAACATTGAAAAAATGTTGATTGATAAAATATTTGTACCCAAACCTGTTACAATAATGTTTTTTTTTTGCAAAGAATGTATGCTTAATTTATTTGAACCATTCAAAATTATCTTATGAATTATGTTTGTGGGAAGAAAACCGGGGCAAAACTACAAGCTATTGTATGGTTTAATTATTTTTTTCTTCGTAACAAGGGACTTGAAAAAATTAAATAAAAACTAAGATGTGGCTGTAATGCAGTTAAAAAAAAGAAAAAAACTTTAGAGGGGAGTCAGTTCAAAAACTTTTTTTTATATAAATATTTTTTTATTTTCCCTAAAGTTATTAAAAAAAAGAAAGATCCCCCCCCCCCCCCCCCCCCATAACTATTTCATAAAGCATGTTTCTACTCTAAGATCCGGTTTGTGTGTTTGCAATTTAGTTTTTAACTGCCGCAAGATACACAAACAGCTTCTTTTTTTTTTTTTAGCAAAGCTTAAAGTTTGCATTACATTGAGATGACATCGACACATTTTGCAGTTCATATAAATTAATTATCTTTTTGGGCTGTTCTGAAAGTTACAGTATATTTTTTGAATATATAAATGCATGTCTTTTTTGTGCAATCCCAGGAGTAAATGATCATACTAGTTAATTATTTTTTTTAAATGCCCACCACCAAGTCCAGGGTATTTTCTCTGTAGCTATTATATAAGGTTATTGAACTATTGTTTGAAGTACATTTAAGTGGTTTTATTGGGAGATAAATTGTGGGAGTCAGGACTTACTTTTGAGGGACTCTGAAAATATGATTACTGTGCACGAGGAGAGTGTTACATTAGTCTGCTCGACGAGAATACATAAGGGGGAACCGTCAGAGCGGACATCTTGGAGGGCCCGGGTCAGGCCTGATTCCACCTGCAGGTAAAGCATTTCCACCGAGAGGCCACGTTCCTGCAAACACTGGCCTATCGATTTGGGGTAATCCCTTTGAAAGAAGAAGAAGAGATCTGGTTATTGAGAACCATGCTTTCAGGGCATGACGTGAGGAAATGTGAGGTTGTTGATTGTGGCCTGGCTTATATATGCAGTAATGAAAGGGTAGAGATTTAATGAATAATGAATCAACCAACCAACACAAATCTGCTTAGCATTATTAAAGTGTATTAAACATTAGAAAATAAGGTAAGGTTGTTTCATTTGTTTTAGCTGAATAAATGCTTTTGTGTGTGGAATTAGTCTTCTTTGAGAAAAAAAAAAATCCCAACATATAAAAATAAGTGAAAAATGTTTAATTAACTAAAAAATTACAAACTAATATATCATTTTACACAAATAATGACCAATATAGTGTTCAAATATTGTCAAATTGATTTGATTCAAATTTGAAATACTTCTATCAACATATTTATGACAAGAAATAAGATCACTTAAATGGGACTGTCTATTTTGTGTCAATAATTGTCTATTATGAAAAAAACATAAATATGCATTTTATGTAATGTAAATTAAAAACCTCCATGTTTAAAGATGTATTTACCCTTTTGTTAGTAGAACGTTTGGGTTTTTGTCAAATTACTTGATATAATATGGCTTGATTACTGAACAATTTAAATATCACCACTTCTCAAAGAAGTTCCTTTGTATTGTCTGGACATATTTATTCTTTCATGAAAAATTTGAAAGTTTGTTAAGAAGACTGAAAATTTTGACAAATAAATCAGTCATATGCAAATGAAAACAAATTCTCCCTGCTATATATATTTCTTTTTATGAGAATATTTTAAATGTCTTTTTATTATTACCCGTTTTTAGAAATGTGAAATAGAACATTTAGATTGATGCAAAATTTGTACCACCATGTGTTTCCGCAGCTTTGAGATTAGGATTCAGAAGTCATATATTTAAATTTGCATGTGGGGGTGGGGGTGTGGGGGGGGGGGGGGGGGGGAGTGATTGTTTGTTGATTTTTTTGTGAGACCACAGGGTGTAAACATTTGGTGTTTGATTTGCTGGATAAATATAATTTACACAACATACAAATCCATTTTTTAAACTTTTCATTTATTATTAAAATTAACCTCTTTTTGGAGACAATTTCTAGAGTTTGGCAAAATGTTATGCTTAAAGGTTTCATTTTATGCTCAAGGATTTTCATTGTCAAATCACTAATTTGTTTGTTTTTTGTCCACTGGAACAGCAGTGTAAAATAGTGATATTAGTGGATTTTATTTATTTATTCATTTATAAGGATTATAAGGAGACTCAAAGTGAATTGTAAAGAAAAAGGGTGTTCACACTTGGCATGTTTGGGTCGATTAAAACGTATCCTGGTGCGCACCAAACAAGCAGACCGAGACCGCTGAAAAGATGGGTCTCGATTCGCTTGCAAACGAACTCTGGTGCGGTTCGAACGACATCTGAACGCAACACGGACCAGACATGTAAACAGACCAAAAATGGGACATGATGTCACAAGATGCGACCCTAAAAAGGACAGAATTCTCACGCACACCTGTTTTTTCTCATCATAGTCGCCCACCACAGTTCAGTAGGCATCAGAACTGTGTCTTCTCGCAGAAGATCGTTTGTGTGTGTGACGGAGGGATTTCTGCTGCTGTTTTGACTTCTTCACACATTTTATAAGCTCTTCCCGAGTTCTCAGCTGGTCAAAATAGCATCACATGTAGCTACACACATACAACAAGCGCATTTATCCAAGCACACAGGATTATTTAGGATTTTCGTTCCGCCGCAAAATATACGTACGGTAATAAACGCCAACCAATCAGGTTGTGAACATATCCCTATGTCTTTAGGTTCGGTATTTAAATGCCAGTGTGACCGCTAAGCGGACCAGGACTAAATGTTCTCTTTTTTTGGTCCAGACAAAACGAACCGAACTACAAGTGTGAACACACCCTAAGAAGCAGAGACATCACATCTGCTAAATAGTGGACACATTTTTGCCTAATTATGAACATTTAGAGTACTGGATTTTTTTTTAAAGGCATATTTAATTTCTCATAAATTATTTAAATAATAACATATCCATCAGAATTCAAGGATGGCTCCAGATAAAAATCTTAATCATGATAAATCCCATCTGTCCAACATCTGACAATAACAAAGACCATTCACACAACAGAGACTTTTCAGAAAACTAAAATTGCACAAAATGGGTAAGCATGTCCCATATTTTCATGTGCCAACTCTGGAAAAAAGTTTGAACATTGCATTTCCATTTTATACATAAAAGCAGCAAATTTCACACAATAATAATGCAAGAGTTTCACTGCTACTTGAGGTATATACTCACACGTTCTGGTTATTCACTGACAGGACGACACAGTCTGCAGGCTGTCTAGCACCAGCTCCAAGAAGCTGCTGCAAGAACTTCTCATATATGGCAGTGCGTTGAACGGATGCCTCGTATTCTTCAGGTGAAACAGCTGATACAAACAAAGATGCTCAGAAAAGATTTTCCACAACGGAAACAACAGAAGCAGTGAGAAACCAAGTTCTTTATTGAAAAACCATTATATAAAAAAAAATACCCGTTGACTGATGCGGTGAATGCTCATAGTTTGCTGTGCCAGAGTAGTCAATCCCTTCTTCTAAGCTTTCAAAACTGAAAATTGAGGTTAGATGGAGTTCAGGGCAGTAATAAATTGCTCACAAGTAGCAAATGTATATTTGGGAGAAACAGATATGTGAAAGACGGGATTTATAGACTTTACAAATAGCACTTTTAGTCACCTCTCAGATTGTGCAAGGTCATCTTTTCTGTCATCCCTCATAGGATATGGTGGTCTTCGAAAAGATCTGAGAGGTTTTGGGACACTGCATGTAGTAAATCAACATGCTTATAATTAACATAAATGTTAAACGAAGGCTGTGTGTTAAAACCTAGTGAGTTGCCAAGCTAGACAGCACTTCAACAAATATATATTAGCTCTTCAAATGTTGCAAACATTTAACGTTATAGTCAGAGACTTATAACGTTAGCCCAGAAGGAGGCAGCTCTCAGTGTTTTGAAACAAAGCCTCTAAGTTACTCACATACCTTCCTCCACTATGTTTTGGTGGTGGTCTTCTGCCACCAGCTTTCTGCGCCCACGCCGACATGGCTTCTTCTAAATGAATTGCAGTTTATAAATTATAACAAACAATCTGAATTTGCATTATCTCGCGCCGCGCAAGACACAATTGAGATCTGGTTGCACAACAAATCCTGCATCTACTCAACTATTATTTTAATAAAACAACCATGTCGATGGTCTACAGTTAAAATAACGTCTAATACTTGTGATATTTGTCAAACTATTGTTATGAAAGCACTGAACTGTTGTGCAGCCCATCTTACCTGCGTAGATCTTCGGTTATATTCCTGATGATTTATATCGCGATAAATGGATTAATTTGTCATCTCTGCCCGAGATCAGCAAAAACTAAGATTATTTTTTTTTAAATGAAAATTGTGTATAATAGAGATGAATCCGAATCACTACTCAGTGATTCCGCCAAAAGACCTGCAACACACTCGATCTGACTTCCTTTCGATGAACAAGTGTATTTGAGGAAGCGCGTGGCGCCTCCTATCGGACAGGCAGACAAACAACGAGACCAATGACGTCACTACACTGCCTGCCCTGTTCTGCTGCTGGAGATCTTTTGCGCTTTCTTTGTGTGAAGATGCTATGTTTATTTAAGTATGCTGCTAAGGACTATGAGCCATGCAAACATGAGTTATTTACTCAGGAATGCAATTTGCCACAGATAATATATCACTTCATAGTTCCATTTAGCTCTTGGGTGCCTTTCGATTTTGAAATTAATGCAAATCACTGTACAAATTAGTAAATAATGTCAGATAACGACAATCGTGCAACACATAAAACAGACATTTATTACAAACATCACAATTCAAAAAAGTGAAAGATTCTTAATTCAATCATACTCTCTTATCTTTGGGAGCGCTGGAGATTTCAGTCTCTAACTGCTTAAGAAAGTTCACATTTAGCATCAGCAGCATTAGGACACTGATATGTGCATTAACCATGGCAGAAAACACACGAAATTACCCAAAATCTCATTTAAGGATTGCCTTTTAGTCTGATGGAATCAGTTCACACTCAATTGTCATTTTACCTAATGTAATTTGGCTTCATTTATTTCTAAATGGACTTTGCATTATACATCAATGTAAAATACTATTATAAAAAAAAAAAAGAAATATCACAGTGTCTTGATTCATCAAGACATTTTGCAATCATATTCAGAATGTGGGGCAATCAAACCAAAACAGTTTCAAGTACAATCAAGTCTGCTGGGAGCGGAATACTAATGGGTTTTCTGAGGCAGGCATGAACATAAAGAGGAAACAAAGTGGTTAAGACACTGGCGTTTCCTGTTGAGATTGTAACTTGGAATTTAAAAAACAAAAACAAAAAAACATGAGGGCCGTCACATATATATTTAACAAGTCTGAACAGACACACAATAGACCCTGGCCAGAGCTTGAGGGGAGAGACTCAAAGACAGATCAGCATGTAATGGATGCATTTGTTCCATAATTTATCTGTTTCTGGAAAAGCAGATTAAAAATTCCCAGAAGCCTTTAAACCTCCAGTTTCGCTCAACAACCCTCCGATTGGGGCCGCCTTGGAGTGCAACAGTGTAGTTTTCACTCTCTTCTTCCCTCCAGTTTTAAGGAAGGTCTACTCCATCTGTCAATGTCCACGTTGCCGCATCCAATCCTGAGACAGCATCATGATTCGATTGGTCAGGTTGATTTCTCGGACAGAGGGGACTGGACAGGATGGAAGCTTGAGGGGGGAAAGTCCACATCTAGGGTTGGTGGGCTGATGTCAGGACACGTGGGAAATGAGTCTGACTCGTGTCTGGATGTCTTGGCGACACAGTGGGCACGTTTCCAGCTGTAAGGCACACTCCATACAAATCCCACTGAAGACATCACACAAAGAAACAGAAGATGAGTAAATTGCTCAGCACAAAGAGAAGATATAATAGTAATCAATAATAGGATTAAATGTCCTTTTCTTTAAAAACCCTACTATTTTAATAACCCTGTTAATTATAATCTTTAGCAAATCTCAAAATGAATATCCATCTTTCATTATAATATAATGTTGTGATTCCTAAAATCACTAGTAACGTATTTTTCTCATTTATTTTTACAACAGGAATTTTAAAAAGTCTTTGTTAAAGTGTTGTAAGCCATGAACCAATCCAACCAGCGAAGTAAATCGCAACATTTTGAAGCAAAAAAGTATTTAAAAATTAGACAAAAAGAAAAAAAAGGTATGGATAAAAGAGGGAATGAGGTAAAGAACTACAATCCAATGAAGCATTGCGGACATAATAAATATTTATCGTTATTTTTTTTTATTCGATTAACACACTATCATACTTATCTCACTTCACTCATTTTGGCTTAATGCAAATCTACAATAAAAAGGACAAATATGTTCTAAATGTCTTAATTCTCATAGCAACAGTAGGTTTTATCTACTCCAATTCAGCCAAGCCCACCAATCCAGCTTTCTAGAGCAAACTGTGAGCCTCCATCACATCTCTTTACCCATAAACCCAGTGGTGTGTAAACTGATTCTGTAAGCTGAACTTTGTACCTGTGCAAACAGGGTCTCAGTTCAGTGTCGGCCATCTGGTCACAGCAGAGGGTGCAGCAGTTATCTCTGATGCTAACCTGCTTGAGCAAAGCCAGGCGCCTGTGTCTGAAATAAAAGACAGAGAACGAGCTATTTTATGTGCTCTTTGTTTGGCATGAACGAACGGTATGAGTCACCTGCTTTAGGTGATAACTAATGCATTATTCACATTTGCATAACAGTCATTGATAATTTGCCCTGTGTATAGAAATCCAATAAACAGTGCAAACCTGGGCAGAATGATTTTCTCGTCTGATGCGAGCGAGGCAAACTCATTAAATGTGTTGAATTTGAAGGAGGGGGGATGGCGGAAGGGCTTGGCTCCAAAGTTGAACTCACACTGTTGGTAGGACATGAAACTGGCTGCAGCGAAAAAGCCAGACCTAAGACAAGGTAAAGCAAGTGTTCAAAAAGCTCCATAAACATTTGTTTTATGTCTTGTGGTAAAGAAACCGAGTCTTGCTCACGTGGCAGAGGAGAACACCTGCTTCTCAGGAGGAAGCTGGTGTCCGTTTAGATAGAAAATCATCTGCTTCTTGCTGAGGTCCAGCAGGAAGCCAATGGCATCACCTAGAAATTCACCAGAGAACACTGCTCACAAATCTTTGCTAACAACTTTTTTTCCCCTAAAATAATGAAATACACTAAATGTAAGAAATCATCAAATAATGCTACAGGTGCTGAACAGGAAGCACTGCACAAACCTTCTTTCCAGCAGGGGTGGGAGTGAGGTTTACTGCGAGCGTTGTACCAGATCAGCTGCCTGCAGCCATCATACGCACACGAGTACTCATCATCTCCAATCCCATAACCCTCCTGTACAAACACACAAATATGTTCTCCTCACTAGAGTTTTTTTCTTCATTAATGTGATACAGAACTATTATTTTGTTTTTAATATACCTTAAAAAGAAAATTGTATATAAAAGGCCACTAGTACACAACAAATAATATTAATTATATTACATTACGTTTATGAAATAAGTCTCTTATGCTCACCAAGGCTGTATTTATTTGATCAAAAATAGTCAAAACCAGTAATACTATGAAATATAATTACAATTTAACAAAACGGTTTTCTATTTTAATATATAAAGATAATAATTTATTCCTGTGATGGCAAAGCTGAAATTTCAGCAGCCATTACTCCAGTCTTCAGATCCTTCAGAAAGCATTTTAATATGATTATCAATGTTGAAACCAGTTGTGCTGCTTACTATTTTTCTGGAAAATAATGTATTTTTTCAGGATTCTTTGATAAATAGAATACAGCATTTATTAACAGTATCTTTAATGTCATTTTTGATCAAGCATCCTTGCTGAATTCATACCAACAATTTTTTGAATGGCAATGTATATTATATCAAATTAAATGTAATGCCATTACCTTCTGAGCATTGTGTAAATCAAATAGGAATGTTCATATAAACACTGTGCTCTTCATGTAAATATGAGAACATAAAACTAAGAATGAGAGAAATATCTAAACATAACCAGAAACGCACATGGTTAAGAAACTTGCTGTCCTTGGTTGCCCAGCCAATTTGCATGACGCCAGAAGTGACGACTGTGACCTCATAGTACCAGACCCCCGAATCCACACAGAACGTGCAGCGGACGCTCTCAAATGAAGACGCATCACAACGTGCCTAGGGGAAAAAAGATTGCTCACATTAGACAAACTAATCACAATTCATTACTTGTTTTTTATGGTTATAACTGGCTGTTCTTCCACAATAGGTGAACATGTTAAGACAGTATCTCCCAAACTGGGGGGGGGGGTTCAAATCTTAAACCTTCCGGTCTGCCCGCAAACACATCGAGGCCAGCACAACAATATCAAACAGGCTTGATATTTAGGATTTTAAATCAGGATAATTACGACTATAATTAATTCCACAATAGCCAATGAGAGAAGTCTACAAGGAGACGGAAGTGACAGTTTTTAAAATGGTGACCGCAAAACAAGCAGATGTACGGGTCCAGTGGACCACAGAGATGGAGGGATGGCTGGTCGAAATGTGTCAACAACACGACTGCCTTTATAATGTCTCCTCATATAATTGTCTACAGCAAGTTGCCGCGTCAAAGTATCCATTTTGTTTACATCGGCTTCTCCCTGAGGTGCTAAATCTGGCATGATAATCTTAAGAATATCTTGTAGTGTGTGTGATGTGCCACCATTTGTGTGCAGATTTGAGATATGAAAAACTAAAATCTGTGAAGATTCTCCTTACAAGCATGATGCAACCAGATTTCACAATTGGTTAAGATTTAAAAACTCCTGTAGTCTGAGCCTGGCTTAAAGGGAGAGTGTACAGTCAGCAGATTGTTATGCAAAAGCTCTATTTTTCTCTGCAAAAGGGAGGCCTGGCAGGAAAAGTTTGAGAACCACTGTGTTAAGGCATGCTTAGAACTGGTACAAAGTTTACAAAAGAGGTTTTGTTTATTGTATGTCCTAACCTGAAGTGAAACTGTTCCTTATCAGTAAGACTGCAAATAATTAATTACTCTACAACAACACCCCTCATGCCCTGTAGGCATAGGCGTCGATTTCGGTGGGGACGGTGGGGACGCGTACCCACCATATTTCGTCATGAGTCATTTTGTACCCACCACTTTTTAGGGTTGCTAGTAGGGCTGTAACGATACACCAAACATACGATTCGGTTCGTATCACAATGTTTGACCCACGATTCAGTTCGTATCATGATTTTTGACCCACGATTCAGTTCGTATCACGATTTTTTGGGGGATTAAAAAAAAAAAAAAAAAATCTGTGATGATGCAGTGGTGACCCGTTCATGTAACATATAGGCCTAAGGGTGGCGCTGCCAATAAAGCACCTAAAAGCTGCCACAAAGAACTGGCAAAAGTAATCTGAATATGTCAAATAGGCCTAGGCCTATAGCAAGGAGACATTTTTATTAATAAACAAGTGTTTTCTGTGTCGCTGCACAGATGAAGATGACGATGAACGCGGCAGAGAGAAATGCACATTTCATACGGATTACATAGTTTTCTTTCGTTTTGAATTGTTTTGTTTAAAAGTATGATTTAAAGCGTTCTGTAGATAATAGATATATTTCTCAGATCTGTGAGACATAGGCTGTGCCTATTTTCGGTTCATTTATGAGACGAGCTCCAGTTTGCGCCGGCGCCTCCGTGTCGTTGTGATATAGGCCTATTATCTGCTTTACTTATTATTTATTAAATCCAGGCAATTGGTTGATGAAACATTGATTAAAATTAAGATATAGGCCTAATTAATACAAAACGAAATTCACTTTAAAGAAAGGCTTTGTGCTTTCTGATTGAGGTCTGTGGAAGTTTTAAAGTTTTCCTCATAAATGCGAACTATTTTTATTTTTTCTCAAGTTTATATTAATTACTGCTTAAATAATGAGTGTATGGAGGAACATAGCCTATTCCGCGCTCAAGCGCATGCATAAATCTTGCCGCAAAGCACCGGCAAAAGCAGGCTAATGATAATATGTCTGAAAAATAATGAGGCATTTTAATTGTTTATTAATAAAATATATATTTCTAAATCAGTGTCGGCTCCAAACATATCTATATACATCTCCACTGTAAAGTGGATGCCTTTAGATAGAAATGCACCTTTCATATGGATTAGCTACAGCCTAATCAGCCGGTATTTGCTTTCGATTCAAATTTTTTCGTTTAAAAGTGGATATTTCGAGCTTTATATAAAAATATTCATCATGTTTTTGAGGCTATACACTGTATTCTTTTATTTTATTTTACAAAAGCACAACGTTTTCTTGTAATTCTGAGTTTACCCAAATAAAAGTAGGCTACTTGCGACTGATGCGTTATTCCTTTTGGACCTCAAAAAAGATTGAGTAGGCCTATTTAAAGTTGTTTCCTCTGTTGATAGGAAAATGCAAGTGTTCGCGCCGACGCCTGCCATGCAGTGCGCGCTACATACTCCGCACAAACACTTTGGATATGCACCTAATATCCATATAATAGCGAACATTTGTCTAGGTTAAAGTTAGAGCGAGCTGCCTTGCCAGATGGATAAGTCATTTTCATGTTTAAAGCTGCCGTCTGCAACATTTTTTTGATCAAATTCAGTGAAATTGACACTATAATCCGACAGAACAACATAAATAAGGTGGTTTTATAAAAAAAAACGAGCTTCTAACTCCACCTGGAGCGTGTTATTTTGTTTTGCAAAAATCCACCGCTCCTGGATCATCGGGTCTAAACAGTGAGATCTGACTGTCAATCACAGGTCGTGCACAAATCACAGATCCCCCTCCCTCGCGCAGACGTTACAATATCACATGCACACAACACGCCTGAAGTTCGCCTGAAGATTGTACGAAGCGTGATGGCAGAGAGAAAATCTAATAACAAGCTTATTCGATGATCGATGCTGAAGAGACGGACGCGTTCACAGAAAATCAGGTTCACGCACTGACGATGGGCGGGTGCTCGTTGGTAGTGGGGGAGAGGCATGAGAGTTGTAAACATTCAAAATTGTGTCTAAGTCCACTCAATCTGCCAGACTTGCCGACGGCAGCTTTAACAAATCAAATCATGCATTTTCTACCTACCGTGAGTATAAGCGCTGCACCAGTTTGAAAAAGGTAAACGCATAACGAGCGTAACGAGAGAGCGGCCCCACTGAGGGGGAAGCAGAGATGTTGCTGCGTCTTTATATTAATATTTCTGATTGTTTAAATGATCAGCCCTCGGGGGCCCCCTTAAAATGCGGGGCCCCAGGCAATTGCCTGCCCTATTGCGGCGCCTCTGCCAGCCCAGACGGAATGCCATACTCTAGGTTTTTGTGAAACGCCGCCACTGCATAGTAGCTTGCAGAGCTTACATTAGTAAGCTACAGGACATCGTCTTTCAAAACATGACCTAAGCGAAAGAGAAAAAAAATTAATGCGTCATTGTACCCAGCACTTCCGAAAATGCACTTCCGATGTCTCTGTCCCCAGCACATTTCAAACCAAACTGACGCCCATGCCTGTAGGGACATTTAATTGTTTTTTTTTTTATTTGCATTTTGGAAGAGCTCTAAATAAATGTATTTTAGCTACCAATCAGAGAGCAGTTTGTTCCATTCTGTTGAACACATCTTACAATATCTAAATCCATTTAGAAGAATGTTACCCACAATTACAATAATGGTTTGTCTCTCACCTCAAGTCCAGTAGGAGAGATCTTGAGATATTCACTGACATCATTACTGTTCAGCATGGCATTGATGTTGTTTAAGTTTACCTTCTCATAGGTAAACTGGCGCCCCTCTTTGATAACTACGGGCCAAAGAGTAACCAAAGATACAATTATCAGTGAGACACAGCATACAAGGATATTAATATAATATTCAACTTAAATCTACAAAATCATCACAAAACAGTTAAGATAACTATTAATACTAATTGTGTTTTTTGCCATAGCAAGTGCACAGAATTCAGAAGGATATTTTAAAAATACTGAAAAGATTTTCACATTCTGTGGAAAATATTTATTTCTTAGGTTCTTCGTTTAAAAAGTCTCAGTAAAAGCTACAAAACACCGAAAGTCATTATTACCATTTTTTAAAAAAGCAACATGTCATTTGCAATGAAAGTTACTTACAGAGGTTATCAAGACTCCACTGGGCACAGAAGCCCACTTGACGCTTTAGATAGTCAGGATGATCTGACCAGGACTCCAGAACAGACAAACGTTTACTGATACATGATTCCGACACTGTTAACTTGTTCTCACCTGAGACAAAGACAGGTTCACATTAAAGTACCTTTTTTTCCCCAAAAAAGTTCCTGTTTGAACATTTTGAACTGACACCAGTTATACTTACTGGTTTGAGAGAACTTCTCTAAAGCGATGAGAGCAAACAGCATGACAGTGGGATGGGCCTCAGAACTCTAGAAGACCAATAAGACCATGTTAATGGCTTTGATATCAGTATTAAAACAATCATGCAAAACTACAGCATTAACATAAAAGGAGTTAAGGTAATCTCCAAACTGGGATGAGGCACTGTTTAGATGAGCTTTAAAGGGGCCATATTCTGCACTTTTGAGCATTTACATTTTTACTAATTAATTAGTCCACTAATAATGTTAAAAGTTCCATAATGTACAGATTGTATGCAATTGATCATTTATATCAAAAGTTTGGGGTCGGTATGATTTTTTAAATGTTTTTGAAAAAAGTATCTTATGCTCAACTAAGGCTGCCTTCAATTGATCAAAAATCCAGTAAAAACAATAGCAATATTGTGAAATATTATTACAATTTAAAATAACCATTTTCTATTTTAATATTATTTAAAATCTAATTTATTCCTGTGATGGCAAAGCTGCATTTTTAAGCATCATTCATCCAGTCTTCAGTGTCAGTAATACTACAGAAATCATTCTAATATGCTGATTTGCTGCTCAAGAAACATTTATTATTATCAATCTTGAAAACACTTGTTTCGCGTAATATTTTTGTGGAAACCCTGATGAATGTATTTTTCGGGATTCTTTGAGGAATAGAATGATCAAAAGAACAGAAAATAGAAATATTTTACAACATTATAAAATGTCTTTGCTGCCACTTTTGCGTACTTTCTGAATAAAATTATTATTTAGCCTTACTGACCCCAACATTTTTAATGGTGGTGTATGTTAATGTGCTCATGGCTGTGAAATCAAAACCACACCAACTTCTAATTAACCTAATTTTGCAAGTCTTTTCAGTGGACTGAACAGTAAGATTTGCGTTGTGAATGTTACAGAATATATCTATGAAAAACATATAACTCAAAAGACGAAAGAAAATCTAGTTTCCCATGATGTGACCCTTTTTAGAACCCTGTTAGTCGGTATGTGTAATAAAACACTCAATTCTCTCACCAAACTCTCCAGTAAGTACTCCAGAGTTCCAGGGCTGAGGAGCGCAATGCTCGCTGGACCTGTAGAAAGTAACAAGATGAAGTACCCCAGTATTAACCAAATGATTCCTTTGGGCAATGTGTTTGACCTTAAAAAAAGAACCACATGTCTTCAAACTGAGAGAACTGGACAGTGTGTGCATGTGTTTGTGTGCTGCAGCCTCAGCAGAGCTGTCAAATCACAGGCCTCTAAGGGAGCCTGCAGCATGCTCAGGCATGACAGGTCTTCACAGACTGCAAACGCAGCTCTTTAGCTTCAGAGGAACATGCTAGTGCAAAGATGACGTAAAACAAGATGCAACAGATCTAGGATTCATTTTAAACAATCTTAAAACCTGGTCCCTTACATTAAATTGTTTGAAATAACTGGACATCAAATGTAATGTGTTTGCATGTGTGTGCATCTGCATGTCCCTCACCAGCCAGTTTCTCAGCCAGACAGCCCAGGACTGCAGTGGTGTTGCGGTGTTTGGCTGGGATGAGGGCATCCTGACGCGCCACAGCAGCACTCAGATTCAACATGTCCGACAACTTCTGCAGAGCATCCTGACAAAACAATGAACTCTTCATCAATGCTTGAATGTGTAAATATAGGTCAGAATTTTTTTATGTTTTTGAAAGAAGTCTCTTATGCTCACCAAGGTTGAATTTTTTTAATCAAAAATACAGAAAAAAATTGTGAAATAGTATTTACATTTTTTTTTTTTACTTTAATATATTTTCAAATGTAATGTATTTAATGGCAGAGCAGAATTTTCAGCAGTCACATGATTCTTCATAATTTTTTTAAACATTCTGATTAGTGTTCGAGAAACATTTCTTATTATCAATATTGGTGAACAAACTCCATCGCACACCTGCAGGTGATAGGTGCGTCGGATAATAGGACCAAACAAGTTAGTCGTTTTAGCAGATAAGGAACTCACGCACACTATCGTTACTTGAGATTTAAAATTAATGTTTATTAACACACAACGTTTCGGTCACACGACCTTCATCAGGAGAATACAGAGTAATTATTATCAATATTGAAAACCGTTGTGCTTCTTAATATTTTGTGGAAACCCTGATTTGTTTTCAGGATTGAATTGAAAGCATTTATTTGAAAAAAAAAAATTCTAACAATGTCACTTTTGATCAATTTAACGCATTCCTTGCAGAATAAAAGTATAAAAAAATCTTGATATACAATCACAATATAGTTACCGTACTTCATAGATAATCTACTGAATTAAGTACTTTACAAAAAAAAGATTTTTTTTTTTTACTTGTAAATTGATGAACTCAAGCCAAAAGAGGACAATTAATAAGAAATAATTGATACATTTGGCATCAGTACGAAAACAGTTATAACATAAGACCTGCCTTAATGCGCAATTCTGTCTGAATTATAAACTGTAAACAGAAACTATAAAACATTTTTAATCTTGATATCAACATAAAATGTGAAACAGAAACATTTCAGAATCATCTGCTGATATCAATAAAGATGGAGAGAGGATTACTTAAAAGCAGCATTAACTCAAATACTAGGGAAATGTTGTGGTCCATTTTCAAAAGTGCGAGCAAAAATAGAGCTGCATTACTGCCCATTAGTGAAACAGAGATGGAAAAATAATATGGCAGTCAATGTTGTGTGGTAATGCAGATGTGAACTCACTTTGGTGGGCAAAGGGCATTCATCCAGTAGAAGGGTTATTACGGCCGGTCCTAGTGGGTCATCCAGAGGAATTACCCTAATCAAAGACTGCACCACTTCCAACCAGCCATCATCTACAGTGTGAGAAACAGAGAGGGACCGAGACAAAAGAGGATGGGGAAGAACAAACAGAAGTTCGGTCTATGCGACATGCTTTGTGTATTACACAGCCATTATTATGACTATGCTTTCAAACACCATTGAAAGTTATTGTTTGACTGATATTGGTTTTTCCAATGGCTAATGCCAACATCATGAGAGCAGATGGTCTATGATGATGATGATGATCAAATGAGATAAATTGCTAAAATTACTACATATTATACTACACTAAAATGCTCTTCAGGGAGTTTTGATCTGAATCTTAAAGCCCAGGGAAATGTTTCCACCTGTTTACTCCTGCATGAAGCTCTTAGCAGCCACCTGACGCCACACAGTCTCAAACCACAACATGCAGGCTCAGCTCGGAGCAACATATGCACGTATAAATAAAATCAACCGTCACAGAGGCTTTGGCAATGGCACAAGAAAAGAAGCAAGCTGGCGACCCGTGATCACATGATCTTGCTAAATTTTGACCCCTGATCAGAGTCTCGTCCATATACAGACCCAAACAACCGCTCAGCATTACAGCAGTTAACGTAACATTCATGTGGAATTAAAAAAGCTACAAAGTAAATTTGTATGCAAAAAGGGTAAGTAACGAAACAGCAACGCACAGCTCTTGTAATCAAGCACAAGCAGTGTAGCATATACTCATGATCATACACTGCATTTGTTCCTGCAGTTGTGAGGCTCTAAGGGACTCTAAAGTCTACAGCTGAGCCATGACCCATTAGGTCACTTCACACACACCGTAACTTCGGCTAATGCAACAGAACAGAGCGACGGCATGACAATGGCAGCACAGGGCACAAGCCAAACTTCAAAAGCAGCCATCACTAATATACACAGAGCTTCCACAGCTTCCGCTGTTAGATTAACAGCCTAATAACTTAATCAGTAGCCAGAGGGTCACAACAAGCTGCACTTGTTCCCCTGATGGAAAGTAAACAATGTGGGAACGAGGGAGGCCAGGTTTGGCTGGTTCAGTTCGGCTAATAACTACACCGTTTCTCCACTAACTATTGAAATGTAGCTACTCATTCTCTCTTTAAAAGAAAACCTCAACATTTCACATTTTGGATTTTTATTTTAGTAGATGAAGTAGACATTGTTTAACAAGCAAGCAGAAAATAATGAAGGAGAAAGCACCAAAGATGCAACCATCTAGGGTGGTTAGCTTCAAGCATCCATCGAGACAAAAAGGAATGCTAACAGATTGCTCTCTTAGGGTATTTTATTGCAATTTAAAATGTGATTTTAAAAAAAAGTCCAGGTTGTTTGTAGGGCTCCAAAATTTGGACAAATATTATATTTCAATATTACCATTAAATAATAAATAAAATATATAATAAAAAATATTATCATATAAAAACAAACAAAATAAGAAATATTACTATTGTAATATATTTTACTGTAAAAAAAAAAAGATAATAAAATATAGTATTTTACTGTAGTGTATTACATGAATTACAATAACAATATTTATAGTATATAAACTTTACTCCTCCCTCAACCATGCAATCTTGGTTGAGACAAATGGATGATATAACCAGCATTAAAAGTTAAAGTGAACTTGCTTATATTAGCATATAACATTAAGAATATCAGAATTTAAGCCCACATGCAAATGCTTCAGCATTTTAGGTGTCATAGACTCACCCGTCTCTGCCATCTCATGCAGTGTGATCATGGAGTACGGTGGCTCTTGGTCACTGAAACAAAAAATGATTACAAATACAAAAGTTAGTTTCAAAAAAGTAGAGCAACCTAATATATAAATAGTTTGTGCCTCATACCCTGGGTGTATAAGTGTGTAAGCATCTTATTTAGACCTTAGCTGCTCTAGACATTAGTTATGAAAGCCTAATGGTATAATGGGTGATTGTGCGACACATGACGGATTGCTATTGGAGGGCAGACTGCCGCTGCTGGGGTTGTTTTGGCTTTAGGCTCTATGCATCCATTTTGCAGCCTGGGTCTGCAACAGTAAATCTAAGCAGCGATAGCAAAATCCCTTGAGGTGCTCCTGGAGGGAGCCCGGCACGATCAAAACACCACCAGAGACATTTAGGGAAAATAAATGTGCCTCTACTCTGCGGAGTGTCACCAGTGTGGTTCATTTGTCAGTCATAAATCAGTGGTTGGTGTGTATTAGGGGTGATGTTTTCAAACAGCAAATGAGGACAAGGAAAAGATAGCTATGAGGGTGGTTGGAAAAAAAGAAGAAAGTGTGAGAGAGGTCTAATGCCTCTAGCCATGGGTGTCTGACTGCTGTGTGATTGTTGTGTAACGGTCACACAGGGGTATGTTCTAGTTTGACAAACACTAATTTTCTGCTCTGCACAGAACAGACCGCAATCCCCCCCCATACACACACACACACACACAACACCCTTTTTGACTCAAAGCCAGATGAGAATACTTTTTGTGCGGAATAAACCCCCTAAAATAACGACTTTATTCAACAACTTCTCCTTTTCCATGTCTCTGACGCTATTCACGTGAGCATCACGACGCATGCATGCGTGTGGTGCTAATGCAGGAGCCAGATAATAATGAGCGCTGCACTGTTTACAACGTGAACAGCCTCAGAGACTGACACGGAAGAGAAGAAATTGTTAAATAAAGTCGATGTTTTTATTTTTATTGTGCAAAAAAAAAAAAATTCTCGTCGCTTCTTAACATTAAGGTTGAACCACACTCTGTAGTCACATGGACTATTTTAACAATGTCTTTACTACCTTTCTAGGCTTTGAAAGTGGCAATTACATTGCAGTCTATGTCAAAAAGCTCTTGGATTTCATAAAAAATATATTCGTTTGTGTTCCGAAGATGAACAAATGTCTTATGCGTTTGGAATGACATGAGGATGATAGAATTATTTTTTTTTGACAATGTACACAGTTGAGTTCATTTTGTATAAATGCATAGTGTATCGTGTGTCATTTAGAATAGGCTACAACTTGAATGAAGTAAAAACATAGTAAATAGACACAAATACTGATTCTCAAAAGTCTGAAATTATAGAGATTTCTCACAGCCATATCATCCAGCCAGTTTAAGGTGCAAGCACGTAAAAAACGTCTGTCAAAGGATGTGGTTGAGCAACCAAAATATATTCCAGCTGTGACAAGTAAAAGTAAAAAAGAAGAAAAGAAAAGTAAAAGAAAAGAAAAGAAAAGAGAAAGCTGACACTCCCTCTTGTGTCTGTTAGGCGTTTTTCTTGGGAAACAAAAAAAATCAAAACAGAAAGAAAAAAATGTTGTAAAACTGTAATCTGAGATGCTCCACAGAGTGACCACACAATTTAGATAACCAGGCAATAATGCAGGCCTTACAAATAAATCGGTAGGTTCAGAGACACCAAATCTGATGGCCGCATAGAACAACTTCTCGTCTAAAGTGAACATCCATCATTAGATAGCCGTAGGCCGGCTGTGTAGGAAGGTGTAAGAACATGTGACAAAGAGGAAGAGTGACTGGCGACTCTGATATCAAGCCAAATTGTTAAAAGAAACATGAAGAAGTGCTCGGTTATCTCAAGCTGCTGTCTTGGGCAATAATACATTAAGATTAAATGTGGTGCTGTGCGAACGAATGAATTAATAAATAAATAATGGCATGCTCATTACGGAGCTCTGCCAGGCTTCTCGGTAAGATCTGCACATTTAAAGCTTCTTTATTATAAAAGTAGAAGCTCTTGCAGACGTTGTTTCATCCCTGTGGTAAACAATAATATTGGGAAAAGCCCACAATGCAAATGTAGCACTATTAGTTCAATAGCACGCCAATGCTTTTAGACAAAGATGGAGTGATGTTATTGCTGACGCACTAAAATGGGGAACTGAAATTGATATGACATACATGATTCATTCCTACCCAGAATTAATGACAAATCTCAGCAAATCTCATCGTCATTAAAGGTTCACTCACTTGTCAACAAGAGTCCTGATGACGGCCAGCGTGTCCAGTACCAAACCGTCCACGTTTTGCTTTTTCCGACGTGGCTCGTGCGGCCCTCGACCTCGCCGGGGCGGTCGAACTGGGTCCCTGGGCCGACTGCCTCTGGCCTCTGGGGGATCAGACACAGAGTTATCCACTCGCCTGAGCTGCCTGCGAGGGGCTGATCCCTCCTCCACATCACTGTCCTCTCTGCACACGCAGCTGTTCCCCATGGCTCCACCGGATGAGAGGCCGGGCCAAAACTGCACTGACTGCAGCTGTTCTACGGTGAGTCGTAGAACCCGCACGAGGCTCCTGCTGGCACAGAATGCAATCCAGGTGGCTACTATCATATCATTTGAAGGACTTTAAAGGGTGTCTCAGTACGGGTCGGGTAGACGTGTCGGTCATTGTGCTACTGCAGGCCATCAGCAGCCAGACGCAGACGTGCAGAGCTGATGGTGCAGTCAACACGCATCCTAAAGTTTGGGAGGTTTTCACTCCTGAAAAAGATTATGCATCAAATTATTATCAGTGTGGACAGAAAACATGACCATGCAAACATGCAAACAGAATGCTCAAAGGACCCACTAATAAACTTGTCAAAGTAAAATACTCAAACAGTGATGATTGCCACTGATCTAATGATGGCATATTATTTATATATATATATATATATATATACACACACACACACACACACACACAGCATTTTGCTCAACATTTGTTAATTAAATGCGCCATTATTATAATAATATTAATATTATTATACTATTGGTGTAACTATGCCATTTTTGATTTTATTATTAGTTACAATAATAATATCCAGGGCTTGTCTAGCGAACAATGTTTTGCTGTGCGGTATAAAGTTTCTAAGTGTCTAGTAACTTACAGGCAGAACAATTATCCCAAGTAATATATCTAAAACCTACCTGACTAATTTGATATTAACCAACATATACACAGATTACACACGGTTATTGATAGTGTGTAATAATTACATTAAACAGCAGGCAGTACGTAATTAAACATTCATAAACTATAAAAAATATTCTTGCTAGGAAACGCGATAACAGCAGTTGTCAGTGTTAGCAGCGGCTAACTAACAGCTAGCACACCAAACAACTTTACGAAAACCTCTTTTAAAACAGAACAATCCACTCACACATGAATGAAAACTGACCAGTGTACACAGTCACTGCCATTTACAAACCCGCTGAAAGCTTATAAACAGCACGCAGTCGTTTCAGTAAATTAGCGTCAATAAACTTGAGTCTATGTGGCTGCGTCTCAAACTCTAGTGAGCTGCCTCCGTAGGCAGCATTTAAAGGGACAGTTCATCTATTAATAAAATATCTGCCGTTTAGGCTTTAAAACCTGTATTACTCTCTTTCTTCCATTAAACACAAAAAAGAGATGTTAGGCAGATGGTTTGAGACTGACAGCGTAAGTCACCATGCACTTACATTATGAATTTTCATATAATGAAAGTACATGGTGACTCATGTAACGTTAGCTGCCTAATGTCTCTTTATCCACATTCTGATTTTTAAACCGCACATGCCTATGGCCAAATGTTACTGACGTAAATAATCCCAACAATGCTGTTAGACAGGCAACTCACTCGGTCTTGAAACAGCCTTTTTCATCATGTCAGAAATTAACGTTAGCAACCATACAACTAGCCACACCTCCAAACAGATGAACAAAACATCAGTTTAAAGCTTCCTTTGACTTGGCACATACACAAACACGTATTGTATCATCAAACACTGTAAATATTCCAGAGACAAGTATTTACTCACCCGGTAAAGCGGATAATTTTCGGTAAATGCAGCAGCACTGATCCGTAGGCCGAACACAAAGACTAACACGGGAAGTGTGTATGTGTGTGTGCTTTACTTCTCAGTAAAGAAGTAAATGATTCGTACTCTCATACACAACCACTTCAACGATCAACAATTTGTCGACCCACACACAAAGACAGATCCAGCCAGTGTTTGATAATGAAAGTAACCGTTAGACTGAGAACCGAAAGCATTGACTGGCTGGAATCAGTGTGAGATAAATAGCTAACGTTAGAGGATCAATGAACGCTCTGTGTAGTGTCAGTGATGGGAAGTCAGACTCGTTTCCGCGAAATGGTTCTTTTAAACAGTTCCTTTTAGAGAACCGGTTCAAAAGTGATTCCGCTGTTCTTTACGTCATTATAATTGCGTCACCATGTGGTCGTGTGGTAATTCATACGTGTTGTCACCATAGACTGTAAAAAAATAGGGTTGTCACCTGTAAAAAAAAAAATCACATTTAGCAGTTTAGTACGTTTCCCATTATTGTAAGCGAACCTGTTGTGTCCACATTCTCTTTGTTGTAGCCATGATTCAGCTCATGAAAACAAAGTAATTTAGAGCCTAACCTGCCTTCCTGTAAGTTAATAAATTTCGTTTGCATTAATTCGCTGAAAAAGTTTTTCAATGTTTTATTAAAATGCTATTTAATAGCATGCTGATTTGTTGACAAACATTTTAACATGCTATTAAATTGATGTGTCTCTTTTCAGTTCATTCGTTCTCTCAGATCTTTTCCGAAAGATCCGTTCTGACCAATTCATGAACAATCGTTCAACTCGGTTTAGTGAATCGATTCAGTCGGTCCATTAAAAAGATGTGATTCAAAAGAACGATTCGTCATGTGTGTCGTCGCATATCTCCAGCACATGATGCTGGACCCAACCCCTCCTAGCAACCAGTAAAACAAACCAAATTCTGCTCAAGAGATAGCGTTGTGTAAACACATTCCGAAAGTTATAAATCAAATGCTGTGTGTAACGTATCTTTGTCATCTTGGTTAGGTTATTATCCAGTCAAGCATTTATTATATCGACAAAATAAAAACTTAAATTATATAGTTAATCCACAGATGTTGCAACTCAAAAAACTTATACATGCAAGCTGGTTCAACACAAAGAAACAAAAATCTGCAAGCAAACAGACATATGAAAGACAGGTTTACTGGCATCTACAATACTAACATCTTTGCTTTTCTCTACTGTATTTATTAATTGGACCGGCAAAACAAAATTAGAAGACAACTGGAAAAACATTGACTTTTTCATAAAATTAACAGGTTTAAACATATTTACAACATTTAAAGCATTATTTTCCCCTTTAACTTTCAAATTAAAGGGAAATTAATTGTCCATTTTTTTAACTGTTTAAAATTATTTACAGTCAAATAATTAATAATAAGAATAATATGACAATTGATTCTCGAAAGCAAAACTTTCCCATGAAAACTACATTTCCCAATAGTTAATGTTGTTCCTGCGTAGGAACTACGTGCACTTAGCAGTTGTTGCTGAGGGGATGCTTTTACCACGACACAAAACCGGACTAGGTAAATATCTGATACCATTTCCTTCTTAAAATAATTATTTATTCCTTGTCTCTTCTTTGACTTCGGTCATAGTCTGCCGTATAAAACAAACCGACTTTAGCGTTATATAAGGTGTGTTAAACGAATAGCTGTATAACTATCACTGCTTGCTGATCCAGTAGTGAGTGCGATCAAAACCTTGCACGCTCGACTTCAGATCAATATTAGGCCCTGAAGCTGCGGCGCTGTCTCATTAAAATAATATTGCAGTGTTCCTTGCATGTATTCAAAATAAAGTAACCGTACGAAGTCTCTTAACTTACCTTTCGAACCCAAATTGCATTATATGTGTCGTTTTTATTTTGTTTTGATGTTTATTGTTGTCACAATACTAGCTACTTGATACGTGATGTGTTTTTTTATTATGCACATTCCACGCTGACAGTGGAAGTGTTGATAAACCATGGTTGAGTTAGAATAATATTTAAGATTAATAATACAGTAATATTTGTTTGTTCTCTGTGTGTTCCTAGCACCATTTCTATGGTGTATATGCATACACTGTCTATCATACTGGCACTTTAAAATCGTTTTAATAGCAGAAAATCAAAGAAATAGTACGTCTGGATCTGGAATTTAATACTTTCAGTGTTCAAATCTAGCACTAGGGGGCAGTGTTTACCTTATCGTGCAGAATCTGTCATCATTGCTCAGACCAAAATCCACTTAATAGATCTGGAGCATAAATTATATTGTGCTTCACATTTCAAATTAATATTTTAAATGCATTAGTTTTGCATAAATTTATGATGGGTGCAATTTTTTTTTATCACCACAATTTTTTTATTATCTTAATCTCTGCACAGAATCTCCTGCTGATGACTTCATGAACTACCTACAGTTTTTATCCTGATTAAATAAACAGCTTTTTGGTGAGTATTGATGGATCTATAAATACATTGATAAATGTGGTGATCAATACATAAATAACTCAAAAGTCTGCATGTGATGTGTAGGTTCTGCCATGGCAGATGGTGTGGACCTCAGCCGAAAGTTTGTGTCAGAGTCTGAACTAGATGAGCTAAGGAAAAAAAGACAGGAAGAATGGGAGAAGGTCCGCAAGCCAGATGACCCGGAGGGTGAGACGTTCATTTTGTCAGCACCAATCAGACAAATTAACAAGAGGCTTAATGATAGGCATTAATTCTCCCAGATGCATTTGCAAGTTTTGACTGTTCATTCTCACTGCTCCACAGAGGCCCCTGAGGAGGCGTACGACCCTCGATCTCTCTTCGAAAGGCTACAAGAGCAGAAAGACAAGAAACAGGAAGAATATGATGAGCAGTTCAAATTCAGTAAGCGCTCATGCTGCGTTCCTCCCATATACATCCCTTTATTTCTATCAAAAACAGATCTTTCAGATGACACGCATCGCACGGTCTCAGGTGGCTTGCCTCTCCCATCTATATTTGACCTCATTTTGGGGTTTATCCGTCACCGTTTGTGCAAAAAAACATGCGTGTGCTTGCATACACATGCGCTGGTGTGTGTTTGAGCATGTCGGTGGGTGTCTATGAGTGTGAACAGATGGGAGTGATGGAGATCAAGAGCAGGTCTGTTCTTGCGGGTGCTGATGGGAGACTGGCATGATCTTAGCATCTCTGCTTCATCTCCGTATCCCTGGTGACAAACCCACTCTCGGTCTCCCTAGCGACCATTGCTGCTCCTATTGCCGTTGATTCCAAGGGTGTTCTTGATCTACTAGCATGGTGGTCATATTCACAGACAATCGAACGGTTCATGATTGACAAAAAGAACCGTTCATGGAGTCTTTTTAATTCTATTGTTGTGTTTCTCCACAGAGAACATGGTTAAAGGCCTGGATGAAGACGAGTCCAGCTTTCTCGACGAAGTCTCTCGGCAGCAGTCTCTAATAGAGAAACACAGACGGGACGAGGAAGCTAAAGAGATAAAAGAATACAGGATATCCTTTTGCACCTAAAAGCACGTACAATATTACTGTCATGCGCTCTTGAAAAAAATTGACAGGGAGTTTTGCTTTCTGCCTGAGTCTGTCTCTACGTTCACCTTCGTTAAGCTGATGGTAGAAGCTTCAGCTGTCAAGCGCAATGATGGCTGGCTGGTGAAAAGTAAAAAAGAGTTCTTGTACCTTGTTAGTGCGCATGTTCTCAAACGAGACGGCCCCAAGAGGAACCCGACGCACTGACAGAAATTCATGCTGGCTTGGCAAATGGCTTAGAGGTTTGGAAAACAGACCGTCTCCGTGTGTTCAGTTTCAAGCAGTTTACTTTGTTTTACAGATGGACGTTTGTGGACTCTGATACCTTGTCATGCAAAACCTTTCACATAAAGAACTTTTACTTGATAAAGAAATTTAAATACTTTTCAAAATTCATACGGAATGGTCGCTAATTTATAATTTCGAGAAGAGGTCTGAAATCAAACTTCTTTAACTTTAGCGTCTAAAATTAGACAAGATGGTGAAAAAGTAGCGAAATGCACCATAAACGGCCGTAATTTTCATCACTTTTTGCCAGAGCCGATATTGTTCCCACAACATTTTTGAAACATCTCGCTGTATCAGCATCTCCAGTTGATTAGCAATTCGTTCGTTTGTGTAAAATAAGATGCGATCCGGTGCATACTGAGTGCTCGTTGCAGCTGTTATCAGTAGAGGTTAAAAACCTAGAACCTCTAGCATGACATGCTTAACAAAAATTCGACCTCCCGTGCATTCGTACACAAATGTTCAGTGAGGATCTACGTAGTATTCACTAATGTATTGTAAATACTCTTGAGACTAACAATGTATTGTATAATGAATGAATGAGGCATTTATATAGCGCTTTCATGTATACTATATGAATATAATAGAAGATTCAGGGATGAAACTATCTCATATAATAATAAATTAAGCTCAATTGAAATTGTACTATTGAAATTGATTTCTAAAATTCTGAAATACACACTCCTGTCCCACCCACTTTTTAAGCAAATTTTCCAGTGGTTGTAAAGACCTGTTCACACTAAGAATGAAAACTATATTAGCGTCCACACAAACACACGATAACTCTGTTTATTACGAGCGTGCGCTGCAGTTATATAATCTGTCACTCTAAATTCTCAAGCTCTTTAAAGTCGGCACGAAACGAAAGTTGCGTTTGTCTATTCTTTCCTATTGTGACACACATCCAAGATCTTCTCAAACAAGAAAAAATTTAGGATGGGACTTGATTTTGTCCAACGGGAATTGATTGAATCTTTGTGGTTCACTATTACTGTGATTTCATGTGAGTGACAGGTCTGCCCTCGCGCCAGTAAACGCATCATCAGAGGCCCTGTCTTGGTCTTAACAATGAATGCCGTGTGTGCATGTCCGTTAAGTCTGAGACCATAGGGCCGCGGCGGTGTCCCATTTGTCATTTTAGGTTTCAGAAGGGTGTTCGCGAGCGCCCCTTTTGCGGCCGTTATGCGCCCCCGGTGTGCACTTTTGCCAAGCCCGCACTGAAGCGAGACTTCTTCAACAAATACTGCAATATTCCATAAAAAAATAATTTTTATTTTTAACTTTTTTTTTCGTTCTAATAATAAATCGTTCTAAATTGCCATTCACACAGGAAAATAACTATAAAGTTTTAATAATCGTTTGATTATATGAGAATAGGGAAAGTCCACACTAAGGTCAAAGAACCATAGTTGGAACCAATTTCAGAGCGATTTTTCCAACTGATGAACGGTAAAAACAATGACAGCCAATCAGAATCCACCCGACTTTAACAAGCTTGAGCATGGTGTACTGTATACGGTAGAGTGTGTTTTCAAATATCAAGTGGTTCTCATAAATCACTTACTGCACCTTTAATTGTCATAGTCATTGGTTTGAAATTTGAAAAGGTCCTAAGGTCAAAGATGTCCATCTAGCGCATGTTTACATAAAAAAGTCAAGTCAGTTTTTTCAGTTTCCTGCATCCAGCAGTGGAATGCTGCAGCGCGCTGCTTTATCTCTTCAGCGCCACAGAAAGAAAACATTTTACCAGCAGGGTATTCCAGAAATGAAGGTTAACTTACCGTCACATATACCCTGAACTCTCGGTTGTTTAACCCAAACCTTGCTCACTCGAGGTATACAGGTTCCAAAAACATTTTGTATAACTTAAATTTAAACACATTTTCTTTCTTTTTTTAATTTGTGATTAAAAATCACATAAACGAAATGGTCCATTCCCTTGTTCCATTAAGATTTATACAAAATGTTTTACCGTGATAAGATCTAGTTTTTTTTACAAATTTAAAATTCTTAAATCATAATATGAATATGTAATGATTATTCAATTAAATTAGATGGACATTTACTATTAATTTAAAAAAAAATTTAGTGTACATGCGTACAATGACTCCCGAACAAACGACTCTTTTGAGCTGTTTCTTTCAATGAACAGATAGAAAATGGTTTGAATCATTTAAATGAATCCTATGCAGGGCTGAATCGTGTGTGTGTGTGTGTGTGTGTGTGTGTGTGTGTGACAATGTATTATGAATTACAGCAGATTGTTCCACATTAGCACAATTTTGTTGCGTTAAACTATCGAAATCAAAGGTCATGCTTTTATCCAAATCATATGTCATACAATTGATTTCTCATCATGTAACATCTAATACGATCAGCTTTTCTCTTCTGCCAATCAGGTATGCCTCTAGATAGAAGGTTGGAGGATGCGTTGTCGTGGCAACTGAAACCTTTCTCGGGGCTTGATAACTGCATCTAAAAGCACTGCTGAGAACCATGATCTGTAGAATAATACAGTAATGTGCCCTAATTCTACTGAATTTGCCTCCTGTGGAGGCACCAAATTCTCTTACCTGTAAGTGTGTCAACTTTTTAGGCCATCTGTATGCACTAAGCGAAAAAAGGAAGTAGGTTTGATTGCCGTGGTGGCTTCTGTGGTGACTTTTTTGAGCGGTTGCCCTCTTTATCCTAGCTTCCTCATCTGTCTGTGGGTTTAGTTCTGTTTGTGTGCTATTAAAGTGGAGCTTTCCAGGAAGTTAATTTAGGTTTATGAGAACGTTTCAGTGTAAAATGAAAAACGGCATTTGTCTAGCCGTGGCTTACCACGACAGCAGGGTCGGAAAGTATGGTTGTCATGTTGCTGTGAAGTTTTCTCACAGTTTAATTACACCTAAGTGCATGGCAGTGATTTTTCCTTAACTAGTGAACCTCACAGCGCTTTGCAGAAGCTGGCAGCCACCGAGAGCCAGAAGAAGGAGCCAGAGAAAAAGGCAGGACCCAAACCCTCAGAGACCCAGAGAACCAGTCACCTGTCTCAGGCCCACCTGCTGGCTGGGGCAGTGAAACGACGCAGGTACCTCAACGTCTATTCAATTATTAGATTTAGGCCTGGTTTCACTGACAGGGCTTGGATTATGCCAGGACTAGGTCTTAGTTCAATTAGAAGAACATTTAAGTAGCTTTTATAAAAACTGCCTTGGAAAAAACATTACTGGTGTGCATCTTGAGACAAAACAATGGCACGGACATATTTTAAGATAAGTCAGTGTAAGTTGCTTTCAGTTTAAACGGCTCAAACATGCATTTTAGTCAAAGACTGTAGGCTTAAGCTTTGTCTGTGAAATCGAGCATGAATGTGTTTGAAACGTAGAAATCTGAGACTGCATATTCTTTATGTATAATGATTTGTGATTCATTTTTGTCTTTGTACAGCTCATCTCAGTCCTCAGAAGGGAGTAAAAAGCAGAAAGTAGAGGAGACTGTAGCCGGCAATGGCAGTCAGACAGGTGAGCATTGTAGTGTATTGCTGCCTTCACTTAATGTAATTATGTAAAGTGATTTTCAGATCATTATTGGATCTGTAATAATGTGGCACACTGTTTTAATTGCTTTAAAAAAAAATGCACCAAAACATTATAGCATAATTGTTTTTAGAAGTTTAATACCTTAAACTTAAAAAGACAGTGCTGTCTTTTATGGCAGAAAATTATTTTGATGACTCATTTTGTTAAAAAAAAAACCATGTACCCCACTGAACACTAGTTTTGGATCCGTTTTTAGGAAATTACACTTTTATTCAGCAATGATGCATTAAATTGATCGTAAAGACTTTTACATTGTTTTTTTTTGTTTTTAATTAAAGAATCCTGGAGGGGAAATGATCTTAGTTTTCACAAAAATATTTAGCAGCAAAACTGTTTTCAACATTGATAATATTAAGAAATGTTGTTCACACTTTAGTTTAGGGTCAAATTCTCACTATTAACTAACTATTAACTATGACTTTTGCCTCAATAAACTCATTACTAGTTATTAATAGTTAGTAAGGTTGTATAGTTTAGGTATTGGGTAGGATTAAGAGATTTAGAATATGGTCATGCAAAATAAGGCATTAATATGTGCTTTATAAGTACTAATAAACTGTATTTTATATACTGCCAACATACTGGTAATATGCAGGCTAATAAGTGACTAGTTAATAGTGAGAATTGGACCCTAAACTAAAGTGTTACAAAATGTTTCTTGAGCACCAAATCGGCATATTAAAATGATTTCTGAAGGATCATGTGATAATGTAAACTGGAGTAATGATGCTGAAAATTCAGCTTTACCATCACATGAATAAATGTAAAATATATTACAATTTTACATTGTAATATTTCACAATAGACAATCATTGTAAGTGCATTTGTCAACTTTTTTTTCTTTCCAACTGACAAAACATTCTGTGGCATTTGACAGCGCTTGTATTTTACCTGGAATATTTCTTTAAATAATGTAAATGTAAGCGTTTTGTAATATTTACTGCTAGAAATCAGGAGAAACATCACATTGATTCACCTTCCCATATTAACCTGCCACGTCAGATCAGAGAATGCGTGCGCTCTATGTGCGTGTATTGTTTTGTGTTCTCAGAGCAGGAGGCGGTCGAGCCCAAATCCCCTGGCGTGGACGTGACCCGCTCGGGCGTTCTCCACCTGCCCTCCGCCGCTGTATGCGTGGGCATCCTGCCAGGGCTCGGCGCTTACTCCGGCAGCAGTGATTCTGAGTCCAGCAGCGACAGCGAAGGTAGCGAGATTGAGATTGGCTCTCCCATAAAACGCCACAGGCTCTTCAGATAGACACACTGACAAAACACTCACTCACTATCACCTGTGCTGCCCTAGGCTTGGGTGCCGCCCCCTTGCCTTCTCAGCGGCGCGATTTAGCTAGATCGTCTAAAACGATTTAGCTCTAGGTATCCGTTATTTCAGCGTTGGATAAGGCTGTGCTTGATGTTTATTAAAGGCTTTAATGTTAACTTCTATTGTGGTTGTTTGATGTCTTGTGCTTTCAAAACATGACACTTCCCCCATCCTCCTCATATTACGTTCTATACAGTTTAAACCCCTGGCAGCTTAACCTGGTGACGCACCTTCCCATCTACCCACCCTTGCGGTTTCTGCAGAGCTCTAGTGGACAAGGGGACACTGACTGACTGACTGACAGCTGTGGATCAAGAATACATGAAACATTTAGTCCAAATCTCTGACCATCACAGGACAAAGCAGACATATTATGGGCTTGTTTGAAGATGTTTAAAAGTCCTGGTTGAATTTTACATTTGTTTGATGTTTCTTTTTTTTTTTAAGACAAAATGCTGCAATGCTAAGAATGCTGGAATTTTCAAGAACTGTGCCCTATAAGGACATGAATCTGTGTTTGACTGTTCACTGGAAAATAACCAGTGACGACAGAATGGAAAATAAATGTGTTTCTCACGTTTTTGGCCTTTTTTTCTCTTTTTTCTTAACATAAAACCGCATTCACGACCCATTTTAGTTCTGTAATAATGTGAGTTTCTGAGTGAAACTGAATATTCAGTGAGGAAAAATTAATGGATTGTGAAAAATTTCCATACGAGCCAGACTTGAATGAATTTGTAGTTAATTCTGGAGAATTACTCACCGCTTGAAATGCCGTGAGCCGCTTTTTAGGAGGATTTTTGAGGGTGAAGGTTAATTTCGCCCCCGGAAGCATTTCAGTGTTTCAATTATTTAAGTAAAAATAACCTTTTTTTAATATTAACGTTAATCAGCATTAATAGAGTTAACTAGTGTTAATGAAGATTTTTTTAATAGGCTGCAGTAACCTAAAACAATGTCTAAATAGCTACAGTATTTGGTGATAGTTCACCCAAAAATAAAAATTCTGTTATCAGTTGCTCAACGATTTAATTCCAAGACTTTCATTCATCTTCTGAACACCAATGAAGAAATTTTTAATATTACCTAGTTGTTTATCCATTGAAAGTCCATGCAACCAAAATTTTCTTGCTTCAAAAAGTTGCTTTATATGATGAACAGATTTAATTTACGCTTTTATTCATATATAAACATTGATCAATGCACATACATAGAATTTATGGTAAACACGGATTCTCAAATGCTTGCTTGATGTGTGAGAACTAACCACATTGGTTTGGAATGACATTTTGTGGTTGTCATTAATTACTCACCCTCATGTCGTTCTAAACTCATAAGACATTCGTTCAACTTCGGAACACAAATTAATATCTTTTTAATAAAACCTGAGAGATTTCTGTCCCTCCATTGACAGCTATGTAACTACTTCAAGCCCCAGAAAGGTACTAAAGACATCATTAATATAATCCATGTGACTCCAGTGGTTTAGCTTCAATTTTAAGAAGCGAGTGCTTTGATTGTGCAAAAAAAAAACTTTATTTACCACTTTATTTACAAAATATTAATCTCGAACGTGCGTTCACGCAACGTCTGCTCTTGCGTCTAACTCAACTTATGTTGGAGATTAATATTTTGTATTTATTACCGTTAGGCCTTGAAAGTGGTAGTTGCGTAGGCTGCCAATGAAGGGACAGAAATCTCTCAGATTTCATTAAAAAAAAAATCTTCATTTGTTTTCCGGAGATGAACGAAAGTCTTGCGGGTTTGGAACGACATGAGGGTGATTTATTAATGACAGGATTATCATTTTTGGGGGAACTAATCCTTTAAGTATATGTGGTCCATTTAGATTTAGATCAAAGTGATCTATACAAAGTGTTCTAAAACAACAGCAGTGCTTGATCACTTAGAAATAGTGTTACTTGAAGGTGTTGTTGTGACTCACTAACAACCTGCAGCTCTAATCCGTTTGTGCATCATGTGATGTGTGCGCCAGTCATTATGTTCTCAAATGAAATTTATTGACCTGAGTAGAACAAACAACAGATAAAACTGTACAAAAATCAACAACACCACCTTGACCATGGCACCATACGCTTATCACTTAATACAAATCACTACATAAAAGGGTACTCTTTAGCTGTCACTTCTCTTAAAACACAGAAAACGGTAGTATAAAGTTACATTCAGCCAAACACTGTTACATATTTTGTGATAGACACACAAATGGCCGTTGCATTTCAATCGATGATTCGTCATACATATATTTATATATATAAACCAATAAATAAAAACATTTACTAAAAACACTTATGTACAGAAAAAACATGCACTTTGTCCATTGAATTGGTCAAGGAGGGTTTGTAAACAGTTAGCAGGTTTTGGCAACATGCAGTGTGAACTTCAGGCTTCCGGCTCTTATTCCGGCATTGTGTTGCTAGGCGACAGGTTCCTCTGTTTGAAATACTGTGTGACCTGTTGCGGCAGCTCTGCCAATACGGATTTGGCTAAAGTTTCCTTCGGAGCCTGCGAGAACAACAAACACACGCAACGACATCATTGAGGATGCATTTTTAAGTACAAGCTGGCAGTGGACACTTGTTGGATTGTTAAATCCACTTCCATGTAATGAAAACGAAGAAATGGCAGACACGTTCGGTTGTGTGGCGGTGAATCTTGGCACTGTTTGCTTCCATATTCTCTCTAAGCTAAATGAATTTTAATTTCCTCTGAATGGAGCCCAAATGAGGTAGTGATTGCCCGTTCCCTCCTGCTGTTGAGGAAATCACATGGCCCACAGACCGCCTACTCGCACTCCTACTGAAGATTCTGTTTACATACGTGATTCAGTATTGGATTCACTTCAGAACAACAAGAAACTATCCAGAGGTCTGTGGCAACAGAAATATTGATTATATGCGTAAGCTAAAGCCTCTGGGTCAATTCATCTGCATAATATTGAGAGTTTGATGCTGCTGCTCGATAAAGACTTTTTGACCCTGCATTGAGATTACCATTTTTAAAGCATTGAATCATGCACCCAGTGACAATACCTTTATATAACTGAACCAGTGTAGAATCAAGTGAGAGAGGGAATCGGACTCACGTTGCGAAAGTCCCTGAACGGGACAAACTGCACGATGTCTCGGACCGCTTCCTCTCCTGTGTAGGATCGCAGCACGCTGCTGTCTCCATCCAGAAACTCCATGGCGGTGAAGTCGGCATTGCCCACCCCGATGATAATGATGGACATGGGAAGCTTGGCGGCTTGCACTATAGCGTGACGTGTTTCGTCCATGTCGCTAATCACTCCGTCAGTAATAATCAGTAGTGTGAAGTATTGCTGCAAAAGAAGAAAGGGAAACTATAAAAGGAGCCAGTGGAAGGTCACATGGTCACATATCTCTTCATCCCAGTGCTGTACTCTTAAATAGCACATGAACCAAATTTCCTGGAATCATTTTGGTAAATCAACCCGTTTCATATCAAAGCAGAGGCTCCGATACTGTAAATGCAACTTGATTTTTACATTTTCAAAGAAAATGATGTGGTTTGCCAATACAGAACCCGCGCGGCGCCACAAGGGTGCTCTGGGGTGGCTGGTAGAGTCAGGGCTCTAGACTGCAACCAAATGTTCGCATTTAGTTACTTTTTTCTGTTGCGGCGACTAAATTTGTTAGAGGTCGCACTGGTGCCACCACCACTTTGCCCAACTGAAAAGATTGAGAATCATTTCTGTTGCATATGAGAAACATCACCACAGTATTAATAACATCGCTACTGCGTTATCTAGTAAGAAGCTTTCAAATTCAGCGCAGAATTTCTCTGTTATAAACCATAGATAGCAGATAAAACAGAGCTGATGTGGAAACCAGGAGAAACATTGTGCCATGAATGAAAACAGTTGGCTTTTCAGTCCACGAATCACCAACATACACCATGGATTTAACTGTAACTGTAAACATGGTATTGTGGCAGAAATAGTCTAATGTTTTTACATTATTCATATTTAGGGCTCGTACAAGCTTTTGAGAGTGAAATTCAAGCACTTTTCAAGGACTTTCAAGTGCTTCACTTTTTCCAGCACTTCAAAGCTCTAAATATTATTCAGTTTAAATGTTATTTTTAATGTAATGACCAAAAACATTATTTGTTCATCTATCAAAGATTGTTCCCAAAGTTTCAAGATGTAGGGAAACTAACACGTGGCAAACAAATGCTTTTATTTAATGCAGTTGTTAGGATGTACAGTAGCTAGGGTGTTCTAGGTGATTGCTAGGGTGTTGCTAGGGTGTTCTAGGTGTTGCTAGGGTGTTTAGTGGGTTTACTTTCCCAAGACAAAAGAGACTTTTCTATTATTTTCTTGGACCTAAATATGGAGTACACAATGCTCTGGTCGCTGTGGTTGCTAGGGCATTGCTACGATTTTTGGTGTAATTGCTAGAGGGTTTCTATGCAGTTGCTAAGGTGTCTGTGGTATTTCCTATGCTGTTGCTAGAGTGTAGCTAGCATATTGTTAAAGTGTTCAGGGTGCTTTACTTAAGTCCCAATTCAAAAGATACATTTCTATGATTTTCTAGGCCAGACATGGAGTCCACGATGGTGCTCTGGTTAGTTGCTAGGTGTTTGGAATAGTTGCTATGTGGTTGCTAAGGAATTTTAGGTAGTTGCTAAGCTGTTCTAAGTGGTTGCTAGCGGGTTACTAAAGTGTTCTGGGAGGTGTTTTGGGGGTTTTCTTACCCAAGTCCCAAGTAAAAAGTGCCATTTCTATGATTTTCTCTGCCCTAGACATGGAGTACATTCTTAATATAAATGTTTTTTTGCCCTTTTTATCATCCACCTGGTGAAAATCATATATACTGTATAATCGCTTAGAAAAGCCCAAGCTCAATGATTTGACGTTTTGAAAAACCTCTAACCCTTACTTATGAACAACAGTATTTAGCAAGAGCTGCTAATGACAGATATTTCATCTAGCCCCAAATCCGACAGTTTACTCTGAGATACAAAGACAGAGTGAAGGAAAATAAGTTACGTTTATGGGCTGTAATTCACGGCCCTCCCCCCACACAAAACAGGCAGACAGAAGCTGGAGTAGATGTGTGGAGGGATTTACGCTGTCACTTTCCCTCCCTCCTGCTCTCCGTGGCTGCTCTTCTCTGACAGTAACACTTAGCATGGAGCGCTGCCCGTCTCTCAAACCATAATTCATAGGCACAATACTTCAATACTTCCTCCAGGAGTCCAGCCTAACTACACACTCTCTGAAAGAAGAAAGTTGGATCTGCCACAGCAAAAGTTACACATAGGAACTGGGGCTTTAGAGGCTGGTTTAAAAGCTAATTGGCTTTAAATTTAGCTGGTGGTGTGACCTGAATAAGCATACCGGATGAGAAATTGTTCTTTATTTTTTCACTGTGGTAAGTTGAGATAAAAATCAGGTATTTACCACAGTACACACTCTTGTGGATAACTAATCTTTGAGCCTCCAAACAGCGTTGCATAATGAAACAACATGCTCAAGTGTTCCCTCGCTTGCTCTAAAAAAATATTGAATTGCTTATGCAGTCTATGGCATAATAATAGAGAGCTTATGAAGACAAGTACCCAGAGCACACTACCATCATGGTGGCGATTTTAGAACAGGCAAGTACCACTTATATATTCCTAAAAATGCTCCAAAAAAACTGTTTTTTTAAACAAATGTATGTGTTTAAATAAATTCTATTATACAATTTTCTTAAGGATAAATAAATATATCTTAGCTAATGTTGTAAATTATATGGGAAGCCCTTAATTGCACATTACTAGAATATTAAAGGTTACAATTAACAACCGAGCCCAAATTATTAAATTGAGTTGCTATTTATTTTTAGATATATAATCAACAACTAGTGTAAATTTGCATTAACTTCTAAATCTAATTATAAAGTTAATTAATAACTCCAATTCATTTTTGAAATATAATCATTTACACAGTGGCTGTCATAACTTGTTTTCATGACAAATTTTATTTAAACATACATGATTATTAAATAATCAAGGCATTACTAACAGGACAGGTTAAGTAAATATAATGAATAGGCTAATATAGTGCATATACGACATGTTTCTCTCAAGAGTTCATTTCTCTAGTGAACTAACCTGCTGTCGACACTAAATGCCTGAGGTAAATGTAATGCTACATGAGATATTATTTTCAAGCTGTTTTATTGATATCTTTCCGCAGATACCGATCGATCGGCTCTCCTTTTTTGCGCTTTTTACTGGTAGCAAACCACATTACATTACCACGAGCGCCCCCTTCTGGATTGGAGTGTGGATCTCCTGTGACTGAATGGAAATGCGGTCCTGGGACTGCGTTTCTCCGATTCGGTAGGTGCGCTGTCACACACAAAAAACTAGGGTCCTAGAACTGCGGTCCTGAAATTGCGGCCTCCGGGATTGCAGACAGAATATTATTACCAAGAAGGCAACATAAACAGTGGACATCCATCTAAACAGAAACAGAGGAAATCCAAGACCGTGCCCTCTTCCCTTATGTATTATGACCAAATGAGCAGTACATTCATGCGTAACGGAACGAGGAACGAGGCTGTGCCCCCTGCCCTAACAGCCATACTGTATTGCTGAGACACTGTGGGCAACACTTCCTGTAGACACTGTGTTAACCGTCCTAAATATACTCACTCAGAACATAACAAAGTCACACAAGCTGTCTTATCTCTTAGCATCCAAATAACCGACACATAAGAAACTAAAAACCCCAAAATAATGCAGGAAACACGTTTGCGCACAATCCTAATTCGTTTGGATTCCCTAACCTTTACAAAGACACTGTTTGGACAGGCTTAAACACAGTTAGTATCTGCTGGCTGCTGGGCTTCTTGCGGCCCCTGCCCAGCGTCACCAGCAGTGGACTGTGTATGACAGTGACCTCTTCCTCCCTGCTGTGGCCTCTGAAGTCTGGGCTTTTGATGTGCTAACAGACAGGCTCATTAGCGTCTCATTACACAGAGCAGAGACGCATACGTCGCTTAATTGAATATTTACAGACATATAATTGATTGATTGCCTCATAAAGTGTTCTAGCACAAAATTTACACACCAGCACTTACGAAATCACATTTCTTGATCTGGAAACCGTTCTCTGGAAGATTCTTCTTCAGCTTCTAATTTCGCAAATATGTCCCTTGGCCATTTAGTTGTAGTGGAAACAAATAATATAGCACACTTGAGGAGTTCACCAAACCCATTCTGCTTTTAGAGACGCTGCAAGCCCACAGCACTCTCTTCCTCCTACTATTCTATTCTTCTCTATCTCTCTTCACTACCCATTTTTATCTTTTGGAGGTGACAGGGTGCAATTAAGGATAGAAAGCGCTCTAGGCTCTCCTGATGGAGGTTAAATAATAACTAACTATTAAGTTTTCCTTCCAGGCCAAGCGTTTGGCTCAGAAGTGTGAGTTCAGCACTGTGTTCAGCTCATGATCTGCCACCAGATGAACTGCCTGCACTCATCTCAGGTTATAGTTTTGATTGACATGATATTTTAATTGAGCACCAGGAGAGATGGCGCTATTTAAATTACATATTTCATTGGCTTTCATTGTTTTATTTTAATTTATTTTAACCCTGTAAGCAGCTGAGTCGTTTTAGAGGTTCATTTGTAATTCATTACATAACATTTTTTGGGTGAATCCCAAGAAAACATGCCCAGGTTTTATTTCGCCCCAAATTCAGATGAGAAAAATAATTGTTTTGCTGAAAGAGTCAAGACAATGAATATTTTTCTCAAACTCTTTATAAGCATTTTGACATTCTACTTTTCCTGTAAATATTAATAATAAACTTGTGGGTTATTATGATTATATTCTCATTGCTGCAAAAATTATACAATTTAATATAATTTATACACATTTTATTTGTATAATAATAATAATATATATGAAGACTTCAGATGCAAAAACCTCTAAGTGCCATCTGAAAATTTATTCTAGATCTATCTTTTTTATCAAGCTTGTATGTTTGTGTTCAGTTATTTCACTTTAATGGCAATGAAAATATATATAAGTATATATACACACACTGCTTATATAATTGATCTATGTATACTATTATATAATTCTATGAAATTTATAGTAATTCATTACAATGATTTTTAAATAAAGGCCTTAAATAAAGGTACAATATATGTACACTGTAAAAATAATATGATCAATATGATTATGTGTTATGACAACATATGTTTTTACATTGCTTTAACTCATCAACTGTTTTTTATAAGTTAAACAAGATTCAATTAATTTTAAGTCAGTTTAATGTAATTTAAGTTGAAATTACTTAAATATTACATAAATGGAAAAATTACAACAATTTGGAAATTATTTAAACAGTATTATAAAGAGTGTGTGTGTGTGTGTGTGTGTGTGTGTGTGTGTGTGTGTGTGTGTGTGTGTGTGTACTGTATATATGCAATACATTGCAAAAATGCTTGTACTTCAGAGGCTTCATGAGTCACCCTTTAATTTGATAAAAAAAAAGATCTAATTTCAACTTATTTAAACCTTTCATTTTAGAGTTATAAATGTTCTAATCAAGTCTGGAGCACATTTGCGTGCCATGCCAATCGTCGGTATGATGACTGCCCTGGCATTCTGTGTAGCCTTGTTCCCTCGCAACAACTGAAAAGCGTCGCTCCGCTCTCCTCCTCTGAAGCCGGCCTCGCTGCTGGCCTTTACACAGACCTGAGGGTGCAGCCTCATTAGTCATTAAAACCCAAGAACAACTGGGGGAAAAGAGAGAACATTTGTTCGCTGAATCTACTTCTATAAATAGCTCTAATTGAAAAGGGATTTTAATGGTTGTTTTCCACAGGGCTGATAATAAGAGCAGGAGAAATTGTGTGCACTGCTGTTCAAAGCCCCTCAACAGACTTTGAACTAACAACCAAAGGCACATTTTGTGAGTGTCTTATGGAGCAATTAGGCTCTGCTGAGCCAGGGTCAGTCCTGTTGCCTATATTACGACAGCAAACGACCACACAGGCACGCCCATCCCACACACACACACACACACACACACACCGGCAGGACTGGATAACTGACTTTTTTCCATCTGCATATACACAACCTCTCTATGAATATAAATTCAAAAAAATGGGATTTCCATATGACACTTAAAGATGGCTCCATGTTTCAACTCCCTATTCTGGAAACTCTAACAAAACTTTTTTGTTTTCAATATAAACTACTGTTCGAAAGTTTAAGGATGGTACGATTTTTTTATGTTTTTGAAAGAAATCTCTTATGCTCACCAATTTATTTATTTGATTGATAATACTGTTAAAATACTAATATCGGGAATTATTATTACAAATTAAAAGTACTGTTTTCTATTTTTATGTATTTATTTTAATATATTTTAAATGTTATTTATTCCTGTGATGGCATAGCAGAATTTTCATCCCAGTCTTTTTGAGTCACATGATCCTTCAGAAATAATTTGAATATGCTGATTTGCAGCTCAAAAAACATCTTCAAAGTTCATCAATGTTAATAATAGTTGTGCTGCTTAATATTTTAGTGGATTTATTTTTTCATGATTCTTTGATAAATAGAAACTTCAAAACAGCACTTATTTGAAATATAAATCTTTTGTAACATTATAAATATCTTTACTGTCATTTTTTTAACCAACCTTTTGAACGGTATAATAAAAGTGCATGGTGACTAGAGGCTGTCAAGCTAAAAGGACATAAAACGTACCATAAAAGTCGTTGCTCAAAATTGTTACTCATATTGGCATGTCAGTAACAAAATGTGAGATGTGAGTGCTGAGGTTTTGTTCTTCTTCTGTGATGCATATTTTCAACTTGACAATCACTGCCCCCTTTATTTCATTGTATGGATAAAAAAAACAGCCAGTACATTCAGCTTAACTTCACCTTTTGTACTCCAATCCTAAGAAAGTCACAAAATATTGCGATGACATGAGGGGGAGCAAATGATGACAGAATTGTCATTATTGTATGTACTTCTCCTTGAGTACAGTGAAGCAAAACAGTCAATTTAACAGTAAAATTGTCTGTGCTGCAGATAAAGTGAGAGATTTTTTAAAAGATGAAAATATTTAAAAGAAAAAAAATCAATCTACAGTTGATTAGGTTAGTAATTAATTCAAAATTGCAAGCTTAGAATCAGCTAGAGCCAAGAGGCACTTGCAGAGCCACAGTAGAGACTGAAGCAAATTTTGCACACGCTAACAGGAAGTTAACAGAGTGAGCTAAACTTCACAAGTGGAAAGCTGCGGGAACACCCTGCCTGATGAAACACAGACACATTGTGCTATCGCAGAAGAGAGTGAGCCCTAGTCTGCTCGCGTGTACCTCGCTCAAACGTTGCACATATCTAAGAAACCGAGGAGTTTCACAGTTTTCCACTCAATGTTTGAAGGGGAACACAGAGTACACTGTTTTTCTCTAAGTGGAGAGATTTATGTGAAGTGGGTGTGGATCCACTCCCGTTTTTCCTCATAGTCTTATAGGCCAAGTTGACAAAAGTAATGGGATGTAATGAGTCTAATGATGCTTTTAAATGGAGACTTGTTGTCCGGCACTGCTCTGACACACGGACACATCCGTCTGTGACTTGAGGACAAGCCTTTTTGTTCATTTAATGAGCGGCCATTAACTGTTAAACTGCTAAACAGTGACAGCAGGCAAAATGCACGAGACAGTCATTTGCTTTTGCATTTAAAACATTTAGCAGATGCTCTCATCCAGAGGGATTTCCAAAGTGCTTCAGTTTCACATGCGAGACTGCCATGGCCAACAGATGGCAAGCGTTTCAAACAGTTATCTGATAAATCCATCATTTATCCAATGCACAAGTTATTATACAATACCAAACAAGCTAAATGTACTTCCAAAACGGTAAAAATTAAGTCCATCCAAGCAATGAATGGTTTATAGCACAAGACTAGCTTAACCAACTAGACTTCCTTCCTACTTTCCCTGCAGAAAAACCATGCTCCTCCTGAACTTTTAGGTACTCACTGCGGCAGTCTCCTGCTGGAGGGCTTGGGTAGCGAAGCGGGCCACGTGGTTGATGATGGGGGAAAAGTTGGTGGGTCCATAGAAGCGGATGTGAGGCAGGGAGTTGGAATAAGCTTCAACGATCCCCTCCACACCTGCATGCATATAAAACACCATCATTTATGCTACTGTAACTCTACACATCAACTTTATCCTGTCTCTGCAGGCACAACAAATCGTTATTTGAAAATACGATGTTTGTTAGCCTCACCTGAGCAGAAAGGGTTTGTGGGGTTAAAGTTGATTGCAAATTCATGGGATACCTGGAATACAAAGAGAAAAAGAACAACGATTAGAGTAGCTGGAAAAAAACACCAAAAATACAACTAAAACAGAGCTAATGTAATTTTAATATAAATTACGATATACTACTATTCAAAAGTTTGTGGTCACTAAGAGTTTTTTTTTTAAAGAAGTCTCTAATGATCACCCAGAATGCATTTATTTGATAATTTACTATTATATAAATAATTTCTTAAAACTCTTTTATGTAAATTCGGCTTATTACAGAAGTGAAACATTTCTATTGATCATGACAGCAGTTATTCATCAAATGATGATCAAATGATGGAGAAGAATGTTATTACTGGGAATACAAGAAGTGCCAAAGATAAGTGCACTTTTTCATCATTTGCATACTTCCTTTCAGTGAATCGGGTGCTAATACAAACGCAACGTGTGCAAATAAACGGCGCTATCGGCGGGTGCAATTTATTCCTTGTGAAATGCCCCCCTCAGACTTCCTTGTATTCACTTCAGCGCCATGGCAACGCAGATGGGATGACAGTTGTATAATCACTGGGATATGTGAGTATTATTCATTTTCTTTATCTACCTCTCCTCTGTCTTGCACTTCACATTCTTGTTTCCATTTCACAGTTCCGAAAGCATTAGCAGGCTTTCGCATTCAATTCCATTTGATTATTTGAAAGGACAACTAGTATGAGATGCACAAAAATAAACATGCACAAATAAATTTACATTGACAAAAATGCACGCACACTTACGGACAATCTTTCTTACCTTCCAGTCGGGTGGGAGTTGAGCCCCGAATCCAAGTGCAGGAAACATTTTGTCCCTGTGGACATGAAGTGTGAAGGAGACGTGTGATTTTACCAGACACTGCTTTTGTGGCCATATGTAGACCTTTAAATTGTGTTTTTATTAAAAGCAATGTTACATACGTGTCATAGTCTTGGATGATCTGACCTACAGCCCAGATGGCAGACAGATATTCGTTGCTGCCCATTGGGTTGATATAATGCAGAGATGACGGCTCCCTGGGGTTTCCATTGGACGCTGTGAAGTCGATGCCAACCTGGAGAAACACACATCCACAATGTAATACGGTAATGTGTGCCAATTGAGCTGGTCTATAAAAAAGACAAGCAGCTGTTAGTACGATGCATTTCATAAGCTTTTCCCTCAGTTAGTGGGGCATCAAAGCTCTTAGCTAAAGGCGATGTTGTTATCACCCAGGGAGGTTGAACCGTCAGATCTGCTCAAGCTGAGATCTGATAGCTCTGTCCTATGGCAGTCATCAACCAGGAGACATGTTCTCGGACTACATGCTTACAAGAAACATTTACCAGTGCAGAGAGACCAGTGTCTAACCTTCACACTCGCTAGAGCACACCTAACCACTGGATGATCACTCCACCCGGGGCTGGAAACAGATTAATGAAGGAGAGAGAGAGGAAATGATAGGGCGAAGGGAATTGGAGGTGACAGAATGAGGGTGCCCTTTCTTGTAGTCATCCTCACATTGCCTGTCATGGCCTCCGGGTGACTGAGCTGTGAAGTTTAGCACATGAGTCTAAACCAAAGTGATGTCTACGATATTTTCTCTGGTGTGGCTGTTACAACTGTTAACTTCACATTCTTTATTTCTTTGTGAGAGTACCTTTTTTGCAATAGATAAATATGGACTTTACTATACGCCCTTCACAGTATATAAATTCTGTCATCATTAACTCACCCTCATTTCAAATGATTTTTTTTTTTTTTGTGGAACACAAATGGAGATATTTTTGCTTTTTCAAATGTAAAAAATAAAACAGTGCAACAGTGTCTTCACCGTATGAATTAAAGTTACTAAAATGATTTAGTGAAGAGCAGTGAATGATTATCTTGATTTCATTAGTTACTCTAGTCTAAACGATAGATAGCAGCAGGTTTATTAGGCTGCTGTCACTTTAAGACCAAATGCACAGATCTAATACACTGACAAGCATTCGATTACTTTCCCAACTGATCATGTTCACTTAAGACATAACTGAATGCGTTTAAATGAAAATTTCCCAAGACGGACATTCAGACATATTTTTTGTTTAAGCACACGCCAGAAGCCCAAAGAAGCCTATTCTTGTCCATGCGGACATAGAAACTGCTTACGCTTGTTAACTCCTTTTTTAGAATCGAGCAAGTCCGGCATGAAACTGGTTACGACAGTCACATACATGATTTGGATGTTGCTTATAGGAAAGGCGACAGAGCACCACTTTGAATGCGGCATTGTGTTTTCATAATCGTTGGAAACCAAGATAAAAAATTAAACTAAAATTCTATTAATTACAGCCATAGGCTTTATATCATCTTTGAGAGCAAGGGGGCCCTATACGCAACTTGAGTACTTGCGTATAGGGAGGAATGGCACTGCCTCCACCATTGCACCATAAATGACAGAATAAAAAATTTTGGGTTAACTTTTTGTTTAAAAAGAAGCACAGCTTAAAATGAGTTATAGCCTAGTGACTGCAACAAACTACATTTTTTGATTTCTACTTAAATTAAATTAAATTAAATGAATAAAAATAACCTGCAGGCCTCTCAAGAATTGTGCCATTTTCTGGCCCACGGTGAGTAAAAGCCTCAATATAAAGAGAAAACACCGCTTCTGAATGCTGACTTCAGGAGTCTGTTTGCCCAATGCTGAACCCTGATCTCGACTGCCTTTATAAAGATGCTGTGAGGAGCACTTGGTAAACAGCTGCACTGAAGCTGCACAAGAACTGAAAACTGAGATCACAGCTGCAGCTCTGAAGAAAAGCACTGGAAAAATTAGACAAATACTGTCTATATTTAAAACTTAAAGAGACAGTTCATCCAAAAAATAATAATTTTGCCATCAGTTACTTAATCTAAGTAGTGAACAAATCCTTCTTTTGAGATTCTTTTTTTGAGGAATCTTTTTTTTTCACTGAATCGGTTGTTTAGTTCACAAAACCTGAACGATTCTGAATGATTCATTCATGAATCAAACTGATCCGTTCTCAACTCAATAACTAACCGCTCACTTGAGGGGGGTGAGTGCATGAGCTAATAAAACTATCTACAGAAGATAGTTATATTGACCACTTGTTTGATGCTTTGACTTCCCTTTTGAAGCTCGAAATTACCTGTCCCTGTTTAATATTATTGTATGGAAAATCGTATTCAAAATTTCTCCGTTTTATTTTTTTACAGAAAAGATTTAGTATATAAAAGTGAATAAAATGTTGACAATGTTTTCTTGTTTGGATGAACTAATCCTTTAAAAGCTAGATAAATATTTTTTTAAATAATAACAATCTATGCAGAAACTGCCCTACTGGTGAAGTCATGGTAAGGCCTTATCATAATCTGTAGGGCAACAAACAACCGTGCATCACGCGAACAAAATATCGAAATCACTTTCCTTTGTTCAGAGGCTCACACGGCTTCTCTCGCTTTCTCTCCCTCTCTCTTTTTTTTACATCCCCCTGTCTCTCTGTCTTTAGTTTCAAATGAGAGACATGAACCTCTACTCTGCAGCACACTGTAACTATAGCAACCTGTGATTTTCACTCACTTTCTGTATCATTTCTTACCAATCACACGGGTGAAGGCAATTGAGTCACATAAAGGAACCATATATAGAGCCTGCTCAACTGGACAGTGCACTAAAGAAAACAGGCTATTAGTCTATCGGATTCAACAAATTTGACTTTAACCATAATTTTCTCAAAACTCAGTGATGTAAACCATCAAATGGATCCACCACACAAATCTGACTCTTCACGACCTTCTTGATTGCATTCTGCCATTGTGCTTTTCAGCTGATTTTTTTGTCAGTGACAGAATATATTTTCGAAATCATCTGCATACAAATGATGTTATTGCATTCTGCATGCATGAACCCTCCCCTCCCCTCAAATCTGTGACAGAAAAAAACAACAACAGACAATTAATTCCAGAGGTGACGTTAGCATACTCACAGTAAACATGAGCTGACAGCCACCCAGAATGTAGTCCAGGAACGAGTAGTTTCTCGTAATCTAACAAAGGAACAATACATCTTATATTCACATAAATATAGCACCCTTTGACATTCCCTTAAGCTAAAGGCTGTAAAATGGTTAAGTTCAAATAGAGAGTCATATTCTGTTTTAATGGCTGAATCCATCAGTAGAGGTGACGGTGCAGGAGTGACAGGTGTTTTGTGCTGATATTATGTTATTTAAAGGGGATTTAGCACTATTAAACTAATCTGTCCTTACAGCGAAGCCACAATTAAAGGCCTTTTATTTTGTAATATAAATGTAATTAAATAAGCCAGAACAAGGAAGGTGCTTTAATGTGCAAGCAGAATGTATTTAATACCGCTTTTTTTTGTTGCCTGTGCATAGCGAATGTGTGAAATTGCTTTCCCTTTATATTTGCTTACCTTACATGACTTCACAATTATGATCCCAGAGTTTTTGTAGCTCTTTTTCTTTTGTTTTTTGGGATTAATGCATTCAAACTCAACCTGTAAACAGAGAGCAGTGTTATTGTCCATTTTAAATCATTTCTATTTTGTGTGTGTGTGTGTGTGTGTGTGTGTGTGTGTGTGTGTGTGTGTGTGTGTGTGTGTGTGTGTGTGTGTGTGTGTGTGTGTGTGTGTGTGTGTGTGTGTGTGTGTGTGTGTGTGTGTGTGTGTGTGTGTCAGGCTTGTGCAAAATTCAGAATTTCAGAATTGGCCTCAATTCAATTCATGAATTGGAATTTGAATTGAATTGACTCCGCCCCACAGGAAGTTGAATTTGAATTGGAATGACAGGAAGTGGGATTAAATTCATGGCAATTCAAAGAAATTCCACACAGTCACACAACAGAAAGGATGTGTTGAATACATTCAGTGTTAGGAAGGTTACTTTGGAAATGTAATTGCTTACTGTTATAAGTTACCCATTATAAATGTGGTTTGGATTACTTTATCAATGCAAAGCAATTTCCTTTTACTGTAATTTGATTAGTAACTAATTGAATTACACATTTTACCTCAATAATACGATTTAATTTTGTAATTGAATAACAATTTCATTACACGTAACTAGTCACTCCTCAACCCTGCATTCATTTTGTTCTAAAATATAGATAATGATCAAATTCTTGAAATAAATTACCCCGTCAATGTTGTTTAATTAGGTGTGTTCCAATATTATTTTCATTTCAAAGTAATCAAATAATACAAAGTGCATAATGCAATCATATCTGACATATACTGTAAATCTTCATTGTTAAACACTTCACTTAAATACACGTATATGAATTTCTGTAAAAAAAAATGTAACCTCTCCAAGTCAAAACATTCTAGTGACTGGTCAATAGTCTGTTAACATTGGCTCAATGAGAAATAATATGTCAGACTAATTGAAAAATTTAGATGTGACCAGTCACTAGAAGATTTTTACTAGGGGATGTAAATTTTTTTTTACAGTGTAGAATTTTTATTGAATTGCAATTCTGCTTCCTTTCATTCAAATTCGAATTGTAATTCTAGGTCCAGGTTTTGACATCAATTCAAATTCAAGAATTTAATTGGAATTCAGGAGTCATTCTCAATTCAATTCTGAATGCACAAGCCGTGTGTGTGTGTGTGTGTGTGTGTGTGTGTGTGTGTGTGTGTGTGTGTGTGTGTGTGTGTGTGTGTGTGTACTGTATATATACTGTTATTTTAAGGTCTCCCTTAAGCAAATTTGAGATATAAAATTTAGATATTGCTGTATAGAAGCCACCATACAGTAACATTGTCTATTCTGAAGTATCAGCATCATCTGTGAATTCTAGTATGAGCATTCGAGTGAAATGTGAACACCGAGGGGTAACAACCACTGCGGGCGGGCACTCGATTCCTTTACAACATGGCACAAAATTCATCATATCTCTAAGCTAAGGCTGTGCAACAGAATGTCAGCACCTGAAACCAGTGAAAGGATGTTAATTAGTACACTTACTCTTTCTCCAGGAGAACATTTACGCATGTTCTGCCTAAGTGTGACTGGCAACAAACAATGCTTGTTCTGGTAAACAAGGCAGCGGTAAAATAAGAGCGATTTGCATCTCAAAAGAGCCAGTTATACACTCTTCTGTTTCTCCCTCCCACCTCTTTTCTCCTTCTCTCTCTGTCTCTCCCTCTCTCACTCACTAATTCTCAGCTTCATTATGCCAGATAATGAGGCATAGCTAGTACTCACATAGTATTCTGGCGCAAGAGTGGCAGGCATTAATGTGAGCCAAGCTTTACTTCACGCATTTAGTTCCTACATTCTGGAAATGATGATTCTCTACAGTGTTAATTGAAGGCAAAGCCCACCTCCACTGCGTCCTGTGCTTCGCTCATCCTGTTAGCGGTGGTCTGAAACTCGCCGATGAAGTCATGGCCTCCGTCGTTGTCGTAATCGTAGCACAGCACCTGTGACATCACACAATTAGTGCGAGTTGTGACACGTATGAACATGTGAAAGGGAAGGGAGGCTATTAAACTCTTTTGTTAAATTAATTCTGGGTCATCAGGGTGAGATAAGACATGCATTTATTTTATAAACCAAGCAAAAATCTTGACAGCAATCAATCATCATGCTTTTTGGTTGTATGAAAAAGAGCAGCTTTGACATTTTGTTACAGCAGAATTTTTTAAAAATTCTATAACTGTTTTATATTTAATATATTTTAAAATGTATTTTTTTCCTTTGATGACAAAGCTGAATTTTCAGCAGACATTACTCCAGTCTTTAGTGTCACATGATCCTTCAGAAATCATTCTAAAATGTTGATTTGATGAAAAGTTTCTTATTATCAATGTTAAAACCAGTTGTGCTGCTTAATTTTTTTGTAGTATTATATTATATCATATAGACCCTTTTACTGTTTGTACACAATGATGACGTAGCAACGTATGCACGCGCATATTGGCAACGGAAGTATGGCGAGAATCAGCAGAGTGTCAAGCATAGACAGTATATAAACAAGTGGGTGCTGCATACGCGAGCATTTTTTATTATGTCTTTCGCTCCAATCAACACGTTTAATCGCCTGCAGCCACAGGCGCTGCCGGTTCTACTGAAATGGCCGTGATCCTGTCGGAATCTTATAAAACTTAAAAGGTAGGGTAGGTCAGAATTGTCTAAAAAAACTTTTATTCAAATTTGTTTAAACTGTCTTTATATACCAATACATAATTAAAATGCAAGTACTCTGAAATAGAGAGTATAAAAAACTGAGTGACTCTAGTGTATTTAATCTTCAATAAACACAGCTCATTAATTCCATTCACTCCCACCTAAAAACGGGTGCGCGACTGCGCGCACGTGGGCAGAGCCAGTAATAGCGGCGGTAGTCATGGCGACGGAGAGTGACAGTCGCGCAAGCCAATCACTTGTTTCGTCCCGGTAGGAATGAGCTGTTTTTTGAAGATTAAATACACTATAGTCACTCAATTTTTACACTCTCTTTTTCAAAGTACTTACATTTTAATTATGTATTGGTATATAAAGACAGTTTAAGCCAATTTGAAAAAAAGTTCTTTAGACAATTCTTACCTACACAACCTTTAAGCCCCTTGGTGGAATATCGATTAGTGCAACCGTAAACGTAACAACCAGACATTTTGATGCTGGGAAACCGTTTTGATAAACTTTCGGAGTTGCTAACACGTTAGAGCCAGTGGGGAACACCACCACTTCAGTTGCCAAAATGCGCGCGCAACTATTTGATCTAGTGGGCTGTAAAAGGGTCTATCTATACTGTCCCTTTAGGTCAATTTAGTACTAAATAGAAATACGTGATTTCTAAAAAAGAAAAACAGCCTTTTTCACCTATAATAAATATTAAACCTGTAAAGCTACAAATAATGTTTTGGAAGTTGCATTTAAATTCCACGTAAAGGGGGAACATGATGTTTTTATTTTTATATGAATTGACCTAGACTAAGTTCTACTGGGACTCTTCAAACACAGACTATAAGACTAGATAGCATAATATGTACTTAATATATAAACCACACACCTTGATGTTTCTGTCCACATCTCCATTACAAAGTGAGATTAGAGGCACTGTGAAAGACTTCCATACAGGATCCAAAGTGTTCTTAATGACCTGAAGTCACACACACACACACACACGGCTATTATCAATAACACAGGCTACAAGCTTAACATCTGATAAAACTGTAGAACAAAATTGTATATAAATGAGAGTACCAGCAACACAGTCTATTTAGCATCTTACCTCTGTTCTGTGAACCATCATCCATTTTCCATCATCCCCTTGTTTGTGAAACTCTAAATAGGGGTCTGATTTACCGAAAAAGTCCTGAAAAACAGCCACAAACAAAAACATCATCATCTTCTATCGCTGAGTGCTTTTTAAAGTGCTTGAATGGTTATCACAACCTCTTAACTCACCTTTTTATCTAGCTTCCTCCCACACATGGTTAGGGTGATTATTCTGTTGTCTGATAACTCCTGGGCTGTTATCTAGACAAAACGGAGCATATCATGAGTCTCTAGTACGAACTCTATCAATGCATATGTCTGTTATGGTGTGTTATGTGGCGTCTTACTGTGATGGCCCCCTTCCCTGCTGGCTTGCCATTAGCCAGAATCAGTGGTCGATGTAGCTTCTTATTTGACACAATCTAAAACAGAACAGATGGCCCGATAAATGCACAAGTAGAGGCGATACAGAGAGCTAATTTATCATAACTAAGATCATAAAAGCTTAAGATGATCCAATTATAGTGATGTGAAACAGCATACAGCAGATTGATCTGGAAGCCGGTGAAATGTGTTGGTGTTACCGTACCACTCCCAATGTGCAGGTGAACTCGCCCAGAAAGTCGTGTTCGTAAAGCTGGCTGCTGCACTTGTCCTCATCAAACATGGCAAACTTGAGTTTCTGGACCTCCTCAAAGTGGTAATCCACTTGGAATTTCACACCAAATACTGGATTCAGGTTGTTCACGGCCGTCTCCGTTCGGGCCAGCTGAAATGACATGCAAATACAGGTGATTATCAGAATTTACACCTTATAGAGCAACTTTATACAACACATGATGTGTCTTTCAATGGTGTAATACAAATATGAATCTCCGCTTATCAGTCATCCTGAAATTAAAATTGACCATTCTTATTTTTTGACATTCTTATTTTTTACAGAGTGCTGCAGTATTTTTTTTAAAATAAATTACTTATCCATGCACATTATTATTATTTTTTAATTCATGTGCACTTGTAATCTTTATACAAAAAAGTCAACACCCTCTCCCCCTCGAATCTAAATATCCTTCACAAATCACAACCGAACTGACTGCAAAGTCTGCCTCCATTTAGTTAGCAACGCCCAACTCCCTACGATCCAATCAATTCCAGAGGAAGAAATCCAGTCATCCACTCTACATTTCGTTTCACTCGGATATACATCACAATAGGGAAGAAAAGGATCTCAACTTCCGCTTGCCGACTTTACAGTAAGTGAAAAGAGATTGAAATGCTAAAAGTTAATTATAGTTCAATATATCAGGTTGGCTGATTAATTTACCAATATTCTCAAGTCACATCTCATCCCATAATCAAATCAAACACTTGTTTTTTTTTGCATAAAACATATTTAATAAAATTTGGGATTGTAACATTATTTTCATGGCAATTTAAAGCAAAAAAGTTCTACAATTTCTTATGTTTTTTGTAAATTGTTTTTTGCAATCATTTGTATTGTTTTTTTGTCATTTATTTTTTTATATGTAATTCCCATTACTGACCCTTAATATATTCTCATTACTAGTAGAGTAATAAAATATTACTGTAATAAAAATATTAACTTCAAGACAGCATAAATTAAAGACAGCACAACAGTATATCTTTATATAAAAAAAAAAAATAGAGTCACGCTTTAGATTATGGTCCAATTCTCACTATTAACTATGACTTTTGCCTCAATAAACTCCAAATTACTGCTTATTAATAGTACGGTAGTTGTTAAGTTTAGGTATTGGGTAGGATTAAGGAATGTAGAATAAGGCATTAATATGTGCTTTATAATGACTAATAAACAACCAATCTAGTAATATAGAATATAGAGCTGAAGTGTTACCAAATATATTTATTTGCAATGTATTATTAAATACTACAGTAATAAGAATTAAATTATTTTGCATTATGGACGATCACTACTATACTGGTGTACAGATCATGAGAACATGAAAGAGAGCTTGGCCAACGTTTTTGTTTATTATTTATCTGTATGTAAATTGTCATTTATTATTAGCGTTCTAAATTCCTGAACACATCATGTTCTAAAATGCATTTAACCATGCATTTTTATACCACAAACCCATTCCTTTGTTTGTCCCCGGTGTTTCCATGGCTACAGTGTACCGTGGAAGAGTGATTTCATGAACTGGCTTGGCCTACCGACCGGCAGCACTGGCCTGCGATGACCGGACCGCTGAGGGCATGGTCCTGTAGAGACTGTACTATGTTTACTGCAACCTATTTTCCTCTTGGTTCATTTTTATTATATTTTTCTTCCTACATGCCAGCTATTTCAGCTTCTATGCTTCCAAATTGGGACTTTTTGTCCCCTAAGATATAACACTCCCAATTCCATCTTCTTTTCTTTCATATTCGCATGTCAATCTTCTCTCTTCATTCTATCTCTACCAGATTTGATTAAAGGTTAACCAAAATAACTCCACTATTCTTTGAAGGTAAGGTGGAAAATGAACCCATTTCATCACTCCTTACCTCCACCCAGTTGCCATCCACATCATGGAAAAGAACACAGAAAGGGTCAGACTTGGATGCCACGTCACGGTCCAGCAGGTTGGAGCCGCAGACGGAGAGCTCTACCTTTGTGATGCAGTGCTGGGTCCCAATGGCAGGACCCGCGTCGGGGCCCGAGGCCAGAGTATGTGCCATGGAGATGGGAGTAACTCCTCTCCCAGACCCTGGGGGCAACAAAACACTATTTCAATTTTCACTTGCATACTCATTTTCAAAGTATTATTTGTTCAGAAAACATAGAATTTATTTTAACCTGAAAATAAACGGAACATTTTTGAACATTTTAAACAAGAAAATACTACGACATAAAACTGATAGGACATATTAAGTATTAGAATATTACTTTAATTAAATAATATTAATTAAATTAAATTATATTGAGATACAGTACTATCTAGGACCAATTTAAATAAGCAAATTTGACTCTAAGCATGCTTTTTAATAACAGCTCAGGTCTTCCGGCCAGGTTAAACCATTTTTCAAATCAAAGTTATGTTATGCTGATATATCAAGCATTTTGAACAGTGGTTTCAGACTTTTGAAAGTCACTGTATGTCTAATCCTCTTTAAAAAGCAATATTGTATCACATTTGAAATGCAAATTTCTATATACCCAACATAATCAAAACTGAAAAAAGTTCCAAATCTACACATGCCTTCTTTAGCAAGTAAAATTACTTTTATTATTATTCTAAAAACTTGATTTACTTGATTATCCACACATCATTTTAAAAAATATATGTTAAAATGAGAGTAACAAATATGATACCTCAGGCTTTTGAGGAACATTTATATTAATCAACATTGTTTTACCCCCCACAATAATAAAAAAAACTAAAAACTAAGCATTAAAATATATTCTTACTAAGATATTGGGAGATATGTGCCAACTGATTTATATGCATTTTAAGTCCGTTTTCTGCTATAATGTTATAAAGATCTCATTGATTTACATCATAAGCTATCAGAACTTTTTGGCCATATGAATATTATCAACTGCAGCAAATTGCATATTTTGCTAAATTTTGGGCCTAATCAGATTCAAAATTAGGTGGGTTTTTTTCATTTCCAGGTTCAAATTGTCCTATAAGCCATAAAAACCTGATGTATCAACTAAAATACTCAAAGAAACATATGCATTTTTTACATTTTAGTTTTAGTTTAATTTTAGTTTATTATTATTCCGTATGTCAGGCTTTACAGTTTTTTTTATTTGTTATTATTATATATTATATATAATTATATATTATTAGGATACTGGAACCTTGTAAAAAAGAAAAAATAAATACACCGCATTGTTTGCCCTTTTCTGACAGAAATGACTTGGCCACACGTCTGAGACGGGGATGCCTGAGTTCACGGTCCCCTGACAAACAACTCCTCAAATAAACACTAAACATGAGAACACTCTATGATTTCCACAAGCATCAATGCACGCAGACACTCGCGCACGCAGAACACGAGCCTCACACCAGGACATGAGGAATACAGCGAGGGCTCTTGTTGCTTAGATACTGATGTACCACTGTCTCTTTCTGTGTTAATGTCACAAACCACAATTAGGCTGTGACCACCATAGACAAAGCATGAGTGAAAATGACTTCACGATCATGTTACAATACATCACCTGTGGCACTACGGCTTATCATGTCAAGAGGTACTAGTTCATCCAAGTTAGTACTGCACATCATTTCCATTGGCACACATTTGGGGGGAAAAGTATATTTAAAAAATGTCAACTTATGTAAATTTTCTTTAAAAAAGCAAAAATCTTGGTTACAGTGAGAAACTGTACTATGGAAGTAAATGGGGCTAATCCATAAACATTAACATATTCACTGTTTCAGACATGTAGACAAGACAAACAATACTAATATCATTTTAGAGAGAAAAAATATATATAATATTGACCCTACAAAATGCAATCCAATTCACATCCATTGTAAGTACCTCCTTCAATGTTTGCTTTTTTTCTAAAGAAAATTAGGGGGGAAATCCAGTGTGGACAAACATCTTACACTGAATTATAAACAATGGAAACATTTCTTGATAAGCTGGGAAAACTCACCTAAGTTTCCGTCCCACACCGGCATCTTTGAGTTTGTAATGGTTGTTCGGATTCTAAACGTACTCTGTATTCAAATAACCATTATATAGTGCGGCGGAGTTGGGAACCATTCCCAGAATAATGACACGTTCCACATGACCGTGATGTCATGGAAAAAGATACACGGTCTCAACTAACTCTCATTCAAGAAAGTGCACAACCGGATGAGTCCGTGCAACGTCAGAAACACTCCACAAATGATTAACCCTCCTCTAACCTCGCTTCCTAATGTAATCGCTGTTGTCAGGACCAATGTCCATAAAATCATTCAGTGTCTTATCCAGACACGAGCCCGCCGTTTGAGGTCAAAATGGCAACACAGATCCAAGATGACTTAACCTCTAAGTGATCATCAACTCAACACTTCATCACTTATCTCCAAGGTGCAGTGCCAGATAATACACAGCTCCACATTAACGCGTGGAAAACAAGTGTAGGGCTGTAATCAAATATGGAGTATGCTTTTATGATTTTATTAACCATTACAATGATTATATTGCTCGTACTGAAGTCACAATAAATAATGCGGACTGTAGAAATATTGCATATTTCATTGTTGGATCATGAAAAACATCAGACTGCACTGCTATCTATGAGATATCCGTCCAGTTTATTAGATACACCATGCTAGAACTGGGCTGGACCCCCTTTTGCCTTCAGAACTGCCTTAATTCTTCATGTCAGAGATTCAACAAGGTGCTGGAAACGTTCCTCAGAGATTTTAGTCCATATTGACATGATAGCATCACGCAGTTGCTGCAGATTTGTCCACCACATGCCAAAGCTGCTCTATTGGATTGAGATCTGGTGACTGTGGAAGCCATTTGAGTATATAGTCAACTCATTGCCATGTTCAAGAAACCAGTTTGACATGATCTGAGCTTTGTGGCACGGTGCGCTATCCTGCTGGAAGTAGCCACCAGAAGATTGTACACCGTGTTTATAAAGGGATGGACATGGTCAGAAACGATACTCAGGTGGACCGTGGCATTTAAAAGATGCTCAATTGGTACTAAGGGACCCAAAGTGTGCCAGGAAAATATCCTTCTCACCATTACACCACCAGCAGCCTGAACCGTTACTACAGGGCAGGATGGATCCATGCTCTCATGTTGTTTATTCCAAATTCTGACCCTACCATCTGAATGTTGCAGCAGAAATTTAAACTCAGGCAATGTTTTGCCAAACTTCTATTTGTAGCCTTAGTTTCCTGTTCTTATCTGACTGGATTGTGTTGTTCTGCTGCTGTAGCCCATCTGCTTCAAGGTTCGATGTATTGTGCGTTCAGAAATGCTCTTCTGCAGACCTCGGTTGTAATGAGTGCTTATTTAAGTTTATTTGTTGCCTTTCAGCTCGGCGAACTAGTCTGGCCATTCTCCTCTGACCTCTGGCATCAACAAGGCATTTTCGCCCACAGAACTTTTCTCTTTTTCGACCCATTCTCTGTAAACACTAGAGAAGGTGGTGTGTAAAAATCCCAGTAGATCTGCAGTTTATGATATACTCAGACCAGCCCGTCTGGCATTAACAGCCATGCCACGTTCAAAGCCCCTCAAATCACATTTCTTCCCTATTCTGATGCTCAGCTTGAATTTCAGCAGATCGTCTTGACCATGTCAACATGCACTGAGATGCTGCCATGTGATTGGCTGAAAGATATTTGTATGCGTATTTGTACCCAATAAAGTTATGTTATGCTATCTTATGTTATGTTATACTACAGAGGAAAAAAATGACATAAGATATTTCAACTCCTGTCTTGACCGTGTAAGTAAATGCAGTAAGTTTGATATAAATGTGAAATAATAACTAAAAGAGATTTGACATAAGTATACACTGTTTACTTGTAAACATCATATAGTTCATCATCACAGGTTTGTTTTGACAAACTTTTTTGCTCAAACAAAACATTGTTGTATGGAATAATTAATATAAATGTTTTATCAAAAATATGCTTTGCCCCATAGACTTCCTTGGTAAGTAAAGTACAGTAGAAACTATTTGAGTTTGTTTTTGTGAACTGAGGTGTAGAGAAGAGAAGTAACCCATAGACACAACCTTTCTTTAGTTTATGTCATTTATTTTGCAAAACTCCAAAATAACAGTGATTTAACCTGACTTGTGTGACAAACCTCCAGACATGGAACATAGACCACCGTAAATCGCACATCTAGAGACTTTCCATTCAATGGACTTTTTACAACATCATTTCCACGTCATACTGTTATGCATTATCTTCATGGTTCATTGGTTCATAGGATTCAAATGTGCAAACTAACAGCACAGAGGATTCAATTCACACTTCAATTTGCTCTTTAATGTCAAAGTAAATATTCTCTTATCAATATTAATTGTAAGTTTGCTTTTTGTGATTAATTTGTTTACTAATTTTTATTTTATTTAAATGTCAATATTATTCAAGAATCTATGTGATGTGTTGCAGTTTAAGCATCACCCTTTTGCTCAACTGTCAAACTAAATATTCACTTAAAGATTACAAAGGGCAACATCCTGTTTACTCTATGATAAGGTGTTAATCCATGCAGTTGGGGAGGGGGGGGGGGTATAATGGCTGACTGAGAACAATATGAATGGAGGTTGTGGCAGTCTACTCTACATGCAGTTAAAAATTCTCCAACTGAAAAAAAAACTTGGGTCAATGAAGTGCTGCTCTCTTTTTATGTTTTTTTTTGACTGGATCTATGCAATCCATTCAAAGAGAACGTGCATACACCTCTTCTATGATGAGCATCTCATTGAAAGGCTTGAAAAACAATTGCGAGCATTAGTAGACAAAGTGTTTTATTGCTATTTTTTCACGACAAACAGCCAAGCAATTTTGTTTTAAAATATTATTAGTATTAAATAGTATAAGTATTAAAGGTGCAAGGAAAGTGTAGGCTAGTACTTTATACAGGGGAGATGGTTACACAACCTGATTTATTAAATCTAGCCTATAGTTTGTAGAAAAATGCAAATGTTTCCAAAACATGAAATCAACAGGATTAGAATGAATGAAGCTAAACTGGGCGACTTTTGGCATTGGGAATTGCTTTTTTATCTGAATTCACAGATAATTTTTAAGAACTTGGCACATTTTGCAACTGTATTTTTAAGAGTTCTCATTTTTTATCATCTTGGTAACGCTTGTATGACGCATTACCTCAAGATGTTCAGAGTTCTCTTTGGTTGTTCTGATGCTTTTGTAATGGCATAATTATTATTCGAAATTTTGGCTTGTCAGTTTGTTGTTTTCTTAATCGTCCACATCGGAACTCTTTATGCATATACTACTTCCTTTCACACGTTAAAATGTAACAAACCTGCGTGTTTGCGAATCGAAATGATTACTTCATGAAGTCACTGTATAACTCAATAATAACTCACCTCTCGAAGCTCTCTGGCAATACGCAATCTACTTTTCTTCAGCGTCTTCTGTCGGTGTTTCTACTGTTGGTGGCAGCAACTCTGCGTGTCAAAAGGATTGAAGGTTGATTGCATTATCCAGCCCCAAAAAAAGAGAGAGATCCCAATGCATATATCAGAAGGTAAACGGCGTTAAAGAAGAAGAAAGCGCTTCGCCCAGTTAAAGCGCGTGCAGACTCCAGAGTCGCGCGCTCAATGAACCAACAGTTAGTTTTCACAGCTCTGAACTCCGCCCGTGTCCTCATCTGTCATTACCGTGAGCTAGGCTCTTCTGAGCTATGCCACCATCGAAAAAAAAGATGAAAAAGAAGAAAAGAAAGTAACACATTTGTGCTTTACATGTGTGCCTGTCGTATCTTGATGTATTTTGCTAAAGAGCACGGAAACGCGCGCGCATTGTTCTCAACAACTTGTGAGGAAAACTTAGATTTTATAGAAAATAAATCAAACATGCGTATTGTCTACGGTTTCATTCGACTCAATTTCACAAGTTTCACTCTGTCAATAATGTTTCTGTTGACTCTTTAAACTGGTTTGCTCGTCATTGTCATCCTCATCGTTGAAAGCTATAACACCTGGACGCCACGCAAAAACATGTTTTTTTTCTTGATTATGTTGTACATCACGTCATGCCACCATAGACAGTGACTGGCATGTTTGATTTAATCCAGTTGAACTGTATTTCCTGATAAAACATTCAAGAGACTTGCGGTCCGCACTCCGCATCCTTATCAAATTTACTAGTGTTGCTTTACTGCCATCTAGCAGTAAAACTGCAGTATGCATAAAAAGTTTGAGGCCAATTTGTGAATGATTTAGCAGTTTATAATATTTTATAGCACTTACTATTCAGTTCTGTATTAATTGTATTATTTCCAAGGATGATTTAGTTGTTTAATTGTACAAATTTAATTGATATAGGTATAGCCTATTGTCCTAACCAGTGATGGGTGTAATTAATTACTATCTAATTACTTGTCCCATAAAGTAAGGGATTACTCTGAATTTTTCTGAAATTTAATCTGATATAATAGCATTAAATACTGTATAGATTAGTGAACAGTTCTATATAAACAATAGTGGGTTTAACATCAAAATCTAATGTCAAAATCTATGCTTTTAATATAACCTTCTCCCTTTAAATACTTTGGTCAGTTCAAGAATAATTTATGCAATTGTATATTGTTTATTTGAAAGAATCAATTTGAAAGAAAGGTTATTTCGTGTCTATCGTTCAACTGGTTGAGGTTGATATGGGATTTGGAAAGTAATTAGTAATAAGTAATCAAATCAGTACAGTAATCTAATTACACAGTTGAAGATGTAATTAGTAGCTAGTAATTCATTACTTTTTTTAGAGTAACTTACACAACAATAGTCCTAACCTTAAACATACCCGTCGGTAACCCTCTTGAAATATTTAACCTGATTTGTTTCTATATGAACTATATTCTGTTTTTTAAATTCAGTTTTCTTGGAAAGAAAGACTATTGCATGTGCATGTACGAGACTTCAATTTATTAACCGCAGCGTGGCGCTTCACACTGATGTGCGACACATTTAAAAAGTGCTGTAAATGGTAAAACAATTGCTCAAAACTAGTGTTTATTAGTATGTTAATGAATTAAAATAATTTGAAAACAAATACCAGTTTGCAACATCCAGCAGCACAATGAACTGTTTTACCACAGCTAAATAATAACTGGAGACTGCTGACAAGGAGAGCCTCGCACATTCAATTTTAAAATTTTCACACTTGCTCTTGCGTTAAAAATAAGCTAGAAAGATCATACTAAATTAATTATTTCCAATGGCTCTAGTCTTTGCATTTGTTTGTTTGAAGTTTAAATCATGTCTCCTCTGTTGGTGTAGAATTGGCTATAGTTACACTGTCACAAAAAACTGTGGTCCTGATTCCTCTGATATTGCAGGAATATAGTATTTATTGTGCAATTTTTAAAAATATTTTCTCTTATAAATAAGATTACCTGCAACCTTCCTGCCATTTTGTAATATATTATACTCATATAACAATAATAATACTTGAAGACACTCTATTATCTATTCTATTTTTAGATCTGATTCAATTCTTTTCCTAAAAAAACAGAAAAGCTATTGTCCAAAATATGAAGAATAACCTTTATTTATAATTTCAGTCCACATGAAAAAAAAAAACACATGAATGGGCTCAATAATTGGTCAGTGCAGGTACTAGAGAGGATGGTTGTGCATTTACCAGTGACACAAGCACATTTACATTTTACAAATAACAAACAAGAAATGTTTCTATAGATAAAAGCTGAACAGATCCAAGTAAAATCCAGACATAAATACGTAATTTAAAGGAGAACACAACATGGTGGAGTTCAGGGTGGATCAGTGCATGAATGCCCCTAATGGAGGATAGGCTCAGAGCTTCAAGATACATTAGTTCGGTGTATCAGCAAAGAGCATGACTGTGCTGAACTTCACAAGAGCTGCCTATATACTTCATTGTGCTATGACATTTTCATTATTTCTAATTGTTGCAATTTAGAAAAGCCATAAAAAAAATGTACATCTCTTCTAAATGTAAGTTACTTGTGCTTTTCTTTTGGCACAGCATGTCACCTGCTCTTTTTCTTTACTGATCAGAGCCTATTGTTTGCATTAGATGGGCATTAAATGATTCCAGTCCCTGAACAGCGGATGTTGTAATGGTGTAATGAATTGCTCTAATGAGGTAATGTGTTCCCCGATTAAATAATTTCAAGTTAAAACTACTAATAGCACTACACCAATATTATTTACAATATGAAAAAAGGAAAGAGAAAAAAGAACATTAAACTGATGAAAAGTTCAGCCTCTGATCTTTTAGATTCTCATCCTCTTTGACAATTGGATTCCTCCAGAGTCTGTATAAAGTGACAAATGTAGAGAAGCTCAGTTTTTTATGTGCATGTCAAGCAGTTCTACTAGTTGATTCTTGTGTATTTGCTAGCCATACCTTATTACTTCAATGGAGGGGCATGATGGGAGGCATTTGGCTATCGCTGTGGCTCCAGTCGTGGTTATTCTATTGGCCTCCAGGCTGCAATTATTCATTTTTAATAACATCAGCAACATGTAATCAGCCAAAAAGGTAAACTTTCACAGCAAACACACCCAAGTTACTTACTCAAGTCTTTTCAGCTTTGTGCACAGGGGCAGAACCTTAGCCAGTGTCGATGCAAGACTGTCACCACAATCATTCCATGACAAGCTGAAAAAGACAATGACTTTATAAACTAAGGGCCGTTTTAAACAACACACAGGGACCAGAATAATTGAACGTGCGGGTCCATGCATTTATGAGTCAAACTAAAGCATTTAAAGACGTTTGAAATATCTGATCCCACCTGACATCTTCTATTGATGGACAGTGTTTGAGGGATGATGCCACATCAACCAGATCTGAACTCCCAAATGAAGTCAAACTGAGAGACAAGTAGTTACACTGGTTTACAGTATGCAGCATTATACAATTACCAAATCAGGTTATATACCGTTCATAAGTTTGGGGTCGGTAAAACGTTGTAACGTTTTTGAAATAAGTCTCTTATACTAACCAAGGATGCATTTATTTAAATAAAATACAGTAAAACGTTCAAATTAAATATTGTTACAAAATAAGATAACTGTTTTCTATTTTAATACATTTTATGAAATTTATGTTGAAAACTGCTTCATATTTTTGTGGAAACCATGATACCTTTTTTTTATTCTTTGATTAATAGAATTTTAAAAAGAACAGCATTTATTTGAAATATAAATTCTTTACTGTCACTTTTGATCAACTTAATGCATCCTTGCTGAAAAATAGTATAAATTAAAAGTATGTATATTTAAAATTTATTTAAAGAACTTTTGAACAGCTGTGTGTGATGTAACAAATTCAATCATATATGTGGCTCTGTAAAGTATTTAGTGTCTTACTGTAGTATTTTCAGTGCCTTCATGCTTATGAGACCTTCACAAAGAGCCTTGGATCCTTGTGGGTCAAACTGATTCTCTGACAAACTAAAAAATTAAAAATAAAAATCCCAATCGCTGTTTAATCTAAAATAAAATTTCTGTCATTGTTTACTATGTAGACCACAACATGCATGACTTACTTGAGTTCTGAAAGCTGAGGCAGTAACGGAAGGACTTGAGATAGTTTAGCAGCACTGGCCTGACCAAGCTGGTTTTTGGACAGCCTGTGAAAACAAAATAATGAAGAATGGTCAGCTACTGATTTTGCAAGCAATATCACATTAATTAAATTAAGTAAATGTTTTACTGTAGTTTCTGAAGAGCTCTGCAATGGGATAGAGCCATCAGTAGCTTCTCTCCAGCCTGGTCACTTATACAGTTGTCTGACAGACTGCAAAAATGTAATCAGTAAAAAACGATAAAGTTTCGAGGAACATTAATAATGATGCAATGTTTCAGATGACTGTAATAACAACTCTAGACAATAACAATACCGTTCAAATGTTTGGGTTCAGTATGGGTTTTTTTCAGTACGGATTACCCCTAATAAACTACTGCAATTGGATCTACCTTTTCCCGTGTGGGTTCGTGACAACTCCAGTCTTCAGTGTCACATAATCATTCAAAATCATTTTTACATACTGATTTGGTATTAAGAACAATTTCTTATTATTGTTATAAATGTTGAAAACAGTTGAGCAGCTTAATATTTTTGGGCAAACCATAATACATTTTGTTCAGGATTCTTTGATGAATAGAAAGTTCAAAAGAACAGCATTTATTTTAAATATTTTTTTGTAAAAATCTGGTCCATTACCCTGCTGAATAAAAGTATTAATTTATTTATATATATATATATATATAAAAATCTTACTGACCAGAAACATTTGAACAGTAGTGTACATTTTAAATAAACAAGATGGTGTATATTCCCATTATTAAATTGTGTCCACTAGAGGGCGCTCTATCAAAAGCTTTATAAATTGTTCTCTCAGTTGAGGAATAATCTGAATCTCATACTCAATGCAGTTCCCATACCTCAGCTTTAGTAGTTTAGTCCATGAAGGAATGTATTTCACAAGCTCATAAGTACCACCATCTCCCATTCTCCAACTTTCCAACCTGTAAATAGCATTCCAAATTTGTACATAATTAGCAAATGTGGTTAATTTGTGTGCATGTGCTTTTACAGACCACAATACTTACTCAATCTCTTCCATCTGTCTAAACCCCTTAAAAGAGGCAAGTAGACGGAGTATGCCAGTGCCATTCACAAACGTCTCTGATGTCACCACTCTAATGTTGTTCAAGCTAAGGAGAGCAAACATCCAGATTAGACATGAAATAAAAAGATGGGTTTCTGACAAATTGAGTGTTTGCTAAATCTACAATGAACACTACAAGCCTTACCTGAGCCTTCGAAGGGAGTCCAAATGGCTGAAGCCTTGCACTAGGATGGTTAAACCCTCCTCATCAAGTACCAAAGAGTCCAGTCTATAATTGAAAAGTATTACAAATGGTATAACCTCTTAATTACATTTAATGTATTACAAACTAGCCACATTTCTTAAATTCAAGAGTGCAGTGTTTGAAAAGCTGACACTACAACATGTATTACCGTATCTCTGCCAGTGAGACGCACTGCACCAGACCTTTGACCAGGTCAAGCCCTCGGGCTGTTGTCCAGCCAGAGCACTGGGACAGACTGGATAAAAACATATCAGCCAATCAGCAATGTTGCATTCTTGTGATGAGAATTAATGAAGAAAATCCGACACTTACTTAAATGACTTCAGATTTGGGACACTTTGAAGAGCTCTCCCTAATATTGCAGCTCCACGATCACTTAAAACAAGCTGGGACAAACTAAAAGACATACAGGAAGGAAAAGGTAAATAAGCTCTCATAATGAAATTACACATACTTTTCCCCGTAAAGACCATTTTCCCCCTGTGCAAAGATAAACTTTGGTTGGATAAAAGAGTAATAAGAAAGACAACAAACCTCAGACTCTCAAACACTGGAGTGTTTGGTAATGCTTCAGCAAGAGTTTCCACATCATCCTCAGCTGCCGCTTTCAAATCAAGACTGTAAAGTATGCAGTACTTATAATACCAGTGTTACAAATAGGGTGTTTCTTCAACATCTTTAAGTTGATTTTTGTCTTATTTTATGTAAAATTACATTGTTTTGTCTCAAGATGCACATCAGTAATGTTTTTTCTTCTTCTAACTTAAGGCATGTTTATAAAAGCTACTTAAATGTCCTAATTTAACTAAGGCCTAGCCCTGGCTTAATTAAGCCGGGAATCTCAAATCTCATGTCTTTCATTTTGTATTGTCTTATTTTTTCTAGTTTAGTCATGTAATTCCCCAGTTCCTTGTCACCATGTCATGTGCTTCTCTTGCTCTATATGTTATGTTTTCATTAGGTGTGTTCAACTCATTTTTGATTAGTTCCATGTATTCATTGGTATGCGATTAGTCCATATTAGTTTACACCCCTCATGTTCCAACTAGCTTTCTGTAACATACTGTAAATCCACTGGAGGGAAGTTGAAAGTAAGAGGTGCAGTTTATTGGTAACAAAATACAAAACAGAGGCTTAAAAAATTAACTAGAAAACTAGAAATGTGAACATAGACTTTCATGGACCTAAACATGAACTTGGACATAAATTGGACATGAATAAACCAATGAAAACATAAGTGATCACATCAAGAACTGGGGAATTACATGACTAATACATTTTTATCCAAAGTTAGTGTACTTGTTTATTGACAAGCTTGAGAAAGAAATATGAGACACATGATGATGAAGAAATAAAGATAAATAAAGAAAAATATTTTAATTAAGCTTTAATTTAGTCAAATTATGCAAATACAAAAATTATTTAATTGTGTGTATTTAGGATATACAGATGCTAAAGAATAGCCCCAGCAACAAAAACATGTCCTGTGATGCATGCATATCCATCTTGTTTAATAAAAACACCCATACATATAAAATAAAGATGACAATCTGTTTATTAATTATAAAACACTTACGTGAGGTTCCTGAGATTCAGTAAGGACGGAATGACTGCAGAAAAAAACTCTGCGCCTTTTCGGTCCACTTTAAGCTGAGAAAACCTGGACACAAAATGAAGTGAGCAGGATTCAAACTAAGAAAAACAACATCTAATACACCAAGATCAGCATAAACTCTCATTGACTTACTTTAAATCCTGCAAGGCAAGACATTTCTGGATGGGAAGTGTCAGAAGAGTGAGATGCTGTCCTTCTATATCACAGCCATCAAAGCTAAAGAATGAGACAAAAAGTGTTGTTGTACATCAAATGCACAGAATATCATATTCAAATACAATTAAAGAAAAGCATAAAACACCCAACAACCTTACAAGCAAACAAAAAGCCAACACACCTGATGGACTGCAGAGCAGGTTTGACATTTTCAGGGTCAACTCTGTCAGAAAAAACGTTGCATAAGTAACATTGTAAACCATTTTTAGACAATATTTATAGCACTTCATATTCTATGAACGTAAAAATCATAGTGAGTTATGGAACTTACATAGAAGTGGAGCTGGAACTGGAATCGGCCTCTGTAATGATGTTTAGTGAAGCACGGTTGACCCTGCAAATGTTGGGTAAAAGATGCTTTTTTATCTCCTTGGGATGATTCATAAGCAATATTTAGAGCTATACTTTTTACATAATCATATAATACATTAGTAAGTTAGTATCATTTGCAAATGGATATATGTAAATTGTATTGTAAAAAAAATATTGTTGTGCCATTGAACATGAACGTGTGAATGGGGTGAAATGAGGGTGCCGTCACCACACAGGAAACCACTTGGTAATCCACACAGTTAAATACACAGGCAGACACATTTTGGTTAACTCGAGTAACATCAAAAAATTCAACAGGTGAACTATTAATACTATTCATATCATGTTGTCTTTCACTATATTTGCAGTTTTATACACATATGAATACAAGCATTGTGCTGTGCTAACAAGGTTGTGAAAAATGGTACATGCTGTCATAAAATTATCAGTGGTCACATGGTGTGTGTGTGTGTGTGTGTGTGTGTTTAATGTATTTAAATGACAGTTTAATGTAATTTAAGTCGAAATAACTGAAATATCCAAGTTGATTGTACTTAAATTTGTACAGTGTATAATGTATACCATGATGTGTGTGTGTGTGTGTGTGTGTGTGTGTGGCTTGTAGGTTACTGCTTCAGGACTGCACCTGATGTCTCTGATGTGTGGCTGCAGATTCAGACATTTGGCGATGAGACTGATAACAGCATTTCCAGTCAGCCACGGCTCTTCAATCCTAATAAAAATATCCCAAACACCTTATCATCATTATCCTCACAAATAAACTAATTTTGTTGTTTCTTAGGGCACTTTTGGAAAATAAACTCTTAATATATATATACATGTATCACAGGAAGATTCTGACTTTTTTCCCCCCCACACATCCACTAAAATTTCCATCACATCTAAAATCATGAAACACCTTTAAATAAACAGATGTTTTGTTCTATGGAATGATCTACCCACCCTCGTCCGGAATGCAGAATCCCTGACTACATTCAAAAGACAACTGAAAACTCATCTCTTCCGTGAGCACTTGACATAAAAAAAACTTTTCCTTTAATCCTCCCTTGTTTGGCTTATGCTACTCTGAGCAATGCCTGAACTTTGTATTTTGAGCACTTCTTGCGTTGTTTTTGCCTCTTCACGATGACTCGCTTGCTGTAGTCCTCAATTGTAAGTTGCTTTGGATAAAAGCGTCTGCTAAATTACTAAATGTAAATGTTCTTACCTGATGTCTCTGTGTTGGTCACATCCACTGAACCTTTTGACAAAATACTCTATTTGCTCAGAAATCAGGCCATTGTTTCTTAATCTGAGAGGGATAAAAAAAAAAGTGCATTAAAAACCTGTATTAATATACCAACTATCCAAACTATCCAAAAATCCATGCAATAGTCGAAAGCGATATGTCATCATTTATCTGTGAGATAAATCCTTGTTAAAATCTTACTTCACAGTATGGATTGTGGAGAGCTCAGCCAGGCTGTCCAGTAAAAAGCCTTGACTCTGCAGTGAATAAGAAGACAATCTAAAGAAAGAGAGGAACATTTTAACACCAACGTTTCTATAATGTACAGCATTTTTCTGAGAGGACAATAAAGAAAGGGGTGAATTCAGGGTCACTTTTTGCCATTGAGATGACTTGGAAAAATAATCCCAATCAACCCTACCCTACTCAATTGTTTTAGAAGTTATGAAGTGTGCACAAAACACTTGTAATGTAACTGTGGTCAAATACTCACTCTAATGTGAGTAGTCTAGGGCATCTGTTCAGGATTTCCACAAGCTTCTTCAAGTGTATGACATCAAAACTGCATTCCCTTAACCTGTATGTCAAGACAACTGTAAGAGGAAGCTAAACACCAAACCACTTTCACTTTTGACTTGAATGAACCTATTATTCTCGTGACTTTGATTGTCTTTCGATTGTGATGCATCACGTGCATTTTGGGAAATTACCTAAGAGTCTTGCCGTTGACATGTTCCTGCACAAAATTAATCAAAGACTGATCTTCCACTCCAAGACTAAAGAAGAGAAAAGCATACAGTAGCTAAAACACTTCTGAGAATAACTACAACAAAAACTTTCCTGTAAACCAATCATTGTTCATGCCAATGAAAAGTGAGGAACAAATGGCAGTGTTAGTGTCACTGTGTTAGTGCATTAGCCATTACCTGACTTCTACAGCAACAACTTTTTCACAGGTATTCATTGAGTTGACCAGATCCAGCGCGCCTACTTGAGTCATTCGGTTGCCACTGATGCTGTGAACGAGTACAATGAGTAAACTTTATGAGGAAAATTAACCCATAATGTCAATAACAAGCAACGGATGTCAGTGAAGACAGGCTGTGACTAAACTCTCACCTCACTGAGCTTGAGATCTTTAGTTTGGGCAAATAATCAACAAAACATTTCACCCCTTCATCTCGGAGAAGGTTATGAGACAAGCTGGGAAATAAATAAAAAAGAACTGTTTTTGATTGCACAACAGTAAAATGTACAAACTTCTGTTAGGATGAGAAAAGGTAAAGGATGAGAGGTAAAGCACATAGGAATACTTACACCAGTTCAGATAGGCGAGGACAGTTCTCCAGTATCCTTGAGAGCTTCTCGACATTGGTTTTACTCAGTTTATATTCTGTGAGCCTGTTAACATCACAGAGAGTGTCAAAACATCCAGTTTCCAAAGGCACCAGGGCCACAATATTAATTGATAAATAATATATTATAGTGATTCAGTCTTCAGCATAACAGCATCAGTTTAAGATTGCATCAAAGCAGTGTTATTTTAATATGATTTATTTATTTTATATTTTAATATTAATTTTAGTTGAAGTTTTTCTAAAGTCCTTTAAATGACTCACTGGCACAGAATAATTATTTTGTCATAATCACATGGCCACTGTATCAATGGTGAGCTGACATTACTTACTTGCAAATTGCTGCCTCTGCTTTTTCAGGAACAAATTTGATGAATGCTTCTGCCTTGTGTCTAAGAATCATGTTAAAACCAACTTTAGGAATTCAAATAATCAATTTGAGTGATTTTAAAAGCATATTTTAAGAAAGGTAATCCCTACTTTAATATCTGAAAATATTAACTTAAATAAGACACCTTAGTTCTACAGCCGTGACACGCTGGCAGTCAGCAAGAGATCTGACCAATAACAACGCCCCATTTGTAGACAGGTCAACATGACTTAAGCTGGAAAATAAAGTAATCTTAGATGAATGAAAGTAATATCAGTTCATGCATGATAGGGATCAATTACAGCTGTGCTACAGGAACCAGACTGTTATGGCCACTTACTTCAGTAGATGAAGAGAAGACATTTCAGGAAGGATCAACATTAACTTCTCAATGGACTCATTTGATAATTTTAGATGGGAGAACCTGTAACACAAATATAAAATGTGGAAAAGCAGAATGTAGGTGATCCATATAACAGTCTTTAGTCTACACTATAGATTAGCAGACATTAGAGCTACTCACTCAATCTCCAAAAGGTTTTCACATTTAACTAGCTGCTTACACAGCTTGGCCATGTAGGCAGGTTGGATATCACAATGGGTTAAACTGGAAAGGCAAAAAACACATAAATTAAATGATTATAACGCTAAATCAATGTATATAACAAAACTGAGAGATATACCTGAGTTGTTTATGCACATGTATCCCATTTTCATTTGGGGTCAGCTGTCTTGAAGCATGTCTGCATTAATAAAGCACATTGGTTATACTACGCCAACATTACATACTTTACATATTAAGCAAAAATGTCTGCAGTCACATCTGTTTCCGTACCTTCTGCTGGAGTCAAACCAAAGAACCAACTTTTGCTTGTCATTTCCACTGGTGAGCAAAAACCACAGTGTTAGCATTTTAACAGCCATTCAGACAGGCAGAAAACTGACCAAAAACGCAATGCTGGCAACCTTGCATTCACTCTCCTCAGGTTCTTCTGGTTACAGAGAGCAGAAGCAAGCATCACCACCCCGTCCATATCCACACCATTTTCACTGACACTGTGTGTGTTAAGAAACAAAATATATACTCTTTTGAAAACAGCAATGTGGTAAATGGAGAAGCTCTTTTGCATATGCAAAAAAAAAAAAGCATATGTCAAAACCAAGGGAAGCTGCAGATAAAAACAGAGGCCTACTTGATCTCCTGAATTGTTCCTAGTTTAGGCAGAAGGTCCAGAATCTTCTTTAGGCCCTTGTTACCCAGCGAGTTGTAGGACAAACTGAGAAATGAGGAAAACATGGTACATACAGCGCTGAAAAATTGTGGGTGTATGAACTCAATCCGATATGAGGTACATTGGAGTTTAAAAGGTGGGATTTATGGTGAATTTTAATACTTACTCTAAAAGGGTTATGAAGGAGAAGCCCTTGAGTTTATTACACAGACTGGCTACATGGGAAACGGTGATGTTACACTGCTTAAACCTATAAAGAAACAATTACAAGAAACATTTACTTCCTGTCGGTTCAGTATGTTTGGTTTGGAACATATAAACCCACTGAAACAGTGGTAGTGACAAAGCAAAAATTGTGATACATTTTCAAGGGTGTAGGTTTGATTTTGTCATTGGTGGGGACATAAGCATTACCCGGCCTTAAGACGCTGTACATCACTTTATTTTAATATAAAAAAATGTAAACGCTCTGTGACCCTACTGTTGCTATAGTAACAAACATTTCACGTGCATCTGATTGACAGATAAACTGCACATTCTTATTTCAGCAAACAGTTTGCTTTGTACATTAAGTTGAACAGAATTACGTTCAAGAGAAGTGGTTAAACTTTATAATTCAATTAATCTGTGCAAATGAATTTTAATCACTTACGTTATGTTCTTGCCCCTTCCATGCAATAAATGGGTGTTGTTTAATGAGCGGGGTTTTTATGGCGTATTTACTTTAACTACTCAGATACTAATGTTAATGGTATGACCCATTTCAGGTGCGGCCAACACTTATTAGCCTTTTATAAAGCCGTATTTAGTGGAGTAGAGAGTAGAGAACAAGATCTGAGCCAACTCTCTTGTGAAAGAGAATATTAATCTTAATGAGAATTTTCCTGGTTAAATAAAGGTTAAATAAAAAAGAATCAACAAAAGACACGGATGGACAACAGCAATAACCCTGCCCCTTAAAATAAAACAATGCCACAAATGTATGTCTGTGGTCCTCCCTACTGAGGCAGCATGGGAAGAAATTACCCTCCTCTGTCCAAAAAAAGGACTGATATCGCGGTTATATTCTCAACTAATGTCTCTGGAAAACCATGACCTTTCAAAAGTTAAGAACGGGTGGGAAGGCGAGTTGATGGTTGAGTTGTCGGACAGACACTGGGAGGATGCACTACAAAGGATTAACTCATCCTCATCCTGTGCACGCTTGGGGCTCATTCAGTTTAAAGTAGTGCATAGGGCTCATTTCAGTAGGGCTAGGTTAGCAGATATATATCCAGGAACGGACGGGAGTTGTAATAGATGCTCCCTCTCTCCAGCTGATTTAACACACACGTTTTGGTTGTGCCCCCGTTTAAATCAATATTGGTCATCTGTTTTTTAAACTTTATCTGAAGTCATAAAAATTCAAATTAAGCCCTGTCCGTTGATTGCAATATTTGGTATTCCAAAGGAGAGCTTAACTTTAACCCGGGACCAATCGGACATTATTGCTTTTACATCACTTCTTGCCCGTCATAGAATCTTATTTGTTTGGACATCCGCTACTCCACCAGAGGTGGCCGCATGGTTAAGAGATGTTTTATTTTTTCTTAAACTAGAAAAAGTTAAATTCACGTTGAAAGGGTCAGTTAAGAAATTTTACTAAAAATGGCAACCCTTTGTGACATATTTTGAGAATCTTAAAGTATTGCCTGAAGTATGAGACACCTTTTTATTTTTTTCTATATATGGTTATTCAAATCAATGGTCAACTACCTTAATATGGTGGAAACTGAGTAACCTGAGTTTAAAGCCTTGTTAACCAACTGGGGGCGAAATGTGGGCATGCAGTTGTGTGCTTGTTTTCAGTGTTTTAGTTGTGTGCTTGTTTCCAGGTTTTAGTTGTTTAAGATAAAATGAAACTGGAGAACTGTTTCACTTCCTGTCAAACATAACATCCTTGATCCTCCAATAAAAAGATTTATAAATGTATGTCTGTGACCTTGTAAGAGGGAGTTGAAGAAATCATAAAGAAATCTTTGCACGTCAAATTGCAGATGATCATCAATACATACTGTGAATGGCCTTTCACTTTTTATTCCTACAATCCATCGCCCTACAATCCATCGCGCTCTTTAAGATCGCTAAATTCGAGGCTTCTGGTCGTACCTAGGATAACTAAGTCCACTAAAGGAGGGAGGGCGTTTTCACATCTAGCTTCTAAACTCTGGAATAGCCTTCCTGATATTGTCCGAGGCTCAGACTCGCTCTCCCAGTTTAAAACTAGATTAAAGACGCATCTCTTTAGCCAAGCATTCATATAATGCATCTCATACCTTCTATACTACAGTTAAATCAGATCAAATGCATTCATATTATGAACAGCAGCTACGCTAATTATTTCCCATCTGCCCTTTTTTGTTGTTATAACTCAAATAGAGTTCGTCAGCTCCAGTTATGTATCCAGCCTCTCATGGAGACTTCAGATGCCCCAACGCCTGTGAAGAGACGACTCGACGCCTGTGAAGAGACGACCCAACGCCGGCGATATGTTATGCCCTAAATTTATGATTAACTAACAGTATTTTTGTATGTACATTTCTGAAATGCATTTTCTGTAAAGCTGCTTTGAAACAATATGTATTGTGAAAAGCCCTATACAAATACATTTCAATTGAATTGAATTGAATTCCTGATTCAAATAATTTTTGGATAAATAAATACATATGACAAGTCAGTTTCTCATGAGTATTTTGCATCAAATTTGTCATTTTTGTTTTCTGTCTTCAATATGATTGTCCTGAAATTGCATAACTTCTGTCAAGCCTATCCTCTTCCACAAACTATCTGACCTCAAATTCTCCTGAAATGCTGCCCAGTGATGAACACTTGTACTTTATAGACAACATACACCACATCATTATACAAAGCAAGATGAAAGAACAACTCCTTCTAGTATGGAGTTTTGGTTCCCTGCCGCTGTTGCCTTGCCTTCTGGCTTGCTTAGTTGGGGACATTTAATATTCAACAATATTATAGATCTGCCTTAAAGGTGGACGATGATGAAATTGTTTTTTTTATTTTTTTATTTTCATGTTATCACTGTGAAGCTGCTTTGATACAATCTGTATTGTAAAAAGGGCTATATAAATAAAGGTGACTTGACTTGACTTGACTTCTATATGATATAATGAAGCCATAAAGTCTAAACTCATTAAGTCTGAAGTTCAGTGTTAAGTTTAAAATCCTTTGTACCTAAGGATTAATTTGTTGTGCTTTATCTGAAGGAATATGATTTTTAAAGGAATCAGCACTTACCTTACATTCTTTGTCTCTTCCGTGTTATTCAATTCTGTGTTTTCACTAAGAAAGAAAAAGTGAGAAAAATGCATTTTTGTTGTGTTATTGAATGCCTTCAGTGACAATCAAATTGTGCAGTCACAACAGACTGCACTTTAAAGGTGGGGTAAGAGATATTTTAAAAAAAAACATATTTTATGTTTGAAAGTTGGTCGGACCGACAAAACCAGACGCAACAACAAACGTGTAGTCAATCATCATTAGGGGAGCGTATGACGGTGGAGGAGAGAGAATGAGCAAGAGGGAGATTTGAAGAAATACTGTTGAAAGAGAGATGGCTGAGACACATTACAAAAGAGAAAATCTCAGAGAAATATCACTGGGGAAAAAAAGGGTTATGATCAGGAAAGAGCTTTAGGACCCACGTTAATATTAGAACTTCTTTCCAGTGCTGGAGAGAGCTAAGCGCGGGAAGGCCTGAAAACAGACATGGAGGTTGCTTTGATTCGCCTCCATACGTGAGTAACACTTGTTTTGAGTGTCATTGTTTGTCTGGAGCTGCTGTGCTGTTGGCAACTAACAACGAACTCTTGCTTGTATTTCTCCGGTGTATGTATGTAAATTTTTTTGTGCCTCCTTGTCTTTCGTTCATCATCTTCGCTTTATTTTTCATGAAGCATAATTTTGTTGCGCTTCTGCTACGATAAATACCCATCCACTCTTGCATTGCGTGTGTAAAGGAGGCAGCTAGTTAGAGTTGTGCAGGCTGATGACTGTTAGAGAATGTGGTGTATTCTGTTTAGCGTCCTTGTTAGTGCACCCGCCTCGCATGCCAGCAATCGGGGTTCGAGACGGACACGGAGCAGGGCGGTTAGGATTGGAGGGTGAGATTTGGCGGCGAAGCAATGAAGAGAGGGATGTGTTTGTTTGGGTTGATTTCAAATTTCAAAAATGTTCAGCAACGGCTTTGAGAAATAACATACTGCACCTTTAACATCAGGGTAAAAGCTATAGACTTGCCCTCAAAAATAAATAAATGCACAACATCTACCACCTATCATACATTATCACTTTCAGGACATAGTGCATTGCACTGCAATACCTAGCTAATTGCATATTGCACAGACAAAGGAACCACAAAAGATGTGCTAAACAGGAAATATGAAAGAAAAAATACATGGTTTGGAGTTCTGGGGTATTACCCACCCTTCAAATAGTTCAAACACCTATTTAAAGAATATCTGTCAATCAGCACTCACCACATTGTGTCAGAGCTTTGTGAGAAGGAAAGGCTGATCTCTTTATTCCCCCTGTATACAATAAGAGAGAACAAAACATCTCATGACAGTGAAATGGAACCAAAGGGGCAGATCAAGTGAAGTGCCCTAATCTTCAAAAACAGAACAAACCAACACAGGGTAAAAGAAAATAAGGCCAAGACTACAATAAATACAGTTAAAAACATGGCGAGATTAATATGCGTTTTACTTTAAAGTAAATTAATATTACGATTTTAAGGACAACTTTATGTACTGCAAAACACGGGCCCCTAAGCAAAACAAGTTGAGAGCCCCTGATCCAAAATGTGTGGGAAATGTTTCTCATCTGCCATTTTCATTATAATTGTATAAGACAGGCCAAAAAAATAACATACTCAACATGGACTTCCTGAATAGAGGTGCAGGCAGCCATCCTCTCAATGAGTGTGAGGACTCCATCTGTGGAGATGCTGTTTTTCCCCATCCTGAGTAAAAGTGTAAAAATGTAATAGACGTAACATAAGCAATACTGTCGTGAATATCTAAATAGGTGAAGGAGGGCGGCATCAGTTTATGTACAATCAGGCTTTTGAAACGAAAACACACTACTTACAAAACAGAGCAGATGTTGGGCAGTCTGGATAGTGTTTCCGCAATCACTCTTATACCTTCATCTTTCAAGGAGTTATCGCTGACACTGTCAGATAAACATAACACACTGTTTGACACAAGACAGATGTCCATGACAGATCATCAAGACCACCTACTGTAAACTTTTTGTCCATTCCAATTTCAGAAATTAGCTGAAAACATATGTATATCCGAAATATATTTGAACACAAACAACATTATAAATCACTTTAAATTTCAATCTATGAAGCCCATTGTATTGCAAATGGTATTACTCTAGGTGTGTGATGTGGGGACAGTCCTCCAAAGCCCTGGCAAGTTTTGCAGCTCCAACATCAGTGAGGCCTCCACTGATAAAACTGTAAATCAGAGGAAAAACACAAAACACAAACCAATGCTAAAACACACTGCAAGGAAATAGTATGACCAAATGCATAAAGGACACAACAGACACTGGTTGAATCAAAAACTTACTCTAATCGCCGCAATGCCTGGAGTTTAGACAGGATACCACACAAAGCCTCTGCAAACCTGTCATCGTATTTCCGGCTACGGAAACTTGAATGAAATATATTTGAAAGTTGAATATATCAACCTAACCAGTTTCAGAATAAAAACTACAACCTGAACCAATATCATGTGCTATTCTTAAAATGATGGCAGAAAACTATAAGCTAGTAATTGTTTTGATGTTATAGATAAAATAAAATAAATCTGATATTAGAAAATCTATACTATTATGTCTAAATTTAAATATTAAACTAAATTGACTCAAATAAACGAAAATGTTTTTAAAATGTATGTGAATTTAGGCATCACATACATTATAATGTACAGTATGAAAATGTTACATTTAAAAAATTACATTTAAAATTTGTTAAATTATTAGTGTTTTTAAAGATTAACAAGTGAGCATTAGATGACAGCAAAGGTAATCTAAATGTAAAATAAGGAGAATTACTGTAGTCGTTTATTAAATATTCAATATATTATACATCTAATATCAACTGATACAAATAAAATAACCAATTATCAGCTGATAACCAATATGGTACCACTATTTAATGCATCAATATTTAAAGATGCCATATGGACTCCAATTTACTACACATAAATCATTTGTTCATAAAGGAAGATTTTATGAAAACTCACATGAGACGATCCACATTCTTGAAACTAGGGAGGATTTCCAAACAATCCAAGTCAATTGAACAGCCACCAAAGTCCAGACATACATTCTGATCAGCAGCTGCTGTTACAAATGCTAAGGAATCCATGTCAACAGCGTTGAGTCTGATATTTCTCAGTTCAAACTGCGGTCTCGAACCAACAGCTCTTGCCAACTTAGAATCTTGTGTTTCACGAGCGCATCGGCACAGCTCCACAATTTTGGGGCCAGTTTGACTGGTACTTCCAGCGAAACCCAGCAAAACATTATGGACGACAGCTTGGCGCCTTTGTACCCAAGCCGTGGCTCCCTCGGCCACTTGAAGCTGGACCAAACTGGAGGTGCAGACCTCTGCAGCAAGCCCACATACGTAAAGATGGAGAGAGTCTGTAAAGACAGACTTTGGGTCAGTCTTGGTGGTCCAGCGGGTTTTCAAGTTAAGCTTCTTCTTAAGTTGACTCTCTGTGATGTTCTGACTGGTCATGAGGTAGATAGCAGCGAGAAACTCCAGCATTGTAAGGTGCATGAAGGTAAACCCGTATCCTGAAGATCCATCCTCACACGTCAGCTTGACACTAGACAGAATCCCGCTTTTGATGCCAAAATCCTGGAGTTCTGGAGGCACTTCTGTGTCCATGAAGACTATGGTGCTTCCCTCCAGTCCTTTGAGGGCCAACTGGCTCATCTCAACAATTTTAGTTCTGTATCTCTGAAGTAGAGGTGTACCAGACACCCCACCTCCATTGAAGCGTTTGAGGGACGCCAACAAGATTTGCATGTAGATTTGAGTTAAGGACGTTGGAAGCTGTAGATCAGCATGAGATCCATCACTGGAGAACAGATGATCCACACACACACAGCAGATATGACAGAGTCCAGGTACATGCGACATTGACAAGAGGTGACGGCTGTCCATTAACAAGTTTACAGCCTTCTTTTTGAATTCATCTCCTTTTTCATGAAAGTACTGCTCGGCGTATTCCTTCACACCCAATCGGTCAAACCCCTGAAGCTCACAGGTTATGAAACCAGGGCTCGCAAACATGTCTGTCACATCTCGTGGTCTACAGGTGACAAACACGGTGCAATCTGGAAGGATTTTACGATTGCACAGTCCAGAGAGGAGATCTGTCATTCTCAGAGGTTTGTTTGGGTCAATGAAGCTCTCAAGCTTTCTGGGATTTGTAAGCTTGGCACGAAACTCATCATACCCATCGAATATGAAGCAGACCTTCTCAGGGTTGGAGAGGATGAATTCGAACACCGCTTCGCTTTCCTCGTCATCCTCACAAGCAGGATAGAAGAGAAAGAGTAGATCTTTCAGGGAGAGATCTCGTGAGATAAGATTGAGCTGCCGGAACTCCAGCAGGAACAGCAGGTGAATAGACGGGAAGGAGCCTTCAGCCCAGCTACGGCCCAGGCAGTGCACCAGCAGGGTCTTACCTGATCCAGCCTGGCCCAGCAGGACGACAACCCTGCTGGTGGTTTTTAAAAGAGACTCAACAGACACTTTATGCTCTGACTCTTCTCCTTCATGACTGTCTAGAGAGGCTTGAAGCTGGATGGTTCTGTCTTTCACTCGTAGAGGGTTCCTGTGTCTTAAATATACCCATGTGTCATCCAGACTGATGTCCTTTAACACAGCCTGTGTCACTGTCTCGTGTTTTTGCAGTATCATGGATTTAAGAGCATCTGTGTATGTCTTTAAATGATCTATGTAAGAAAATCAAAACATTGCAAATATTCTGTAAATAAAAATGTAAGTTTTACCATGAAATATAATTTGCTGTTCATACAAAAGTACGGTGGCTGAGAGAGCTCAAAAAACACCCGCAAATTAAGAAAACATCTTCTTCAGTTTCACAACACATGTGTGCTCCAAATACTCACAACCTACACAACCAAATACAGAAACGCACTGCAAATGGCAGACCACAACGGAAACGTTTCCAGGTGACCTTAAAGGTAGGGTAGGTAGGATTTATATAAAAACTTTTTACCAAATTTGATTAAACTTTCTATATATATCAATGCATAATTAAAATGTAAGTACTCTGATAAAAAGAGTATAAAAATCGAGTGACTCTAGACCGTTTAATCTTCATTAAACACAGCTCATTATTTCCATTCGGGACGAATCACAGGATTGGCTTGCGCGACTGTCACTCTCCGTCGCCATGACTACCGCCGTTATTACTGGCTCTGCCCACGTGCGCGCAGTCGCGCACCCGTTTTTAGGTGGGAGTGAATGGAATTAATGAGCTGTGTTTAATGAAGATTAAACGGTCTAGAGTCACTCGATTTGTATACTCTTTTTATCAGAGTACTTACATTTTAATTATGCATTGGTATATAAAGACAGTTTAAACAAATTTGAATAAAAGTTTTTTTTAGACAATTCTGACCTACCCTACCTTTAAGTGACGAACCCGGCTGAGACATGCTTATTTTTTTATTTTAGTTTTCAGCTCATTATTCTTTTCTCATTAGTAGCCTATTCTGGTGACATTTAACATATTGTTATTACATGTTGTATATTGTATACAAAGTTGTATGTCATAAACATGTCATCTCTGTATGTTTTGCAAAAAAATAAAAAAATAAAGTAGACTTGATTCGGTTGTGTTGTGAACTTTTGTAGCGTTTCTGTACTTGGTTGGGTTGTTGTGAGTATTTGGAGCACACATGCAAGTGTTGTGAAACTGATGAAGATGTTTTCTTAATTTGCGGGTGTTCTCTTAATTTGCGGGTGTTTTTCTAGTTGCGTGCATGTGTTTTCTTCAGTTGCAGCACATTGAGCTCTCTCGACCACCTTACAAAAGCCTCAAAAAAAGACTTAGCTCACATTTTTAAATCTATGAATTTTATGGCTTTAAAACAAAGTATCAAACTGTGTGGCATCTGCAAACAAATCATGCTGTAGATATTTTTACAAGAAATGTGTTTTCTTTTGTAATTTTGGTTTTCCTAACCATTTTTGCATCTAACAAACATCTTTGAAAAGTGTGTTTTGACTATTTCTTTAAAATAAATGCCATTCCGTTTGATATTTTGTTATACATTGAAAAGACAGTGATATATTTTTTGAGTGTGGTTTAAGTGTGCATATACTTTGGGATTGTCTAATTATGCTGTCGATCACAATGTGAAAATTAATAACAAGCTCAATGCTCAATGTGATGTGTTTAGCATGTTATTTTTTATTATTTTAATCATTTACAAGATTAATGAATGGCCAATTGGTTGCTGTCATCCAAGTTGAAGTAAATTTAACTGTCGGATTGCTCAAGCCGATTCAAGATATCTTTCACAATGAGTCAAAATTCAAATGGGTGTGTCCCTTTAAGAGTATAACATACCTAGTCGTGGACGTTTCACATTTCGTGATGGTGGAGAATTATCATTGTCACTTGTATGATTGAAGTTTGCTCCTTCAAAATATAGGGGGAAAAAACGGTATGAATAATTATATCCCAGAATTCAATAACATTCCTATTTTAAACAACAGCTTCTTTCTTTTAACAACTGCGGGACACTTTCACTTTCACTTCAAAGATTTATTTTTTTATTACGTGTTCAAATTAAATAATAGAACAAATAATATATCAACTGATATATGTTGTTAAATTAAATTAGGATTAATAACAATATTATGCTTTAATATTAATTGATGGTATGAGTAGGGGAAACCCTGCAGTAAAAAAAAAAAAAAAATACAAACATGACTTACCAATTGTATTTTCTGCTACGGATACCAGTGTAGCTTCAAGAAGAAAGGGAATATTTTCACAGTACTGATATATGATGGTGAGAAACCGTCTACATATGGTGTGTTCTGACGTTTTAAAGTAATCCACAGTGGCTGAAACAAGGTCTCTGTTGTTGGTCAGTAACCGTAGCTGATCCATTGTCTTAGGTTCCACTAAGGCAAAGATCCGATCCAGAACACCAATGTCCTGTTGGCAGAGCAAGTCCACCAGTGCACTGGCCTCCTGGGCCACCAGGAAGCCCCCGGACCAGTCCTCCCTCTCCATCCTCATCCATTAGCTGTGGGGAAATCACTCATTAAACAAAAATTACTTCATTTGTAGACATTGTTTTAGTTTACATGACAAACCTTATTCACTACAATAAATGTAATGGCATTGAGTGCTGATCTATACATGACAACGCACAGGAGGTCTATGATATGATGCCAGGGCACGTTGTCTTACAACAGAGGCTTTGTTTGGCAATCCTAAAAGCACGTGTATTGCTACAGTTCCCAAAAATATCAATTCACCAGGTATTATTTAAATACTGAAAATACCTGATAGTCTACTCTTCACATATAGACACAACTTTTCCAGGTTTGTTATAAACAAAAGATAGTCTGTACTCTGTAGCCTATGCTATACAGACCCAGACGAATTATTGTTCAGTAGGAAATTTGTGGAAAATGCTTTCAGGGTGGCACTCATGTTATGATATTCCAAATAATCGTCTCCAAATGCATAATATGAAACTCATTCACAAGTTTTGCTAAGAACGTTTCTGTCTGCAATCAGTAACTAAAATATAATAAATTGTTATTTAAGCAGCTCGTGTCCATAGTGCCCTGCAGGAAACGACGCATCAATTCTGGAGACTAGTTATAAGGTTGACAACATGAATGGCATGGCAATGTTATCAACAATGTGCTTACTCGCGATTTACAAATGTTCTGTATGTTTATAAGATGTATTGATATAATGGACTCACCGCTGGTGGCATAACGCATCGGTCCAGTTTAATGGAAGAAATTGAAACTAAACAAACCCTCTTTGGTTTCGTTTTCTTGAGTAATACGGATCCTGCCATGAGCCAGTCTGGCGCGAGACCAAACCAAACCCGCCAATCTATGGTAACGTTAAGTAGGCTATGTTTTAATGTAAACCGCATTTTTATCAGTTGACGGCTGATCGTTTAGCCAGGTTTATTTCCCTGATACTTTTCTATGTAGCCTATTGTATTCACAAACGCACTTTATAAAGAATTCACAGACGTTATTTTAATATTAATTGGAACGTAATGCATTTAGAACAGAATACATTTAGCGCTTATGTTGCTAATTAAAACTGTGGTGGTATTATGATATCAATATCATAATATCAGTTATATTGAGTCAATGAACAGTATAATCGATTTCAAAGTGTACGTGACGCTTCAAAAACGCAGTATCAAGTTTTATAACGTCGATTTATAACATCAGTTTAGAGTCGTTAAATATTTTTCAACGGCATCAGTTGAATCGTGAGAGAGGGCAAATGGGGACAGGACTAGGAGTGCCATGTAAGGTCATGTTTGTTGTCTGCTCACTCACTGAAGCCACCCAGTGGTGAAATTAAATCACTGCACTCCTTATGAGGACATCAAGATTTAATGTTGAGCTTTATCTATACACGGGTTTCCTGTTTACAAACATTACAGGGTGTCTACAGATCTTGACTTTAAACCATATATATAAAGCAATTGGTGCAACTTAGTTTTCACGTTAGTTTAAAAATGAAACTTACCTTAAGGCAAGACACCACAGGTGAACAGTGTACAATTTTTAACTAATAATCAATTCACCATACTTCCCCAAGCACATTAACATAGTTCTTTCGTATTACAAGTTTCTGAAAAATTTTTATTTTTAAATATACAATGTGGCATTATCTAATTAAATATGCACTAATTTTCATACTTTCCAGAACAGAAATCTGAACATAGATTAAAGCCAGGTTTAAAATTAATTTTTCGTTTAGTTGACATATTAGAGTCAATGGTAGGCCTATCTATCACTCAGAATCTATCACAAATCAGAAAATACTCTCAAAAGCCAGAAGACACTCCATGTTTTTAGGAATAAAATGTTACTAATCAAATGATAAATTAACATACCCCTCTGCAAAAAAGTAGCCTGCATAAGAATACTTTTTTTTAACATTTGATCAAGTGCTACTGAAATGGAGATTTCTGGCTCAGTGCTTGAGAAACAAACTCAATTAAAGAAAACAACCTTTATAGATATGCATAAAGAAAATCTAGACACCAATGGTTAAAGTGTAATAAAATAAACACTCAAATATGTATTTTGGATGCTTAATTTTGTTTCCCAGAAGAAAATCTTGACAACTACCCTAGTTCCTTGGTGCTCATTAAGGCTCCAGTTCTCATTAATGGTAATTGCATGAAAAGAGGTATATTATAAACTGGCGTATTATTCAAAATGTCTCCTTTTGTGTGTTTGAAATGAGAGAGAGAGTAAATGATAACAGAAGTTTGGGTGACCAATCCCTTTAAAAATTGGTAAAATAATAGCCCATGTCTTTCGGAAGAAGAACAGGTTTAACTAGAAACGCAACACACAATCATGTGTGTGACAGCCCCAGGAAATGTTTAATAATGGCAATACAATCTCTTAGTTGCATATGGAGGTCATGAGATCATATTACTGAAGGACATGTAATAAAACAAGATCACGGTCATTCACATTTTCATATTTACAAAATTTATCAGCTACACAAAACATCAAACTTCTTGCAAGCAAAAATGCCAGAAAGAGTCATTCATATTTTTGTGTGTATGTAATGTATGTGTGCATGTCTGTGTTTTTTTTTTTTTTTGTGCGAGAAAGAGAAAAATGAAAGCAAAGAAAATCCTGTCAATCCAGTGTCCTTTTCAGGAATTCCACCAGCAGATGTTGTGGAAAACCAAAATCCAGCTGAACGACCACATACCCCTGTACATTCACAATTAAAAAAATAAGACAACAATGTAACCGTTGTAAAGTGTTTTTCTTTGATATCATACATTATGACTGTAAAATACAGATTGATAATTATCTGCTAGTGAAATGTACTCACGTCCTGAGGTAAAACTTCAGGATTGATGATGTCAAAGAGATAAAGCCCCTGTTCATTCATCAAAGCGGTTAATTCTGGCTCCAGGTCTGAGGGGAGAGATGAAATATGATGCAAAGATATAGAAACACATGATTTATATTGCTTGGTTATGGTGGCCACACTTACATGATACGACTTTGGGGATTCCCATCTTTTCCACAGCCTCCTGAAGATAAACTCTCAAGCTGTCTGCCACCTTTGAGGAGGTCATAGCATTTATGATGATAAAATAGGTGATGTATGAAATCAATAAATTAATCAATTAATTCTCACCTCAGTGGCTCCTGATGTGGAGACTTTTTCTATAGAGATACTGCAATCGACACAAAACAGAAAAGAACACTTTAAATCAGGGACGCAAACCTGAGATTTCATGTGATTGTGTAGAATCGATCTCCTTTATAACTTACCGCTCTGCAGTGGCTTTCAGAATTAGTTTCTTCTCTGCATATGAGGCGTTTACAACAACTGTCACATCCTGTAAGCACATAAACCATTGAAAACCCAACATTGTGAAACCGTCCCAATGACAAGCATTTTTTGTCATCTATCTATCTCCTTAATGTGCTTTAGCTTACGGTCTCAAAATAAAGTAGTGGCACGTCTTGCCTATCCAGTAAGAGCTGGACTCCAGCCACAGCTGTGACAGATGTGCCCTCTGTGGTGGTGCGCAAGCGTGGAACTGACACACTCATCGCCTTTAACATTGGACCCTCTGAGGACAGCCACTAAAGAGAATGTAAAATCCGCCATCACACTTGAACAAACACGCAGGTGCTCTAGTTTGAAATGGCGGTCGGTGTGCTTCGGAAGGAAAACATTTATTTGCATGTTCCAATGGCAGTGTATAAAATGAGTCATTGAGTCGTTCTAAAATGGCAGCCATTTCCTCCCCTTTGTGCGGTTTGAATATTCGTAATGAGTGCTTTAGTACCTTGCTCAACAATTCAGGCCTGGCTGAGGACAGCTCTGTCTGAAACAGATCCTGTAAAATAGACAAGACACATGCACGTGAATATGTCTAGAAAAAAAATCATTGCAGGGTTAATATAGTTAACTAAAACTATTAAAAAAAATATTAACATTAACTGAAATTTTAAAATATGTATTTTTTTATTCAGCTAGTTGCCAAAGCAACATTTATCATTTAACTTAATTTACTAAAATAACTCAAACTAAAATATAAATAAAATTATATATACTGTATACACACACACACACACACACACACACACACACACACACTCTTATGCTATATTACACTCACACATAACACACTATTTTCTACAAATGCTGTGGTATTGCTCATGCATGGGCAGCTCTAGCTCATTTTTGATATTTTTGTCATATAAGCACTATTTCCACTCAAATTTGTGTTATGAACATTAATGTAATACAGGTAGTACTAAATTTACTTAACTAAAATATAAATAAAATTATATATACTGTATATACACACACACACACACACACACACACACACACACACACACACACACACACACACACACACTCTTATGCTATATATATATACACTCACACATAATACACTAGTACACTAGTTAGTTCATCCAAAAAATTATCGCAAACAAACTACTCAGTTACTAACGTAACCTCGGTTCCCTGAGAGTAGGGAACGAGTATTGCGTAGCTTTACGCAGTGGGGAAACTCCTTTCCTCAGATTATTGAAGCTTTTATGTAAAACACATTGCAGCTGCACAGCGAGCACAGAGAGTGACTGGCTCACTCATTGGCTGTGCTGCAGCAACTGCAAATCCAATAGCGAAGGTGCCTCAGTTGGCGGGCTCTGACGCGTGTTGGCTTATTGGCTCACACGTCAGAGCCCGCCAACTGGGCGCAGCAGAGCCTAAAAATGAGCCTGAATTTCAGAAAACGAGCCATAATTCATATATGAATATATATACTGATAAGGCCGGACACCGTCGGGCCTGAATCACATATATAGTGAAGTCACTCAGACTGGTCATCTGCTCTCCCTCACCCGCTTGATGACCTGGGGAATCATGGAAACGGGGGGAAACGCAAACAGGCCAGGAATGGGCCAGCGCGTCCCTGTTCTTCAAAAAGAACACTGCGCAGTGAGCGTTGTTTCTTGAGGCAAAAAGGTCGACTTTGGCCTCGCCGAAAACACTCCATATTAGACGAACCGTCTGAGGATTTAGAGACTACTCGCCTAGGGGAGTGTTGTCTCGAGAAAGCATTTCCGCACCCAGATTCTGAATGCCTGGGATATATGCTGCTATCAGAGAACTCAGGTTGGCCTGAGCCCAGAGAAGGAGGTCTCTTGCCATGGAGTACAGGTTGCCCGACCTGAGACCGACCTGGCGATTTATATACGACACCACCGACATGTTGTCCGTGCGGACTAAGACGTGGTGCCCTTTGAGGTTTGACAGAAATGCTTTCAGGGCCAAACAAACTGCTTTCATTTCCAGACAGTTGATGTGCGGAGACAGGCTTGCCCTCGTGCAGCGCTAACCAACCTAGGTTGGAGGCGTCTGTGAAAACCACTTTCCTCCTGGAGGCCACCCCCATGGCCACGCCCTCGTGGTACTAGTCTTGAGCCCGCCAGGGAATCAGCGTCCGTATTTAAACATATGCTCCCGCTAGTCCTGAGATCTCTCTCGCACACAATAACTGAAGCATATGCAGGCTGCAAGGATGGCACTTTTCGTCCTCCTCCACCTCAAAATCATGGTGATATTTGGCAAACTTTGCATATCGCAGAGCTAGCATCAAGCATATTTAATAACAAATTAAACTTTTTACATTTATTAATTTAAACTAATAAATTATTCGGCTATAATTTTTACCACACGCCGCGCCTCCCCTGGTATACTCTGGCACCCCCCTGGGGAGGCGCGCCCCAAACTAATTTGTTTCCACCAATCGCTGCACAAGTGAAGTTTACGTATGATGACGAAAGCACGTTAGTGCGAGCCTTCCCGGTGTTGTGCCGAATTTCGACCCCCTGCCAAATTATTACCCCCCTCGTTGAAGTCAGTACCTGATTGCCTAATCCTAACCCCACCCCTAATCCCAACCCCTCCCCCACAACCAATCCTAAACCTACCAATGCTAGGGGGGGTAATAATTTGGCGGGGGTCAAAATTCGGCACAACACCGGAACCCATAGAGAATGCATTGCAGTGCCTGCAGTTCGAAAAAAATTAAATAAAAATCTTTGTATGGAAGTCTATGGGAACACTCAGGGTGATTCTCGGCCAGACTGAAATCGCCCAAAAAGAGGTGGTAGCGGTACTCCACAGAACGTCACTTGACGCTGATTGGACTATATCCAGACTGAGGCAGAACAACAGTGACTGCTAGAGTAATTCTGTGGTTGAATGTGAATGTGATTGAAAAAGTCCCATTCACATGGTGCATTGTCCAATCGCCCTAATGAAGAAACCGCTACTTTAATTCCATACACACAGACTTATATCTTATATAAAGTCTTTGCTTATTATGTCTTAGTTGTAAAAAAACGGTTTTATTTTTTTTCCCCCTAAAACAAAGTTTTCAATGCAAAAAGGACCTTTTTCTTGTTTTTCATTTTGATGCAAAAACATATCTGCTCAAAAGCACCCCCTGGAGTTTAAAATCATTTATTACATCACACAAATGCTGCGTATAGCGATAAACTTAAATGAAATTTGACTCCAAACACATAATACTGAATGATATCATACTGTGAGTTCTGTTCCAGAGATATTGCGAATAAATCGTCCACCATGGTGTGCGGCGCCCATTACGGGGTCAAGAAGCCCATCGGAGATCCAGAAGTAAAGCATGCGGTTCTCAGTCAATTGGGAGGGGTTAAACACAGAGGTGTTGAGTTCTGAGGTCACATTATTAAATATAACCAAACCCTGTTTATCAGAAGAAAAACAGTAATCACATAAGATATGCATTTGTTTGAACAAGATTTTTAAGAATAAAATCTTTATAATCAGACCTTATGGTATGATTCTATATAATTAGATTTGATGATGGGGGAAGAGGTCACAGAGATGTCTACACCGATGTTCCCATCACTAATAAACTGCTCTGCACACACAGAGAGAGATGTCACATCAATACAGAGCAGATACACATAAGTTATAACCACAAACTCACACAAGACTGTAACATTAAAGAAGGGCATGTGAGAGCTCTGAATTTCACCTGCTTGCTCCTGTATGAAGTCTGCTAGTATGTTGGCCACATTGTTTATTTCCTTACAGATCTGTTAGAAAGGAAAAATAATGTTTTGATAACCTGATAATAAATGTTAACCAGATAACAGAAACTAACGTTCTATTAATGTATGTTACTGGACTAATGATTGTTTGAGAACCTTGTTATAACGTTAGCTAAAATTCGGAGAACATGTTAGCTGGACATATGGAACAGGAAACTAGGCACACTCACCTCTGACTTTACTACTAACTTCACTGCGAAAGTCACAATGTCTGTGAGCATTCTTTTCAGCCATCCAGGTCTGCACACAGTCAACATGAGAGTCATTTAAATACTCTTGCAAATTAGCACCGCTTAAGGGTGGAAATATTGCGTCAAATTGATCTACAAGTGCTCTTTACTCATAACCAAAGACTTTGACTTAGATATAAAACCCAGATCTAAAGGTTGTTTGTATGGTTGTATGGTCTGATCACTTCTAGTCTCTCAGTAATGCGAAATGTCAAACTCACTCTCTGTCTCCCTGCAGGAGCAGCTTCAGTTTGTGGAATGTGAGGTAACAGTCTGACGTGTCTGCAGCCACTCTGCCCTTTCCACAGTCTGACACACAATCACATCTCTTTTCAGACAATAACCAGTACAGGGGATTCAGGATTAAGTAATGTCAAACAGAGCCGTCTAAACAAAATGTGACTCACTCACATAGTTTTGGATTGACGACCAGGTCAATTTGCGACTCAACTTCAAAATCCAATGACTGTTTCAGGCTGAGTCTGTTTAAGAAAGAACATGGCAATGCACATTTACATAGATTTTACTGTAGATAGATAGATAGATGGTACACTTTGTCTAATAATTTTCAAGTAATAGAGGCACAAATTCCATGTTAAAAATGTATACATAGAAAGTAAAATTCGTAAAAATCCCTTTTGTCAATTTTTTTAAATCTTCAAATCTTCAACCCTGTTAAGTTATTGCGGAACATATATATATATATAGCCTATATATTCCTTATTGCTCATTGCGGAATATATATATAGGCCCTATATATATATATATATATATATATATATATATATATATATATATATATATATATATATATATATATATATATATATATGAAATTCCACAATATTTACAAACTAACATCATATCTTCATACTGAGTGACAGCTCAATCTAGTGACAGCTAGAATTATTAATAAATTATTATATTTTTTGTCAATTTAATGCTTATTTCTATTAAATTCACAGGTCATGGTTTTAAATTTGATTTAGACATGTCCAAAATTTTGCAAACTTCATAAAAAAAACTAAATAAAACCACTCATATAACATTTAGCCTGTCTGCCTGTGGTTCATGAACAAATTTTCTGAAGGCTGAGTATACCTTGAAAATAGATATACTTCATTTTTGACAGCATAAAAAAAAAAAAAAAACAGAACTCTGATTCTGTAACTGAAATATAAATGTATGTAATTTGATTACAAGCTGACTGGAAGAAACCTTGAAGACCTTTATATAGGAGCACTTTTGGACAAAACACCCTAATGAACGCTGTTCAGTGAAGCAATGTGAGCAGCAGTAATCTGCCGCCGGAGATCTTTGCGTGTTGAGAGGTTAAACAAAAGACCACTGTTTTACAAAAACATATATAATAGAGCACAGGGTAAACCACAGCTGTGCTATTGCAGAAACCCGATCCCGATATGTGGTAATAAATAGAAACACTCACAGCCAGCTGCCATATCCATAGTCGATGGTCCCCTTGAATACAGCAGACACGTTTGAAATGGAGATCCCAATTCCTTCATTCTCTTTCAGCTCAAACTCACTCTTTCCGATGGAAAGGTTATGGATCTCTAAACTGTGGGTGATAAGGGAAAGAAGAGTGTCATGAGATAGAGAATGTTACCACATAACATGTTAGAAACTGCAGGAGTTCCTTACTTGTGGAATCCGTATTTCAACGTCCCAAAGCCAATTGATCGCTCTCCAACTAACGTTACACTGGGATATCTGGCATGCTGAAAAGTGGCCTGTATGACTTCAGTAGTCTTCTCATTCACTGAGGAATCAAGGCAGGGAGGTTTTTAATCTCGTCCAGGGATTCCCAAACTCGCATGGGGTTTATGAGTGGATGAGAAGTTAACAATTAATTAAATTGTAAACATTTAAAATTGATTTATTTTTCAAATAAAAACAAACAATAATTTAAAACACATCCTATAAAGAGATTAAATAGTTTACCTCTTGTTTACCTGAATATTTTATTCATTAATCAACAAACTATGACCGAGTGACTGTGTTGTTAAATAATTGAAATATTAGATTCAATTTCAGGGGGTAAGTAAATATTTTAAGTTAAAGTGGTTTGGCTGCCAAAAAAAAAAAAGTTTGAGAATCCCTGTACAAGTTTTTAAGTTTAGAACTTAGTTTGGTTATATTTTAGGTTAAAATGTATAATTGTAACTGAATATTTGAGGTTTTATGTCTATTTATGTATTTAGTTGATAATGTTTTTTTATAATATTGACATTTTTGCTTTTATGCTGCACTTTAATTGTCCAGCAATCATTTTCTGTTTCACAACCTGTACATATTACACAAATATTCTAATAATAGCTTTAAATTATACATTATACAACTGTTTGAAATTAAATATAGCATTACACAGCACGGCACCTCTTTAATGCTTAATACATTAACTATTGATTAAAAAAAAGGTACTATAATTTATTCTGCATGAAAAAATGGGGTCTTGACAGTTATGAAGTTATTTTAACATAATTTTGAAACAAAATAACCTCCTTTTTGCTATCTGGTTAGTACTCCAGCACCTACACTGTTTTTGCAATTCCTTCGATGCCATTTTGAGTGTAATAGACTAATGGACTTCTGCCCTAGCTCAACTTCGCATGTTCATGAGAAAAGTAGCAATGGTCATTTTGTGAAGTCTCAACCTTAATGCTTATGAAACTAACCTCCTGTTACTATGCATTGCAATAGCAAGGGAAATAAAACTGACCATTGTTAAAACAGCTCCACAGATTGTATTATTTGATAACATAAGGGTGAGTAATGATAGCAACATTAAATTTTTTTGGTGAACTATCCCCTTAAAAATAAACCTTAACCTCAAGCTTAGTATTGACAACTCTTGGCCTGGTTTCTATCTTGCTTTAATGATATTACCATTTTTTTTCACTCAGGTTGCTTTGAATGAATTCTGCTCCAAAATAATGAATATCAAAACATATACTCACTTACGAACAAGGTCTGACTATATAGTACAGAAATGAGTGAGAGAATACTTACGGACTGCAGCTGCAGGATAGGTAAGTCTACAAACAGCTCCTGTAAACCTGTAGGCAGAGGGAGGATCCAGACAACAGCTACTTATTTTGATCAGAGCGAGAAAAAGGAGCAACGCTGTACTCCTCTCCATCTCAACAAAGTCTGACACAGATGAGCCTAATGTTATTAGGGCTTCTCTTTCAAAAGAGCTGTTTTCTATCAGCAAGTATCTGAGTAGGAGGGACAGATTCAGAGGTAGGCCCAAAAGAAGAGGGAGTGAACAGGGCTGTAAAGTTTGATTTGCAGTGCCTCTCTTCTGGAGAACAGAGGAAAACATGCAACTGTTCCTGGGGTCGACTAACAAATGTTTCTCAAGGTTATTGGAGGACAGTAAACCGTGCACAGGGATGTTTTTCTGGACATTCTGCTGTTCAAAACAAATAAGAGATAGGACAGAGTGGACAAGAGCAGGCCAAAGTCCATAGGGGTGGACAAGCTATTAGGTGGTGGTGTAAAATGCAGATAGGACACCCGAAATTGACAGTTAGATAAAATAATAGAAATACGTCTAGACGTCATCACCACAGTCCACAGAAAGTGGCTTTAGAAAGGAACAAGCCATACAAAAACAAGTTATGATATTTACCAGATTCAAGCCAACAGACAGTTAGGCATACATATTATAATCGGGCCACGATAGGTTTCTATTCATCATCACTATAGTATTCATCGGTCTGTCCAAATATAGGTTACATGTGTCACGATTTTGGTTTATGTATTTTGGGACTCTTAGTTTGAAGTTCTTTCTGTTCCGTTTTTACATAGTTTCCCTTTTCCTGTTTAGTTCCCTCATTGCCAGTGTGTATTTAATGCCTCAGTGTTGAAGTTTTGTGCTGGTGTCTTTATGTATGGTTCCTGATGTTTATTAAATGTGATTTTACCGTTCATCTGCATCAAGCATCTTTGTTTGGATGATCAACCCAAGCCAGTGTGTGACAACTTGAGAGGACACTATCAAATATTTAAACAATAAAAAAAGCTTGCCCTTCTTGCTTATAATACACAGAACGCAGACGCTAATTATAATGCGACTTGCAAAAATCTCAATAATACCATTTCATGAAATAATACTTGTACATAAATTGGTAGCATGTGGCTAAAGGTAAAACCTAAAATTAATTTAAATAAAAAAAAAAAGCCAAAAAAATAAAATCAAAACATAGGAGAAAACCTATGTTACACAAACAGAATGCAGATCGCATTTCTATTGCACTTTTCAAAGAATTTCAATATGAAATTGAAACAAAGTTGTTTATTTCCTTTTTTTCATTTTCTGGTACAAAGAGGCTTATCGTATTAATGTTAATAAACAATGCTATTTTATACATACAATTAAATGACAGCAATGCTACAGTGTTGATAAATACCAGATTAAAAACATATTTTTTAGTCTCTCAGAACCATACCTGTCCTAATTTCTGTCCTCCACTCCTGCAGGTACCAAAGTGCAGTTCCTTTGTGTAAAGAAAATGCTAAATTGCACGTCATCGAAATTGAAATTCATTCGCCTTTGTTTCATCGCAAAGTCAACAGCAAACACAGGTGCTCTTTAAATTGCAAATTCTGCTCAAACTACTTGAACGCATACCAAACCTTCTTCATAAATATTAACAATATTCATTTCACAGGTTGAATACAATTTAAAAAAGAGCACATGTAAGCATATTTAACTTGCATAAACACCATTAGCTTCAAAGTGCCAGAAATGCATTCTCCCAAGCACCCTCCATCTATTCATGCAAAATCAATGTATGGCCTTCGTTGTCCATTATACTAGAACCTTAATAAGGTAATCCCATGAGTTTAATCCTTGGATCACTCATCGTAGAGCACTTCAAGAGAATGAAGCCCTGGTGACATGAGCCTATATAAGAGGATCAGGCCAGGAGACTGATGCCATTGATTCCAGCCGGTGTGGTTATCTAAAGTGCTAAGCAAAAACTGTCCAGCAATATTTACAACTCCATGTCTATGTTTATACAGAATGTGCAATCAATGTTCACATAGGCAAAGGACTGGAAAGTGCTACTATTTCTAGTACTTGTAGCCTTCATGTATAATGTCCAGTCTAAATGGTCAAGCCAAGGGTCCATTTTTGTCGTTTCAGTCCGACTGCTTCCAATTCAGTTTGCAATGCCCTGTGGAGCCTCAGGTATCAAAGAAGCGAAAAAGGCTTTGAAAAACACCCAGGCTGTCCATAGGACGGGTCGTCTCACTGGAGTAACAGGCACTGCTATCATGGCGGGTTCAACAACTTCGGCATCCTCCACTTCAGCAGGGGGCGGCACCTTCAAGACAAAATGAGAATTATAAAAAAAAAAAAACACACACACATGCCACTAATCCAAATTATAACTAGTTCTTATTTTCTTTCTTAAACAGAAACTATGACTCACTGGTTCTGGATGTCTGAGATCATTTTGGTTCTGCTGGTTCTGTATGACCTCTGGTGCTGGCTGATTGTGAGGCCTGGCTTGGGGTCTCCGTCTAAAAGGAAACCAGCCTGCTGTGTGTCTGAAAGAGAGAAAATTTTAATTTCCATTAAAATGACACAATTTATTTTAAAATAGTCAGCCATTAGCACCTCAGCTGTGCTCATTCATATATTACTAAATCACGAGAGGACGCCCAAACTGTTTGTACGGTAGGGTGGGTCAATATAAGGCCTTAACATTGAACACCCTCAGATCAAGCTAAATATTGCTGGAGTGCTACGCACTAGTCAAACTGCCACGTTTGCAGAGATAAAGTATCAGAAGTTAATTGTTATCAGTTATAACAGCTGGAGCTCAACAAAATAAGTCCCAGAATGCCACCAACCAATCAGCAGTCATGTACAGGAAGATGTTTTCTTTCTGATCAGGGAGAATCCTGCGTACTTCTGCTAATTTTTGCTTGCATAAGCTACTCATTCCTTTCATACTGCTCAGGAATGCATGTGATAGTTTGTACACTGACAAATGGCTCAATGCCAGAAGTTATCTAACTGAGTGTGTATCTGTGTTTATGAACGGATCTCACACTTGCATTCTTCCACTGACGTGGACAAAACAACATTCTAAAACACTCAGAGATACCTGCTCTATAATTCAGGGGCGCAGCAACACAAAACATACAGTGCTACCAAACTGAATGATTCTTATGAGGCGTTTCATTTTTGTGAATCAAAAACATACAGCACAACCAGTGTATTCCACTTCCCAAAACAAATGGCTCTTATAAACTGGTTCTTTTCAGTGAAACAAAAACAATGTGACCAGTGTAGTCCAATTCCCTAAACAAATTTTTAGTGAATCAAAAACATACAGCGTGAACTTCAACTCATTCTTTTTTAGAGAAGTCCAACTCCCAAACAAATGACTCTTATGAACTGATTCTTTAGTGAATTAAAAACATACAGTGTGACCAGTGTAGTCCAATCCCAGAGCAACTGACTTGAAAACACTAACCACATGTTTCTGAATATTATGTTTACAAAATTACAAAATAGACGTTTGGCGTTCAGTTTAAACTTACAGGTACATGATAACCAGGCTGCTCATGACCAGGACGAAGCGGCTCATGCTGGAGTAGTAGTACACAATGCTCAGGAAGACACCCAATCGGGATGCTGTGTACACCCAGTCCAGCCAGTCGCGGTTTATGTCCTCCTCGTCTTCCATCACAGGGCCACCCTGGGCATTCATTCTCAGGTTCTGGTTTGCTCCCTCTGGGTTGATGAACGCAGGACCTGGGGCGTTCTGATTGGCTGGCAGGTTGTTGATGGGACCTTGATTGGGTAAAGCTGCAGGTACAGCGGCTTGATGAGGGCCGACAGGCAGTGAGGTAGCGGCGGCAGGGGCGGCCATCGGAGCGGAGGCGGCAGCTGTCATGGCAGCGTGACTGAAACAAACAGACGTTTCATTCACAGGTTGTACAACAGTCTGATAGGCCTGCATATAATATGGCTGCAAGATTAATCTTAAACCAAAATCGCGATATGGCGATTATCAAATCACAAAGGCTGCGATTTAAATAAATAAAAGTTTGATGGTAAAATGTTTGAAAATAAAGAAATTAAGACAGCCATAAATATTAGGTTTTGTAATTTTTTACAAAATTACTACTAGATAAGATTTCATATCTTGCTAATATTTTTATTTAATAGTAATAATACATTTAAAGTGCCCCTATTATACAATTTAAACCCTCCTAATTTTGTTTTGGAGGTCTCCTAAAATAGGTTTACATGTATCCAAGGCCAAAACCACTTGTCTTTTCTCATAATATACATTTTATATGTTTATTTTATATGTATATTTTACAGTTTGTTCGAAGATTCAGTCTCTCTAAATCCCTCCTCTCTGCGAACGTACTCTGCTCTAAATGATCAGACGGCTCCCAGTCTGTTGTGATTGGTCTACAGCTTGTCACTATATATGAATTTTAGCTCCGGAAGCACAATGACATTGGTTATTCCGTACCAGTTCCAGTGTGAGTCCTTATCCTTTTGAACTGCATGCAAAGTGGATTTGCAGCGCTGAAACAGTTGACCATACGTTGTCAGCAAATGAAGACTATAGGTTGGCATTATGTAACTTTGTTACATTGTTACGTAGTAGAGGATGGATACCCGACCCAAGCCCGACGGGCCCGGCCGGGTTCGGACAGATATTTAGAAATGATGTTCGGGTTCGGGTCGGGCTCGGTTACATCAGCGCGATAAGGCATTAAACATTTTAAATTTAAAACAGCTTATTATGTAGGTAGCCGATGTGCCTGATGCTTTCACTTGATGCAAACGTTCGTTTTTGTGATTAAAATACATGTAAAATATTACCATAACATCCGTCTTCCTGTGTGCGGACATTTGTTTATGTAGCCGTGACAACGAAACACGTGCATAATGTGCGCGCGCCAGGTGTTAAGAGCGCTTGTTGCTCCGCGCGCTGATGCGCTTGTCCTGTTGACATTTCCGATTGCCTTCCTACAGTTGCTTATTAAAAGCGGGCTTTCCACACAAACAAACGTACAATTGTCATTAGTATGAGAAAAAAAAGGGATTTTAACTGCCGGTCTCGGGTCGGGCTCGAACATAAATATCTTTATGCCTGTCGGGCTCGGGTCGGGTTCGGTTACTGCTCTGTCGGACGCGGGCCGGGCTCGGACTGAAAAATTCGTCCCGATCCGTACTCTATTACGTAGGTATGTAACAGGAGGGGAGACTGGAATTGTTGACGACTCGTTTCAGAAGTTCAGAATCGATTCTTTCTTTTAGGAGACACTTTGATCTTTGCAGACATTTTTCGTTCACAAACAGCTATATTACACATTGCATGGAATGTAATATTCAAAAAAGCATATAGAGGCACTTTGATGATGATAAAAAAATGTGCCAAATTGTGAAGCCCTAAAAACATGCATACCTGGAGCTTTTTAATTTATTTATTTTTATCTCATTTTACAATCGCAATTTAGATAAGGAAGGAAAAAATGTGCAATTACATGTTTTGTTTTTTTTAACCTAAATCGTGCAGCATAACACTGTAATATGTCTATATAGGGTGTACTTACTATTGCATGTAGTATTGGCGGGCATACATTTGCTGCAACCACAGAAGCTGTTGTGGACTGTAAAGGGAGTACGTGGGGAAGGCCGGGTGGGTCATCGTTGCTGTTACAGGCCTGTAAATGAAGGACAAACTTTAACATTACACTCAACTTACACATTAACAACCATACGCCTTTAATACTTACAGCACTGAATCTCAATTTGACAAAAGACAAGAACTCACGTAGATGTGTCAGCACTAGTGCCAGGCCAGGCGGCATGACCTCGCTGTCTAAGGCCATCCGCGGAGGGTACAGAGGTCACGGACGGTCCTGGAGACTCTGAGCTCTGGGTAGCAGTTAGTGGGGAGGGCTGGGAACTCAGCTGCTGTGTTGATGTCACCTACACCAAAGATTTGAGAGAGAAACACACTTGAGTTTTAAGCAGGAAAACCAGAACAGGTGCACGAGGCACTATGAAACTTCATGTGAAATCTGCTACAGCGTTTTGGTTTATGCAAACAAGGATGCGGAAAGGAACAGGAAGTAAGCAGCTGTGTGGTGATATCTCCACCCAACTGAACAAGCACAGCATTACCCTGAGAGACAGTAAACCGCCACATCTGAAGTGAACCATATCAAATATATTGCCTTGGAGCTAAATTCAGGACATGAAACTTATAAATAAACAGAATGTCTGTTTTTAAATGTAGCACTATATCTTACCACATGGCAACAGCCTAATATAAACAGTAGATGGGAATAACATACTTTGGGTCTTGCTCCTAGCTGGGCAGCAGGTTGGGGTCTCACAGCACACACCAGGTGAAGCGTGGGCTTGGTATCTGAAGGAACCTGCAGAAAAAGGGTTTTTTTTTTTTCAGAAACAATAGTTAACATGCTTTTTGAGGTGGCAAAGGCATACACCAAAGGAACTATCATTTTGTGAAAGAGGAAGCTTTGAGAGATTGGATAAACCATGAGACTATCACATTTTTTTATCTCCGTGTCACGCTTTGGTGGCATGTAAGTCTATCCGGTGACAGGCTTTCACCATGTTACAGCAAATGTCCTTTTTTCAAATTCACAACTCGCTTGAGAGGCTGCTAAGTGTTGTTTCTCTGCGCAGCTTTTAAATTAGACTCACTGGAGAACATGGTAAGAAGATCAGGCTGAGGATACAGTACAAGAGGTGTCTGTGGGTCCACCCGTTATTTGTTGTTGTTGCTTTGACATAATCAATGACAAAACTATCAAGTGTTTTGCCAACACCCCTGCCTTTCAGGATAGCTAAATGTATACATTGAATCTTTTCTGTGACTCTGAATTTTGTTTTAGGGACATGGACAATGCTTTATTTCTACTGTAAACTTACTTAATATGCTTGTGATTATTTTTGATGCTCCTACTGGTAAAGAGTATTTTATAAAATAGGAAATAATAAGTTTAAAATTGTATTTGTTTAATAATAAAATCACTTGTCAACCCTGAAATAAACACAAAAAACGCACCCCATAGATGGTAAAGTCCCTCACCTTTGAGAAAACATCTCTCACAAGCAGGTTGTCCTGAAGCAGCTTGCCTGAGTAAATGAGTCTCTGGTCTTTCTCAGCCTAAAAGAAAATTAGTCCAAACGTCAGATAGTGCATAGAAAGTCCATTTTGTAACACTTTATTTCAAGGTGACGTAGTTACACGTTACTACATGTTCTTACAATAGTAATAACAGAAAATTATGCATAATTACAAGTAACTAACCCAAAACCAAACCATAACTCGTGTCTTCTTCAGTAAGTACATGTAACGTTAGTTAATTAATATTACTAAATACTTAAGTGAGTACAATGTAACTACGTTACCTTAAAATAAAGTGTAACCGTCTGTTTTTGCACAATTTGAATTTATGGTTGAAATGACAGATGTTTGTGAGAAGTAACTTAAAAACATACAACAAATTTCACATGTAAGTTAGCAGCTAACGTAACGTACATACTCAAGTTGCTTCCGTATAATGAAAAATAACTACACAGTAGAGGAATAATGTGATAAATTATAAATTATACATTTACTAATATTATAAAAGCAGAGACCAATGGGGTGGAAATCATCTTCTGTTTATAGAGTGCAAATGATTTATTGACAGTAAGATATTTCCTGCATTGCTCAGCCATGCTAGCTGGGTGTTGTATGTTGAGGAATGCTTACGACTCGCTAGATGTAACCCGACACCCATAGAATAAGAAACCAATCCAAACCTACCGGGTTGTTGGGATAAACCTCGGAGAGGTGACATTTGAGGTCTTTTACGGTCCAGTCCACGCGCACTCCCTCGATCAGCTGATCGCCATGAAACTGATTTGGCGTTTTAATAACCAGCGAGATGGTCTCTTTATCCGAGACCTTAGAACTTTCCATTTTTCCTTCGCAATCTAACCAACTAGAACTATATTAATAACTGCATAAAATATCTACAGGAATGTTCGAAGACTTCACGAATCGATTTAGTCAAAAGGACAATACACGATAAGGAAAGGTAGAGGTTCCTGATTCAAGAAGTTTCGGGCTGCTCATAAGCCATGAAGTATTTGCGTGTGTTGTTTCCAAACACACTGTGTCCGCCTGTGATTGGCTGGGACGAGCTCGTGTTCAGACGTGGAGCCTGTCCTGAAGCCCCACGCACTGCGCAGGCGCACTGAGAAACAGCCTTTGGATTTTTTTTTCACGCTGTTTGCTGTAAATGTTATGATTGCATCAGATGGCTATTATGAGAGCTTCTTTATCTTAGTACAGTTTTAAAGAAATATGAGCATGTCTGTTCACGATTATGGGACACTTTGAGGTCCCAGGGCGTTGATGCTCGAATCCATGTTTTTTTTTTTTTTTGAGAGACTTAAGCCTATTATTGTCAACATAAAATTAACTTAATTTGAAAAGTAACTATAGTTTAAAAATAAAATTACTGTCTCCCCTTAAAATCAACATTGTACATAGTTTAATTTTAATTCAATTGAGTTGATTTTAATCACAAATTATACACCTTTTTAATGATTAAATTAACTATTTTTTAAAGTTTACCTAAATGCCATAAAAATAAAACAATAGAATAAATATTTCATACATAAGTAGTAATTTATTAAACATTCAGATATACATATGCAAAATTGTTCAATTGCTGAATTAAGATAATCAGAATCAACAAAGATTATTGTAAATTAGGCTAATTACACACATAATTTGTGGTTTTAAGATGAAATTCTTTGAATACAGTCTTTTGTTTGAATTATTACTTCTGGAGAAAGTGCATAATACAACTAAAGCAGCAAAAACAAATAAAATATATTCTGAATTGAGAATTAAAGAGTTAAACAAATTAAGACAAACACCCTATTAACCACAAGACATATGAAACCAAATGAAAGTATGTAAATCTGTCATAATTTTAGCATGTCATTAACAAGTTGAGTGTCTTTTCATCTGATGTACGCGTGTGAACAGTTCTGTCAGGGAAAGGTGTCGTTCACTGGCAGTAGAGCGTCAGCACATTCTCCTGATTGCCTCGGACAAGAAGAACTGGGGGTCGAAGGTCACGTGACACGATCTCTAACCAAGCCATGTAAAGGGGACTAGGACATGCCCCTCTTCGCCCCACGGGCATAGTTCTGCCAAACAACAAAATATAGAAAAATTACAGGTGATATCAGAAAGTCACATAGCTTAAACTTGTTGATCACGGTTTTGTTTAACTGTAATCTAAATGACACCATGGCACAACATCCTGTATAGCACTTACACAACGATCAATGCAGCATCTCTAGAGTAATCTTGAATAACTTCATTCAGACGGATCTGTCGAAGGGACTACACAAACACAGGCCAGACATGTTTAACCAGAGCATGCATGAAACTAGGCAAGCAACTTTTTTAAAGGCTTCGTATCCTAACTCCATCATTTGACCTAAATTACCTTCGCTTTGAACGTTTCGAATTCCTCATCGGACACCATCCAGGAGAATTCCTTTGTTGTCTCGTCGGCTTCTTGACCATCCTTTTGGACTGAACTTACTCTATACGGAGCTATGAGATCTTCAAATCTTTTAATGCTGTTTCAATAATTTGAGGACAGAAATAAAAAAAAATTAATAGGAATATACAGTCTATTAATTCAGTGCAGAAAGTTGAATAGAATAAATGATACTGTACTGCTCAGACTGTGGTTTTCCATTGATGTCAGGAAGAACTTGAATATCTTGGAAACCCAGACGGAATCTGCCGATCAAAGCTTTGAGCCTGACAAAATACAAACACAAGCCCGTCTTAACGCACTTTGACATTCATACGACCAATTAAATACATGTAGTTAGAATTATTAAATAAATAATTGAATTTGATGAAAATAATTTTCAAAGATGTATAGTTTTACAGATATATATAAATAAATATATTATTATTGTATGCATCATGTGATTAAATATTAGTTTTATATTTACATCAAAAAATAAAACACTCTCACACATATATATGTATGTATATATAAGTGTGTCATTTATATATATCACACACTTTGCCATTCAAAAGTTTGGGGAATTAACATTTCTTTAATAAAATTTAACATTTTTCAAAGATGCATTAAATTGATCAAAAGTGACACTAAAACATTTATATTGTTACAAATTTCTTTTAAATAAATGCTGTTTTTATATTACTTTTAGTTCATCAAAGAATCCTAAAAAATGCATCTTGGTTTCCACAAAAAAACTGCGATAATATCATGAAACCAAAATTATAGGACCAAATCGGCATATTAGAATGATTTTTGAAGGATCTGCTTTGCCATCACAGGCATAAATTACATACAATGTAGTAATATTTTACTATATTTGTAGGTTTAAATATAATGCAGTCTTGGTGACCATAAGAGAATTGTTTCAAAATCATTAACAACCTCAAACCTTTGAACAGTAAAATATATTTATATAATGTAATATGTGTAGCATGGACATTGTATTATGAAGTGTTACCACAAATAATATTACAATAAAGGTTATGCATACTCTTGTTTCTGCTCATCGATCTGTTGAGCTTCACCTCCAACAAACAACCTCACTTTGCATCTGCCCCAGCGTTTCTTACGGGACAGGAGGTACGGCACTAATAGTGTCAGACCTGACAACACAATGCATTGTTAAGCCATGTGTTTCCACTGCAAAATCTTTTAAAAAGTAACACATTATTGGAATATCAACTCACCCCCATCATCAGAGAGCCAATACACATCAATGGTCTTCTTTCCCTGTCTAGTCTGAAACACACTGGTGGGCTGGGACATGGCCATTAGTGCCTCAGGGTCCACTGCAACACAGGAGATACCATGTTTTAGCAAAGAGTCCAACAGCCTTGAATAGATTCAGCATTTAAGAGTTTGGATACACACGTGATGTATCAATTGCGGCTGTTGTAGTAGTTGAGCTCCTGGTGTCAAGTCCTTGTTCAGTAGATGTCTCGAACCCTAGATTGACTATTAGTGAAAAGAAAAAATCCGTCACTGCACATAAACTGTAGAAATTGTTAGAAAGGGAGTTTTGAAACAGTCCATACCATGTGCTTGCATTGTTCGACTTATGTCAAGACCCTCCTTCATCCGAAGAACACACACACCATATTGCAGGTCAAATGCATCGCTAAAATCACATGGAACTGTCACATGCCTTGACTTTTCTTCATCCGAATTTAACACTGGGGGAATATTAAACTATATGATATACATACTGCAAAATTCCAATGTAGTTTTCAAGGTTGCTTGGTTGAGCTTTACGCCAGTTCTTCTTAAATCCCATCACTAGGACATTGGGCCTCATCCGACCCAAACCCGTACTCTGGAATAGAACCACCATAAACAGACATTACCAGACTATCAGTTTCATTTTGCTGGTACACCTTCATCAGATTCTGAAAAGTGAAATAAATGATGTTTGTTTTGAGGTTAGAACATGAAGCGTAGTGCATTGTGACCTGCAGCAGCATCTGTACGCCGACACGAAGGTCATCAGCCGCTACAGTGTGGTAGAAGGACTTTATGCGCCGCTTGTTTAGCCAGCTTATATGAGGACTGCTTTTGGCTGAGTCCACAGGGCCAGGCGAGGGTTCCCCCTGTCAATGACACACAGTCAGTCAAACACAGAATATGTGCTCAGGAGAAAAGATGAAAGAGTGTTCAGAGTTGCAAAGAACTTTTAAAACTTGATGTATTGTGAAGATGTGTAGTGCAGGGACAAAAAATGTTTAACACAAAGTTTCAGTGAGAGATAATCAGATTTGGAAGTCTATGGAAAATATAATATATGCAGTCTATGTTTCCGAGAAACAACCAAGATGAAAAATGGTTTCAAATTTATTCTATATATTATTATGAGAATATTACAGCAGGGTTCCCACATCTTGTGAATTCACTAGATGTGGGAACCCTGCTGTAACCCTGTGGGAACCCTGCTTATAGTTTTTCAGTGGTTCATTATTACTGGAAATGATTTTTAAAATATACAAACGACACAGGAACAGTAATTTATTAATTTGCAATACGTATATTTTCAGACTCATAAGGCGTGTTCAGACCTTTATTTTGAAATAGCGATGAACATGATCTTCAATATTGCTAAAAACATGTTTCATGCAAAGAGTTCAAAACATTAAATTTTTTTGGGAAAAAAGGGCCTGAAAATTGTATAAATATAAAGATTCTTCATTTGAAATGCGGCTGTGAGCTATAACACACATCTGTTTTCTTTCAGCATGTATTTTATGTGTTTATTAAAGGTTGAATTCAAACCAAATAAATGTCTAAGACTTTGGACTTAATACATAGCATGTAGTTTAGTACTACGCCCAGACAAAATTTCCCTGAAAGCTATTTTTTTTTTAAATAATATCAACTTCAAATTTGGAACACAAATTTTATGGCTATAATTTTCTTGCAGTTTTAAAATAAAACATGTTTCATAATATATATATATATATATATAAATCACTCCTACAATAATCCAAGTGCCTCTTTTAAAAAGACACCAAACTTAAGTCTGTGCTCCAAATGTATTCCAGGGCCCGGTTGCATAAACGGTTCAGACTAGTCTTACAACTTAGTCATCACATTTTTTTCTTTAAGACTGTTCATAACTGTTTCAAGTCAGTTATATCAAAGCGTAGATTGGTTTAGTTTTATACTAGAAACTAAGACTGATTGCCCCTTGACTCAACACTAGTTGGTCATCATACTTGTACTTAAGATACAGTCTTAACATGAGGGCTATGGTTATGCAAACAGCCCCAGATTTATAACAATTTAAAGTGGAAATATAATTTTGGGGTCTATGCCACAAAAATGGGACCGACAGTTAAGAAATGTGACCTTTTACATTTTTTTATATTTATATTTTTGGTATACCTCATTCATAGGCTTTTCTATGAATGTGAGAATCCTCAATGATTTATGTATTTCTTTTGGGAAAGACATTTTGAATTAAAAAAAAAAAAAATTACATTTTTTTTTTTTTCAATGTGAATTTAATAAAGCCTTTGAACCAGAACATGAGACCACCACGCTTTTCACAACCCTGTTTAATGTTTCTATGCATTAACTTACTGTAATGACATTTGCACATATCATAAGGCTCTGGTTCTTGGTGAAGGTGCTGATGAAATCCACTAGAGAAGGACGTGTACAGGGAGCCCCAGTGAGGACCAAACACTGTGGCCTTGGAAAATATTGGAGGAAGAAATTGAGAATATAAAAAGAGTTGAAAAACACAAATAGGTGAACAAAGTTAGCAAAACACCAAAGGAAAAGTCAAATAACAACATGAACAGCATGACTGGTGTTATTTACCTGTAATTTTTAATATGGTCTTCCACTTGGTTAAGACCTACACATTGAGACAGTGCCATGTTATACGAGCTGGCTTGCATTGATGAACCCCAGTTGACATCTGAAATGTAAAAACACACAAAAAAGTCATGCACTAAGCACATAATGAAAGCTTGGCAATATTATACGCATTTGGGATAAGTTGTTGAAATGCTCAATGGAATAATATCAGCTTCATGAGACTAATTGTTTCTGACAAAGACTATAAAGAGTGTAGGTGTCTTACCGGGTTTCTTATACAGCACATATCCCAGCAGGAAGATGATTATGCCGATGGCTATGAGAGCAGCCCACCAGGTTAGAAGAAACATGATGATCACAGACACTACTGCTCCGAGCAACGACAACCACTTGCTATAAAATCGAAAAGTTGGACGCCAGCCTGCTCACACACAAGGAAAATGAGAAATGATTCAGTGAGCGGAATATCTATTCTGAGTGTGAATTTACAGTAGCACGCAGCGTTTTTTGAGTGCCGTAAAACATATTTTGTTTGCATTTGTCATTATCTACAGAAAGAGCCCCGTGGTGGTTACAGTATGCACCATTAATCCGAATAGCAAACCACCATTAAATAAGCAAATATTGCATCATAAACTGTTAGCTTAACCTATCATGGCTTGATGTATGGGTTTAAGTGCTCACCTGGTGAGTTAGTGATGGATGCATGGAAGCAGCTGAAGTTGATGAGGGCGTAGGAGCAGAGGAAAAAGTTGGAGATGATGGGAGCAATGGTGTTCAGCTCAGCTGAAATATTAGAACATTTGTTTGTCAGGAGGAAATTTCTATAATAAAAAATAAGCACTTTTTTTGAGAGCATCCAATGATTGCATGGTCAGATTTTGATGTTTGGTGGTTTACCAATAAGAATGAAGCATATAGCGATGATGTAGGCTAGCAGATAGCTTCTGAGTGGTTCATTATTCTTCCCATAACCCTTCCCGAAAAATCCAATGCCTGGATAGAGGTTGTCCTTGCAAAGGCACTATAGGGGGATAAGGAAGGAATCAGGAAGGGGAATGGATGAGAGTTATGTTAAAGGAGTGTTTGAATTAGTAAATAACACTGAAGATTGTTTTGCACTCTATCATGGAGGAATAAAGATGTTCAGGGGCTCATTCGTTACCTGGAAAACCTTAGGAGCGGACACCAGACAGGCCAGGGCTGAGGAAAGAGTGGCTCCAAAAATGCCAGCGCTGATCAGAGGAGCAACTGCAGACACCAGGCTCATAGTCTGAAGTGATATATGACAGAACAACATATGACTTCTGTTAACCTCTGGTATTCCTCACTTAGAGGTCATAAAATATATATATTTAAATTGTACTAAACTTTGTTTCAATATTATTTATTCTTTAATATTTTGTATTTCGATATATATTATTCACCTTCAAATTATGCACCATTTACTTCTATCTAAAATAATACAAATATTAGAAAAAAATATTTTATATTTTTCTTTATTAATACATCAAGTTAAAAATCAAGCAAAGTATTTAAGGGGCCGTTTACACTACATCTTTTTCCAACTAAAACGACAACACAGTCGTTCCAACTTTCCGTTTTGGCCGTTCATTTACACGACAACTGCATTTTGGGGGCCTGAAACTTTTGAAAACTGGATTCAAAGTGCATATTTTTTGGAAAACGATACAATTATCATCTCAGTGTAATATACATAAACACAAATTTGTGAAAACAGTGATGTCACGCGTATGTGTTCAGTCTATAGGTGCGTAGTGTTTCCTTACAAAGTGACATCGCCACCTACTGGCCTGGCAGCTTAATACAGCGTTTTTAATTGTTTTCGTGGATACTAGTGAACAGGGATCATGTTGACAACATTGTCGTCTGTAGTTGCAAGGAAAAAACGCTTCCGTTTTAAGTACATCGTTGTCATGTAAACGTACCCTAAATGTCTGTATAGCAATATATGGTTGCAAAAATGGTTGCATTTCCCATTCAAAATGTGACTATTACAAACAAAAAACATTTGCCTTTTCTGATCATGTCTATAATTTGTGTGTGTTAGCAGGTGCCAGAAAAGTCACCAAGTTTCATAAATTGAATAACTACCGGACGGTACTCAATGACCATTTAGACATGATGGTCACCTGGTAATTATTGCTGAGTCCAAAAGGGCAGGTCTTATTGTTGATACATTCACTGAAGTCCCAGCCATAGTTGCAGCCAATTCCCAAACACTCCCCAGACAAAGATGATATGGTGTCATTCATACTACCAGAAGCATCACGCACTACACAGGAGCCTGAAATGCATTTAAAGAGCATAACAACAGGGAAATAAGACAGCTGTAAGTGTGACTGGATAATGCAATGTGCCTAACTACATACAATTGGCATATTGATGTGCACAGTAACTGATATCTCACAAAATTTTGCTCTAATGTTGATGAATACGGAAGATGCTAAATGAGTGAGCGTGTGCTGGCAGCTTGCATTTTGCATAAAATACGCTCAAATCACTTCCATATAATGAACACTTTTGTAGAGTCACATAATTACCGGTATTCAATTTCGAAAATGTATGTTTAGAAAACTAAAAAAATTACTTGCCTTACTTAAAGCAGGCATGAAAAAAAAATTATTAGTATTTCTTAAATGCATGTTATAAATCTTATGAACGATTCATCCATGGAGATGTTTATTTGTTATTTTTATTAATTTTAAATAAATATGTCATAACTGGATCAAAATCAAATCAACAACCGACTAGAAGTCCCTGTCCTAGACTTTTTATTTTACAATAACATACTCGGATACACAATGGGGAATAAATATAAAAAGTACAGAAGAAAAAATGTGTCGCTACTTCCGTTTCATCGTGACTTTAAGGTCATCTGGACTACGTGGGGTTCCCTTTCGAACGATCACATTCGTATTTCGTAGCTATACGCAGTGGGGGGGAAACTAATTTCCTCAGATTTATTGAAGCTTAAAAATGCACAGCTAGCACAGTGAGACTGCCTCACTCATTGGCTGTGCTGCAGCAACTGCACATGTTGTGTCCAAACTAAGGGGCTCCTGTCACGAAGCAGAGACTGTGCAGATGGATAGTGGATGCCATATCACTGGCATACGCCTCTGTAGGCCAGGGTTGCCCTATAGAGACCATTCCACTAGAGGTATGGCCTCGTCATGGGCATGGTCCAGTGGGTTTCCCATTCAGGACATTTGTGCGGTGGCCGGCTGGTCTTCGCCCTCCACTTTTGCGAGGTTTAACAACTTGGAGGTTCCTTCCCTGCAGGCGAAGGTCCTTTCTGTATGATTAAGACTCGACTAGTCTGGTCTTATCTATATACTATACTTACGTCACTGTTCATAAGCACATTATCCCTTACTATGAACCAGCCTCTGGCTGTTTTGGTTCCCGTATACATGTATTAGATTTGTCGCTTCAGTCGATTTAAACCTGCTATAATGGCGAATTCGGCTCATTTTATAGACTCTGCCATGCCCTGTTGGCGGGCTCTGACCTATGCGGCACGCTGTTAGCTGATTAGCGCATACGTTGGAGGCGCCTTCACCATTGGATGTGCAATTGCTGCAGCACAGCCAATGAGTGAGCCAGTCTCACTGTGCTAGCTGTGCAGCTGCAATGCGCTTTACATTTTTAAGCTTCAATAAATCTGAGGAAATGAGTTTCCCCCCACTGCGTAAAGCTACGCAATACTCGTTCCCCATCTCAGGGAACCGAGGTTACGATAGTAACCGAGTAGTTTCAATTGGTTCTAAACATTATTGTGTATTAAAAAAATGTTTTTATAAATATTTTAATACTTCTGATACTCACCAATAGTAGCTGAGATAATGAGATAAGAGATGGTGGTCCAAAAAATAGCCAGCATTGTACCACGGGGTATAGCAATATTTGGATCCTACACAGGTTTTGTGTGTGAGAACAATAAACAGAAAGCTTTTAGAGGCTTGATTTCCAGCAAATAAATATGCTTTCTGAAATGCTTTATTGGAGGAAACATTACTGTGACTGGGAGCTCAACTTGCCTTCAGATCTCCAGAGATATTAGCGCCCGCAAGGATGCCTGTAGCTGAGGGGAAGAAGATGGAGAACATGCCAAAGAAACTGCCCTCCGGTCCGCGCCAGCCGGGCACAAAGTTTTCCGCAAAAATATCAGCTATTTGGGCACAAATTTAGACACTTTATGGGGACATATGGTAGTGTAATCTGACTAGCACTGAGAAAATGAAGATGGAGTGCTGTTATTAGCATATTTGTGGAACATATTGACTGCATTGCTCTCTGACCTCGGTAGCTGAAAAATCCTCTGGCTTGCTTCTGTCGACTGGCTGGCATGATGGTTCCCACAATGTAACTGCCAAAGGAGATCATGATGACGAAGAAGAACAAGACCTGGGCCTGGGAGAGTAACGAAACCAGTGTAAACTATTAGGAGCTGAACTTATTTAGGTAACCAGACAAAATTGCTCAAAATCGCTTTGCTTGTGAAACAAACCTTGGACTCCCATTCCATTCCAGCCATTGAGATGGCCAGAAGGCAGGTGACAGTAATCACTCCAATGATACGGATATCATTAAGTCGGTCTACCATGCTAACCCCAGTGTCCTAATGGGCATCAGAAAAAAATATATTGGTGGTGGTTAAGGAGATTCCCCCTTCTATGTAAAGCACTTTGAGTGCAGAGAAATGCGCTATATAATTGCAGTAGTAGCCTACTGATTATAAATGATTTATTTGTGCACATATTTTTTTTTATTCATGTGCCCTTATATTATTTGATTAAAATCTTTGATCCCGTCCCTCTTGCAAGCCACTTCTCTTTTCAGATTACATTATAATTTCGGAGCAAGAGCAGGACAACCTGTCACTCACATGAGATTGCAGCGATAGCAAATGGTCCAATGAAGTAAATCAAATCCCGCCAAAAAATTTCTTGTCCGTTTCACTCGAATATAGCCTAACGATTCACGCCGACTTTAAAGAGACAGTTTAGCCAGAATTTTTTAAAAAAAAAATTGTTTACTAACCCTCATGTTATTTTAAGCCAGCAAACTTCCATTAAACACAGAGTTCACACGTAGCGGTACTCAGAATGGACAGAGGTGAGGGACGGCTAAAGCCATATGAGAGAAAATTATTATTATTTCTCTCTATGGCTCTGGATCCGCAGCAGCGCCATCTTTGTTTTTGTTTTTCCAACGGGAATAAAGCGAGGATGTGACCGAGGGATAGACACACATCTCTTCAGTGGGTTCAACTGTTATTTAATGTGTTTCTGGATTATTCTGCACGAAACATTGCAAAAAAATATCATTACAAGAAACGTCAGTAGCTAGACATAAAACTCCAGACACCATGAGCAGTAGAAAATGATAACTACGTGACCTAGGAGCTTTAAAGAATACAGTCTGTGACACGCTAAATTGATCCCTCACAGCCTCGCTTTAATACCTGTCATGGCGCTGCTCTGAAAACGGTCTAGAGGCCTCTTCTCACGCTGATTGGTTGGATTATATGAACGTGCTACTCCCGAACTTCGTTAAATAAACTTAATAAGGTAGCCAGAACCAGTCAATTATTCACAATTTTTCTTTTTGTGTTCCAAAGAAGAAAAAAAGTTTGGAAAAACAGTCTACATTAAAATTTTTGGGTGTAGGCCTACTTTTTCTTTCATATTCAGTTAATTCTGTGTATACTGGTCCATTTCACCCACCTGCATGAGTGCCTGTACCGTTTCAGCAAAACCCACTGTGTGCATTGCTACAGCCACCGCATTAGCGAAAGCAAATATAAGCCCAATCGAGCCCCCAAGTTCTGGACCCAAACTACGAGAGATCAGAAAATATGTTCCACCTGGGGAAAGAATGACAAAGAATAAAAATATATCAATGCTGATATCTGATCGTTATTAAATAACATGACTAGGCAATGTTGCATCATGGAAAGAAGTCTGATAATGGCTTAAAGACAAGTGATTAATCATGTTAGTCAAGTTTACTCGGCATACATGTAATGAATTGTCTTTACCTCCTTTAACCTTGCCATTAGTGGCAATGGCTGATGTGGACAAGCCAGTGATGCCCGTTATAGAAGAGGAGAGCAAGATTATAACCCAAGTCAGACCTTTAAGTGAAGAGGAATATGTTCATATTATGCATTGCTAAAACACACAGTCACAGAGCTCTGTAACGTAACAGCTCTTAGGGGGTTCACAGAACATCAGGTGGGGATTTAGTGGTAAAACACACATAAAAATGAAGGGATAAAGACATAAAAACATAGATTGACATACCAATCCCTGCCTGTGCTGTGATCCAGGGAAGCCTCAGGTACAGAATAACACCCCAGATATTCAGCATACAACGGATCTACAGGGAGTTCAAGAAACAGTGAAGCTTCAATGGGATCCATTTAATAACACAATGTAGAAATGCTTTCTGTTTGACTTATTCAGATGTTTGGAGTATTTTACCCATAGGCAGAAAAAAGACACAGTTTAGACAGTTAAAAATGTATGAACACTTGCAATATAACAAAATATTCCTCCATATTTGTTAAAATGTTATTTAATATATGTATGTATGTACACTAACAAAAAATTGCTGCTTTAAATTTTTAAGTAATCAACTTGGATGTTTAAGTCATTAAAATACATTAAACTGACTTAAAAACGAGTTGAATCTGGAATAACTTTAAAATTGTTAAAAATATTTTATAAATAATAAGTTTAAAATTGCTTAACTTACAGTATTTTGATGGTTTAGGGGAATGTAAAAACATGTTGTCATAACTTATTGATCATGTATTTTTTTACAGTGCATATAGTGCATAGTATATGTATATGCATGCATGTGTGTGTGTATATATCTTTCTGTGAAATTTTCTTCTATTTACAAAAAAGGATTTTTAGGTTTAAAATGTTAAAACAAGACAAGAGATACTGTATATATTTTTTCAAATTTAAGAGTGTTTGGGCACTTTTTGATTGTCATATTAGTGGAACATGTTTATAGTGCAAACTTGAGGAGAGCTGAGTTCATATTTTTTCAATAAAAATACAAAAGATCTTTACAAAATGAAAGTTAGTTGTGATAAAGGTTTTAGTATTTGTTTGCAGATGCCACTTAGATTTGTTTAGTAATCTTTAATGTTCTTAAAGTCTAACTCTGTACCATGACTCCCTGAGCCCATCCAAAGCGAGCCGGTTCTGGTGGAGGTTCTGTGGGTTCATCTTCATCCGGGCTCTGTTTGTCCACACTCGTCTCCTCATATAGAGGAGGTGGAGACGGGTCATCCTAAGAGAAAATAGTGGAAAATATGACTAATTCTTTGAGGATTCCTGGATTGAAGATTTCTTTATTTGTATTTATTTAGAATTCCTAATGAAGATAATCAACATTTCACTTTTATCTAGAGGAACAGACATTATTCAGCATTGGTTATAAGTTCATCAGTGCGGTTATAGGAGCGATTTCTAAGGGGAAAAGGTTCGTTCCTACCTGAGGGTTGGCGTGAAGCTGAAAGAGAGACGGTCTTGACTTCTTTGCTCTCCCAAAAACCTCAGTGTTAGTATAGAAGTCATAACTCGGCGGTGTATCCAATGTGTCATATCCAGAAAAGACGGCAGAGCTGCGGGATGCCACGCTGTCACTATCAAAACTGCTACATCCCCCCAAACTGAATTTACGGTCATCTTCATTTTTTAGTGAGGAGACCGAGAACGGGCTTCTGGCGGTTGTGAGGTTCATCCCTTCATTGGCCTGCGGTACCTCCGGCACAAGTGAATCAACAGTTGTCTGAGTAAAGCCAAGGCTTGATTTGAAGGGTTATATTATACCTGAGCCGGAAGGAACCACTTATGGATGTGTGATTAGTTTTGAGAACATATTCTGGAGGTTTTGTAACGGTCATTAATTCTTAATTGTCGCCGCAGGGCCTTTAGTTTGTACTGGGACTTGTAAACATAATCAGAACATGTAATGACTCAGATTTTGAGTCAGATATCCTTGACACAGGTTCTCAAGGACAAATGCATGGTTTGAGAGTCCTGTGTCATGCATGAGAAACAATCAATTATGAATTTCACTGGCAATGTTGTCAGCTTATTTGATTGAGAGAATGATTGAAATGTTACATTTTCTTTTCTTATTCGGTCATTTCATTTTATTACATAGGCCTAAGTTTGATAGCGATCAGTCTTCAGCCTGACAAATTACAATAATGGCAAAACTTTCAACTTTGAACAATGGCTTGTAAATATTTGATACAACTAATATGGAGAAATTGTATTGTAATTGTAGTTTTGACTGAGATAATGTATTTAATAGTGTATTTTCCAACCTGTAGTCCCTTGTGAAAAAAAAGTGCACTTTAGTGTACTTTTATAAAGTGTACTTATTACACAAATAATATACTTTAAAAGTATACACTTAAGTGTGAATTAAATGCAATCTTTTGGGCGCACTTAATGCACATTAAGTATAATTAATTTCAAATTTATTACATATTAAGTTGAAATAAAATGCAATAAGTTGCCATTAAGAGTGATTTTTTGGAACAACTTAAGTGGGACTTTAATACAACTTTATATCTACTTTCATAATTGCTTCTAGTGTCTTTAAAATATACTTAAAGTGCACTACACAATATACTGACACGCAATTAATGTGAACTAAAATATACTTTAATGTCAGTTAAAAATACACTTAAGTGTGAATTAAATGTATTGTTTTGGGCGCACTCAATGCACATTAAGTGTAATTAATTTCAAATGTATCACATATTAAGTTGAAATAAAATGCAATGAGTTGCCATTAAGAGTGATTTTTTGGAACAACTTAAGTGGGACTTTAATACAACTTTATATCTACTTTCATTACAGCTTCTAGTGTCTTTAAAATATACTTTAAGTGCACTACACAATATACTGACACGCAATTAATGTGAACTAAAATATACTTTAATGTCAATTAAAAATACACTTAAGTGTGAATTAAATGTATTGTTTTGGGCGCACTCAATGCACATTAAGTGTAATTAATTTCAAATGTATCACATATTAAGTTGAAATAAAATGCAATAAGTTGCCATTAAGAGTGATTTTTTGGAACAACTTAAGTGGGACTTTAATACAACTTTATATCTACTTTCATTACAGCTTCTAGTGTCTTTAAAATATACTTTAAGTGCACTACACAATATACTGACACGCAATTAATGTGAACTAAAATATACTTTAATGTAATATACATGTACATCGTTCGTTATATAATTAAATACATTTATAATTAAAACATTTTATAATAAAGTTGTAATTTAGTACATTTCAAATTTTAATAAAAAAAAAATCTCTTAATAACCTAGTTACAATCAAAAGAAACACTATACATAAACACAAACAGTTACAACACTTTAACTCCTTTAGAAAGAGTCTGGAGGACAATGAAGCTTATATGCACAATCATTTTCTTCCTCAAATACAAAGGTACCTAAACATCACAGAAAACATTATGCATTTTTACATTTTCAGAAAACATTCTTTATGATATATAAAATTGTTTTTGTTTCCATGTAATTTACTGGTACTAATACTTTTGGGGTAATTTGGAATTTGGTCCCCATAAAAAAAACATACACACACGCACGCACACACACCTAATATTAACAAAGATGAATAAATACAGTAAATAAATTGTTCATTGTTAGTTCATTTTGGCTAATGTATAAACTAATGTTAGCAAATGAGACTTAATATTAAAGTAAAAATATTAAAGCTCTTAAACCTTTACTAGCACCAACAGGACCAAATGGTTTCTTCTAAAATCTTACTCAATTACAGTGAATGTAAGTTTGTCTAAAAACAAAAAACAAAACAAAATCTGAAGAACTCCAACGGCATAAAAACAAGAAAACCAAAATCGTTTGTCACCAAATGTTTTGAAGTTGTTGGAAAGTGCTGTTTATGTCTATGTCCCAGAAGCTCTCCAGAGTATATGTGAATGGAAATGTTCCAGAGAAGCAGGAAAGTCAGAAAAAATACCTTGAAGAAAGAAAACAAAAACAGAAGGAAAACAATTGTTTATAAAAACAGATCCAGTCCATTATTATATTTGGCTCAATTGAATGAAAGTGATAGAAATACAGTTGCGCTTTAAAGTTATACACCTTGCAGTATCTGCAAAATGTTAATAATTATAGTAATAAGAGGGATAACAAAAAATTGTGTTCTCTTTTTATTTAGTACTGCCCTGATGAAGCAGTTTATTCATTGACCCAATCAAATCTGTCAATACATTTTCGTCATAGTTGTCGTCATTTAAAACTGGTTTTTATTTAGTTATCGTCTCGTTTTCGTCTGTGAAAAAATGTCGGTGACGAAAATAATGATACAAATTATTCGTCATTAGTAACATTGCAAGATGGCTGTGGATGAACACCAGTTGTTTGAAACAGCTTTGGCCGCTACAATGAACGAGTTAGACTTTTATCTAAAAGAGGAACCGAAGACGGTGCTCGAAACGTTCCTTTGTAAGAAGGATGTTTTTACTGTTTTGCCGGCAAGAGTCTAATCTACCAGTTAGCTCCGCTGGTAGCTAGGCGTATGGGGCTTAGTTGTGATTGGTCGCACTAGTATTATCCAATTGCGTGCAGTGAGATTTTCAAATACATGCTTGGTGCCGCCCCTCGAGTTGGGTGATTTATATTACTCAATGCCAGACCCTTAATCTTTTGGATTTGGGTCTGGATTTCCAGGCTAGCAGTTCCTGGATGTTAAAGTTGAATTTGCTGTCCAATTCGAACCACTGAATTTGCGAAGCGGAAACATTTTTTTGACCGAAAATCACCTGTTAAATATTATAGGTTGTATTTTTAAACAATTTGAATATTTTTGAAGTAAAATATTAAAGGTGAATATGGATTATTGGATTTTTAATAATGAAAATGGGTTTGAAATGTTTTTAATCGAAATATTCACAGCTTAAATTTCAACCCAATGCAAGCCCTAAAAATACAATGCATTAAAATGCAAGCATAGTTAATGCAATGCATTTTTTTTTTTCAAATAGTGCAATTCAACAGGCTTTTTTGTTTCAAAAACATTTGCCATTATTTTACTTCCATACCCAAGACCCATGCAAACGTTTCCTCATCTTGGCTTGTAAGTTTCAGCTTACCGCGCAAATCTTCATGAAGGATGTTCCTGTATTTACTGGTACCACGGTTGACACAGCAATTCTGCGGCCCTCTTCCTTTGGTTTGATACCTGTAAAATATATGATGATTATAGGGGCATCTGTAAATGCACAGGTGGGAATTTATTACTTACAAATGGAGAAGATTTAAAGTATTTAAAAGCTATAGGGATAGTAAGTGACTTGATAGCAATGTTTCAGCTTGATCAGGGTGTGCTGTCTGTGCAACAATTCATGACAAATTATGTAACGTTAACATCACCTCATCAATAAAGGCCTGTGATTCCACACCGCTTGCACTGTATCTCCAATCACAAATGAACTGATCCTGCAAAATGAACGTGTAACTCAAGATAAGCACAAAAAAATAACATATTCCAAAACAAATAGTAACTGAACAACTCACTCTTCAAATGCAAAAATAAAAAAATAATGCTACATTACAAGCATTATTTCTAGAGTGATATATTAAATATTTATGGTGGTTATAACATTGATTATATGTATTAAATGTATATAAATGTCTTCGAGTGTTACAATATTGGATCTGTATTTAGCAAATTTGTCATTTAGTAATGTTTAAATGATTTAAAAAGTCGGTTTAATTAAATTATATATTTTTTCAGCAGCCAAATTCGTCGAACACACCCACACGCGAACATATTATGATGTAAGAAATTATTAGAATGCAATCATAGATAAATTATTGAAAACCTGATTAATTCACCTCCCGAGTCTATTGCGTCTGTCTGCGATGAAAATAATGTAATCTGTTACACACTTAATCGCAATAACAACTGCCATGTTACGCTGAAAATTTAAAAATAAAGAAAGCATCAAGATATACTTACTTGACTCATTATTGCAGTATAACGTCTCATCTGTAATCAAACGTGGCGTTCTCTTCCTGATTGCGCAGCTTCAGTTTCCTTTCCTCACGAATCGCGATTACAGAAACATAACAGTGCATTTTTCAAACTCTAGTGAAGTAGTGCGTCATCGTGACGTAGTATTTCTAGCGCATGCGCATTAAATAAAGTTAATATATTTCATGCATGGTTATATTTCAGCTTTTTAATTTCTGTTCAAACTCATTGTGTTGTTAGACTCTGTAAGTTCACAAAACTTGATTCATTCACCTAACTAAAAGTCAATCATTTTTATAGTGTAGTGTAGTCTAATTTAAATTAAATGTATTTTAACTGAATTTAAATGCAATTTAATTTTGTTTAGATTTGTTTAACTTTGCTCACAACTAAATGTGTTTAATTTACTTAGATCAACATAATGATATTAAAAGTATTCTCTACACAGATGTAAAGTACAATACATTAATATTACATTAAGAACTCCTCTCATAAATTACATTTTATTGTCAAATATTATGTAGAAAACTGACACTTTTAATTGAGTTCATAGAGCAGAAGCTGGTGATAAAAATGTCAACAATAAGTTGTACTGGAGTATACTGTATAAACAAATGTATTGCAGTTCAGAGGAAAAATACATTTCAAGTGCATTAATGCACACAATATATTATAGACTAAACACATTTAAAATACATCAACAAAATAATTTTGGACAACACACTTGAGTTGAAATAAAAAACAATTATTTTCCATATTTTCCATTAAAATTATTCTTTTATTTAGTATATTAGTCAATAGATCAAAATAACTGTTTAAGTAAAACTTAATTAGACATTATTACAAAGTGCCTTTTTAAAACATGCACTTACGTGTGTTTAGAAATATTGTCATGAAAGTGTACTTACTTTAAGTTAAACTTAATTAGACATTATAACAAAGTGCATTTGTAAAAAGTGCACTTAAGTGTGTTTATAAATATTGTGATGAAAGTGTACTTACTTTAAGTTAAACTTAATTAGACATTATAACAAAGTGCATTTGTAAAAAGTGCACTTAAGTGTGTTTATAAATATTGTGATGAAAGTGTACTTACTTTAAGTTAAACTTAATTAGACATTATTACAAAGTGCATTTGTAAAAAATGCACTTAAGTGTGTTAAGAAATATTGTGATGAAAGTGTACTTACTTTAAGTTAAACTTAATTAGACATTATAACAAAGTGCATTTGTAAAAAGTGCACTTAAGTGTGTTTATAAATATTGTGATGAAAGTGTACTTACTTTAAGTTAAACTTAATTAGACATTATTACAAAGTGCATTTGTAAAAAGTGCACTTAAGTGTGTTAAGAAATATTGTGATGAAAGTGTACTTACTTTAAGTTAAACTTAATTAGACCTTATTACAAAGTGCATTTGTAAAAAGTGCACTTAAGTGTGTTAAGAAATATTGTGATGAAAGTGTACTTACTTTAAGTTAAACTTAATTAGACATTATTATAAAGTGCATTTGTAAAAAGTGCACTTAAGTGTGTTAAGAAATATTGTGATTAAAGTGTACTTACTTTAAGTTAAACTTAATTAGACATTATTACAAAGTGCATTTGTAAAAAGTGCACTTAAGTGTGTTAAGAAATATTGTCATTAAAGTGCATTCCCTTTAAGTACACTTAAGTGGTATTTAATTTGAACTATATTATATTATCTGCAAGTGCACTTTTCAAAAAGTATACTTTTATGATATTAAGCACAAAAAAAGTACGCTTTCAATACAATTAAGCACACTTATTTTTCACAAGGGGTGACCTTCATGTTAGGAGTTTAACCCGCCAGCAGCTCACAGTCGTTCCAACTGACAGACTTTTGCCTTGAGCGTTGACTGATCATTGCAGAAGCAGTTCCTCATTAACTAAAACACCAATGTCCGCCAATGCATGTGACCCAGGGAGCAGCATCGGGTTAAGTAATTATTTCTGCAGAAATTGGTCTGGAAGCCCCAAAGGTGGAGCCTTTTCAGTGTAATTAGTGCGGACCCTGCAAACGTACCCGCAGGTGCTCTCCTTTGAAGCAGATTTTTTATTACATTTCTATTATTAGACACAAAGCTTAAGCAGAAAACCAACTGCTAAATGGTCATTTTGAAATCCTTATTCTGCCTGAGGGGAACTGTCATAACAAGGAGTAGATTGTATAAAGTGTTTTAAATTGAAATTACAAGGATTCTACTGTGTGAAACACTGCAATTTTTTTCAAAATCATTCTTAGTTACACCTAAAGGTTTAATCAGATAAAACCAAATAACTGATTGTTTTACATTGGCTATTAAATAAGATGGACGCTCTAAAATGATGAAAGTTTGTAAAGAAAAAACATTACACCACCATTCAAAAGTTTGAAGTCAGTACGCTTTTTGTTTTGTTATTAAATTAATGTTTTTATTCAGCAAAGATGATGGAAAGTGACAATAAAGACTTACATTGTTACATAATATTTCCATTTCAAATAAATGCTGCTCATTCTATTCATCAAGTAATCAAACATTTTCACAGAAAAATTAAGCAGTAGGCCTACAACTGTTTTAAACATTCATAATAATAAGATAATGTTCCTGAACCAAATCAGCATATTAGATTTCTGAAGAATCACGTGACACTAAAGACTGGAGTAATGATGCTGAAAATTCAGCTTTGTCATGCACAGGAATAAATGACGTCTTAAAATATATTACAATTGAAAAAAAAACGTTTATTGAAATGGTAATACTTCACATTAAAAATAAAAAGGAAACTTCATCTTGGTTGTACAAAGTTTTATTTTCAAGGAACAACTCCCATATTGAGCACAATACATGTAGCCTACGCTTTGTAAAAGGGATGACTGCGGTGATCCGTTAGCAGAGCTCCTGAGTCCTGTTGGCAGCGGTGTGGTGCCACCCTGGTGTTGTGAAATAGCCGGGTTATCGCGGACGTGTGACATCGGCCTGATTCACAACACCAGCTGCAGCACACACACCTCACACACCAGTCCACGCGGTGTGAAGACGAAAATGTGCCCTCCAGGTCTTCTTCTTCTGTCCAAGACACTTCTATTTTGACACTTATGGTATGAAAGATTGAATGAACGTGGACCAGATTCGTCCTTGCAGGAGAGCTTTTTGTTTAAAGGGTGAAATAAAGTTAAAACAGCCTGATTATTGTGAATCCTGCACCTTGAATTTAGGACAGTGCACTGGAATATTCAGCTCCAGATGCTAATGGTTAAAAATGCATAGAGTTCCGAGGGAGCTGAAGCAGACTCTGCAGCCGGCCGTGACGAAGGCAACACGTCCATCTGCGTGCTCTATGGGCATTTCCTCCATAACCCAGCATCTGCTGAGAGAATCAATGTCACACACACACCCCTGCTCTCAGAACTATCTGAGAGAATTAAATCTGAGAGAGATTTAAACCCTTCCCTGACCGCCCGGACACTTGTTTGTACAGTAGGATTGTGTTCCACAACATACGTTACATGAATAAAGTGTGAGAACAAAGGCAAGAAAAATATACAGGGTTCCCAGACATGTTTTGAACAATTCATTTACATGTTTCCTGTGATTTGTTATTGATGTGCGTAATTATAATTTACAAAAAAAATAAAAATAATTATTGACTGAATTGTAAATAAATTAGAGCCTACTCAACAGTTTTCCTAAACGATTTAAAAACAACAACTTTAAGAACTAAAAATACTTCTAAAGCATTTAATAAAATAATAATACATTTCAATACATTAAAATAAAAAGATGTATCTGTTAATATTATTTATTGGACCTGAACTAACAATTAACATGTTTACTAACATTAGATGAATAGATCTAACAAATGTATTGCTCATTGTTAGTTAATGCATTAACTAGTGTTCCCTTAAAATAAATATTTGGTTACACTGTATTTTAAGGTGCCTTTGTTACAGTGTAATTGTATACTTAAGTACTGAGTAATATTAATAAACAACATGAACTTACTATATGGTTAGGGTTAGTTGCATGTAATAATGCATAATGTACTGTTATTAATATAATAAGTACAAGTAAAGTGTAACAAGGACAGTGTAAAATAAAGTGTTACCAATATTTATAACCTCTAATGAAGAGCAATATAAATGAATAAATAAATATTTGAGAGAAAAGTATAACTAGAAAAATTTACATTCACTATTGAAATTTGTCTAATTAAATTCCATGCCATTTCCAAGCCTGGAAAACAGAATCCTATAATATGTCCAGGACTGTGAGAACCCTGTATGTATAGTACAGTCCAGATTGCTGGTTGCAACCAAATCTACCAAAGTGAAAAATCTCACTGATACTAATATAATAAATAATATAATCTCCATGAGATGTGCAAATTGATTGCTTGATATTGGATGTCATGAGAGATAAACTGTAATTGTATATTTGATATGGCTTTTAAAAAAGAATAGCAACTGAGAGATGTAATAAACTAAAACAGAAAATGCAGGGCAAAACAATAACGTCACGTCAAATTAAAAATGAGGTTTATGATAAAAAATTAAATTCAAACAAAACTGAACTGAATGTGTTTATTTTTATTTCAAATCATGGAAAAAAATACAAATATAAGTTGACAAAATAATGGTGGAATGAGGACAATAAAGGAGGGTTGCAAGAGAAGGGTGGGGTGGGGCGTTTCAGTTCATTAGGACCTCCATCTGAACCAGTCTGGCATTGGTATCTCCAGCCATCCGATACGGAATCATTCCCGCAAACGTGATCAGAGCCCGGGCTTGACTGCGCAGCAGCTACAGAGAAACACACACACACTTGAGAAGAGCTATTCAGGATTGGACATTTAACACACACTGTGACAATACATGTTAGTGAATAATGGTCTCAGGATTAGTTTTATAGTTGAATAAGCAATAATTGTTATCTTAGAGAAAACATCTTACCGTGTCTCTGTCCTCTAGGGTACGCTGTGGTCTTCCTGGTGTGCCTGCTGCAGCCCCCTTTAGACGCTTATACTGCGTGAACAGGATATTCATTGTGGCCAGAAGAACCTCTGACAAATTATGTCTGACCTAGAAAGATTAGGACATAATAGAGAGAAATGTCATGTGAATTAAGGTCTCCATTTTGGCTATTTAAAAAACACGCATCATTTTTCAAAAAAACGTTTGAAAACACATGCTAACAACTTGTTCATTTGGGGTCACCTGAAATGGCACAATAGCTTAGCATTTGAGATAACAGCAAGTGGACAATTTATGCTAATGCAAGATGATCTCTTACCTCATCACTGAAGTTTCTGAAGGCCGCGACTCGCTCCTCAACACTGTCCTGACTTAAGGGAACCAACTTTAGCCTCTCAATAACCTGACACAGAATGGCACAAAAATATAGATTAGTCAGATGCCTAGCACTAGCAGCACGGGGCCAAGGTCAGCAGGGGTCTAATTGGCGACTTACATCGTAGGCTCGATCTATGTGGCCGGCGTGGTACTCATCAAAGAACGTCATGAGGTCCAGAAGAAGGTAGAATGTGCTGTCCACAGACTTCTCCCCAGCTATACCGTTGGTACGGTACCTGTGCTCAAACAAACAAAAGGTGTTCATTGAAACTACAAGACCATAAAACCCATAATGCATTAGATGGAGGCTACTAATGAAAGCCTGTAACAAAAAAAAGTAGTTGTGAGATAAAATAAGAAATAGTCGCAATTGGCAGATACTATTACAATCACTATTACAAGGAACAGTCTAATTGCAATGAATAGTCGTAATTGGGAGATATAAATGAACTTTTTTTTAGCCATAATCTATAGAGGTGTACAAAATACTTGCCTTTCAGCAATAGCCACTGCCATGTTTTTGAGTCGCTCTTTGTTGGACTGGGGCTCGCTGACTTGAGATATAACTGGACTCAGCAGTTTGTTCATCAGCTCCAGGACGTTATCAGAGTTCTGATGCAGGAAAGAAAAGATGTGTTAGGCACAAAAGCATCACTAGACTAATAAACCCAATGGCACATCACAGCATCTTACCTTGGCTAACTCGTACAGTTTGACGGCCTCCTCAAACAATCCCTTGTTCTCGGCCTCCGCGGCAACCTTGGTAATGATGGCCCGCGTGTCTCCGGCAAACTTGTCAATCACGCCGGGCTGAAGGGATTCAAACAAGCACTGCTTAGAGCAGAGGACTTTGAATGCACAATGGTGTTGTCAAAATGGCTTTGAGCATGAAAGGCCAGACTGTGTTGTAAAGACCTCTGAGACAAAAGCACATTCTACACAACCCTGCACGGCTGAATGAACCAAATATAAAGCAAAATCAATGTGTGCACAATGAGTTACAGAGAAAAAAAGTGGCACGTTCGCGGGCTGCTAGTCAGGTTATATAACAACAAAAGCATCCAAACTACCTTTCTGCTTCCATCTTTTTCGAGTCTTCCAAGAAGCATATCAAACTACAGGAAGAGAGTTAAGAATTGACAGAAATTATGTAATGATAACAGCAATTAGTATGCAGAAACTCTTCTTCCAATGAGCTCGTACACGCTTCTTACCTCCCGACTCTCGATGACTAGCTCGCTGACACAGCGCATGAACATGTTTTCTCCTTGACTGTCCTTCTCATTCCTGTGGCCAATCAGAAAACAGCGATTGAGTTTTCACTCGGTGCAGTACAGCAATTATGCCATTTGTAGCACAAAATCACTTTGACCTGCGAATGAACGTGCTCGCTTTGTGATGCGCACGGAAACCCAGAGATAAAAGACATTTAGATGATCAACTGTTTCCCGTGGCTGTGAGGTCTCTTAAAACAATGGGGCAAGTTAGCATCAAATTCACAGTGTGCATGGAACAGGTTTAATTATTCATGGTTCATTCGTGGAAGGTTCTGAGTTATTCATGACACATTAATCTCTTCTCAGAGAGGGATTTTCAGGGAAAAAGTCATGACTTACAGTTCAGCCACTCATCAAACAGGAAACAAGATGATTTCAGAACAGGTTTTGGTATAATGAAGTATAGATTTGCTCGATAGCTGTTCAACCTGACTGATTTGAGATCAGTTCTTTCAGTATGTTACCCCAGATGACCCAATAGCATCAGCTGGGGTTAGGATGACCATTACCGGAGGAAGTAGAAGTACTGTAGAGCCTCTCGTGGGTCAGTGGACTCAAACTTGCGGGTGTAGAGCATAAGCAGCCTGATGAAGTTCAGCCTTCGCACCATTGGAGGATCTCCTGCCTCTTGACTCACTGAGAAGAGACCAGAAACCTCCTTAGAACAGAAACTAGATTCAATTTAGAGTTGTCACTCAATGATCACAACTTACAGAGTTGTGCGCTCTGGCCTGATGATTTGAGCAGCAGTTTGAGTTCGTACAGCACCAGAGCTACGTGAACTGCATGGCTGCGCAGACGCTCCACTCGGAAAAGGAACGCTATGGCCGCCTCAAACTGTGCCGTCAGGAAAAGCACCTGGAAGTACAGGAATGGCTGGTGGCTGGCTGAGAAATGGGACTCACCTGCAGAAAACAATTCAAATAATGCCACACACCTTTATGAACACACTCATTAACATCTGGGATAATCCAAAACCACTTACAAAACAATATAAACCACATATTGGAAATGTGCACATGCAGCCAATAAGGATTTGTAACTTAAGGAATTCGAATGCTTCTTTAAGCGAGTAATAGGTTCCACATAAATCTTCCTCAGCTGTGAAGTGCTTAAATAGGCTGTTTCATTTCCATTTGCATGAGTTGAAATAATCCCCTCTTATTTAAATTGCCATTAAAACTGACGTCTTAAAGCAGCATTGAAAAGACCTGCTGCGACTTTGCATGGAGCGTAGTGGCAGCGCAGCTGGGAGTGAAGGAGTCTTATCAGCAATAGAGGGAGTCTTTAATGTGGTGTACTGCAGGAGTGCTGGAGAGATAAGACTGACTCATCAGGCAGGTGGAAGAAACTAAGCGGATGCCTTTTTAAAACTGGGCGAGAAGAAGTTTAAGCCATGAGAAAACAGCACAATGACATACAGTTTTATCTGGGCTAGGCACACTGGCAGAAAGTGAATAGGGGGGTTTTGCATACTGACTAACTTCCTAGTCTTTCAAATGCCCAATTAAATCTCTTCCTTTAGGACTGGAGTGAATCTAAAAGATAAGTGGGAAGATTTATTGGCTTTATGGAATAATTTGACCTGAGTTTTGCACATTGACAGAGGCCACTTGATTTATAGAGTTAAGAATAGATATCTCTCTCCCAATGCATTAAGACATCTTGCCAACATATTTTTGTAACTGTAATATTATTAACTAGTGTAGTCTGATTAATCCAGTTTTACAGAAATGGTTAGGATCCCCTTGTGGCTAGCAAATTTTGACCAATTTGATACCAATTTTCATAATTATTTTTCTTTGAATCGAATCTAGTTGAAACCTGCCAGTCACAGAACAGCTGTTTATATATATACACACACACTATACTTATATATGGTTTAATATTATATTTAATTCCATATTTAAATATATATATATTCAAATAATGATGACTGTGGGTCTCACCGTAGTCCTCCAGTAGCTGTTTCTGAAGTTGTGCCAGAGTCATTCTGTCCTGAGGGGAGCTGCTACCGTCCTCATCAAAACACACTTGATTCAGCTGGTAGGGACACAGAACACGACTCAAAAACTGGGCAACTAAACTCATCAGTAAAAGATTACTAACGTACAGCTATAACGTACACTGATATACAATCAGTGACTATATCTGACCTTGAGCCACAGGTAGTCCTCGGTCTTATCGGCCACTTCTCCGTGATTGTCGGCGATGTCGCATTTACCGATGAGGCAGTAGACCGCGCGCTTGTAGGGGTCGGCGCTGTTCCTCAGCACACGTCGGTAATGAAGTCGTAGTTTATTCTCTGTGGCTGGAGACAAACTGAGAAGAACAATGCAGTTGAGTAAATTTATAAAGAACTATAAAACAGATTTACTGAATTATTCAGTTTTAAGAAACTTCTGCATGAGATACAAAAAGGGAGCAAGCTGGGTCAAGCATACCAGAGAGAAGTAGTTACCAAAAGCAGAATAGAAATAGTTCTCTTAGGATGTGATCTAGTTTTTGGGGTGTGCGTATGTGCGTTCTCACCGTCGGTCGGGGCTGTTCATGTACTCCTGAAACCAGATCTTAAAGTCTCCCAGCTGATGCTGTGCCCTGTTCACCACCTGCATGGCGGCAGACAGGTCTCCACAACGCAGGCAGAAATAGATCAGAGCCCACACTGAATGTCCCTCCACCTCGCCGTCCTGTTACACACATGCACGCACAGCAAGGTTTATCCTCGGGTCACACTGCGTCCATTTACCCCCTTTTTACTTTCAAGTCTGAAATAAGCAGCTTATTGGCCCATGCAGGGAGAATCCACTGCTGTTATCTAAACTACGGAAAGCCACACTCAGAGTATCTGCAGTGATGGCGTCTAATCTGTATGATGTAGTGCTGCCTGTGCTGAGCGGTGTGGACACGTTTTGCTGCAGTACCTGCATGCCTGGCAGCGGGGTCGGCAGCTTGATGTTTAGGAAGCTGCATACGAGCTGATAAGTGCCAGGTACACCACCCAACTGAGCCTGGTGCAGATTCCCAAAAACAGTGACCATAGTGTAATTTTTATAGCTGTAGAAGAGAGACACAAGCATTGGCTTAAAATAATGATTGGTTTACAAAACTATTCACAAATATTCAATATACACACATTTTTTCATTAATTTCCATGAGTTTTCAAGTGCTGGACTATGTGGTGAGAAATCCCTGATATTTTCAGGTTTTCAAGAACCATAAACATTTTTTATTCAGCAAGGATGCATTAAATGTAACAGTAACAGTAAAGGCATTTATAATGTTACAAAAGATTTCTATTCTAAACAAATTCTGTTCTTTTGAAGTTTCTATTTATCAAAGAATCCTGACAAAAATGGATCATGGTTTTCACTAAAATATTAAACAGTACAACTGTTTTCAACATTGATAAAAAGACATATTTCTTGAGCACCAAATTAGCATATTAGAATGATTTCTGAAGGATCATGTGACACTGAAGGCTAGAGTAATGATGATAATTCAGCTTCACCATCACAGAAATAAATTACATATATTTTTAGATAACTGTGATTTTGTATATGTACATTTCTGAAATACATAACTTAGACAGTTACCTCTGATAACAGATCACTCTACATTGTAATGTGGACTCATGCATTTTCTGTAAAGCTGCTTAAAACGATGAGTATTGTGAAAAGCGCTACGCAAATAAATGTGAATTGAATGAAACATGCAATTTGTCAATATTATCTCTCTAATCAAAGAGCAAGCTGCATTTCCTTTCTTTCACCTGTTCTCCAGGAACTGTAGAGCTTGTCTGACGAAGGCCATCTGCATGTCCACAGAAACTCGACTCTTCAGAGTGTCCTTTGCCGGCACCAACAAAACGTCGGTCATCTGCTTCACCATGAGCCACATGTCTGAAACGTTCTACAAACACACGTACAAACAAATTTACTATTAATGCAATCGCTTCCCTACATTTCCGAGATGAAAAGCACAGTTAAGAACACACATGCTGAAGCCAAATGTGATATACCTTATCATCCAGGCTTTCGGCCACTGATGCACAGAGATCTCCCAGGTTGGGCTGAAGATGCCCATTTACTATTTTCTCATTGAAGACGTAGATCTAAAAAGAGGAAAAATACAAATTGAGAATGAAGGTCAAAGACTGATTGCTGTCTAAGGCCAAGCTCTGGGCAGCCGGATCCACTATGATCTGGAGGTAAAATGAAGGATGATGAAAAACAAAACAAACAGGATAAAGATGTTTAGTAGGTCTTCAAAAAAGAGTGCAAAGACTAGAAAGATGACTCCGCAGGCGATGTGGCGACACATGATTAGAGAAAAAAAAGAAAGGAAATAGAAGAGAGATCTGATAAATAAAAAGGAGAACAAAGGAGAAGAGAGTGAGAAACAGCCCTCCCCTTTATGGATAGATTGGGAGCTTACCCATCATGCCATCATCCAGCCAATCAATCTTATAGATCAATCGAGCTAGGCTCGCAAAACACAACACATTTATTCTTGTGTCTAGATCACCGACCAAGAGAAAAGCTAAGCTGAACTAAATGACAGACAATGTACTCTGAGTAACCATGAGCCACTCGTTTATTTTCAACATGTCTGCATGATTTATTAGTGATTATATTGCTGTCGGCCAGTTTGTTCTTTCTCTGTGATGTTTCAAAATTCTGGAGAGTTAACATTTCTACTGTAAATGATAATGTTTAGATGACTGATTTCATGCTTGTATAATTATACGCTAAAGCTTTAATACATTTTTATTATTTTTTTTAATATTATGCATTAAAATTATTTCTTAAAATATATAATAGATATATAGTAAATGTATATACATACAAATAAATAAATCAGAACATTTTAAAGAAAATTATTTATAGATACAGTATATATATTTATTTATTTATTATTATTTATCATATTTATTTTGTATATGTGTGGCTTTCTACAAACCTGTCGGCTGTAGGCAACTTCAACACTGTCCAGTGCACTGCGTCCTGGAACTGCGACCTCACTCACGAAACTGGGCTGTGGGGCACATAGCAACAGTCGTTAAGGCATAAACAAGGATGTCTACACAACAAGACCGTATTGATATGCTCTACATGTGTAGGTGTGCATATGTGCCTCTAAAAGCGTGGGTTTGACAAGTGCACAAGCTGCGTTTATCTCGGAGAGTTGTTTTAATCTAAATGCAGCGACCAATGTAGCGTGAAGCTATTGTTAAGAACATAACTCGCGCTTGAGAGCACACAGCTCAGTACTGTGAATATACAGAGAGAGACACACACACGAAAACCTTAAATTTTGTATGTGGACATAATTGTATCCAACCCGTTCTAAAAAAAAAAAAAAATCACATTTAGAAAGATTTGACATTGATAAAGCATATGGTGCTTTAATTTAAATTATTTTCAAAGACACTCATACACACGCACGCGCGCACATACACTCCCTAGTAGCAAATTCCATGAACAGCCTGGCAAGAAAGCCACTGAGGCGTTGTAGTTAGTGTGACTATCTAGCAGGGAGGGGCGACTCAGGCTGGTGGTACAAGGAAGAGTGAGCTCCTGGCATAGGAAGAGAACAGCAGGTCACACATGGAAAATTGAACTGCTGTTTAATAATTAAAGCAGCAGGACAGCAGTCAAAAATCTCCTAGAGCAAAATACACAATATACACACAAACAGAACACTCTTCTCGAATCCTTTATAGGACAATAAAAGGAAAGACAAAAGCGCATTCTGAGGTTTCATGATCTCAAAAAGACTGTCACTATTTGCCGTAGACAGACTATTGTTATACTTGAGGACATAATTTTTTTTTTGGTATATATTATTCAGAAGAGGAGTGCTTGTCATCTTCAATGTTTGATGTTTTCTACATCTTTCCCTCTTGCTCACCTCTCCATTTTGTGACAGCAGATGTGAGCAATACTGGCAAAACACCCTTTATTTATGAATAATAGCCTCTAAAAACAACCAATGTCATCCCATCTTATTCTCATGATTTTCCCCTCTTGAATGCTGAGAGCATATACAACTCTCTCTATAAAATATACACACATATGAATATACCCACAGCTAACAAGAAAAAACTAATTCTTGTTAGTTATGGCAACTTGTTAGTTATGGCAACTAATAATGTTATATAAAATATAAAATTCAATATTTGAATATATATTTAAAAATAAAATAATAAATAAATATATATATATATATATATATATATATATTATACATATATATATATATATAAAATTATTAATAATTTTTAATGAATAAAAAGACAATCAGGTCTAAATGACCTTGTCTAAAAAGAACTACTAGAAAAGCTCTTGCCAGATAAGATTTCACTAACACTCAGATCCAGGCCAAACGTAGCCACAGGCTGGCCGTATCACAGCAACAGATCTGAACAAGCTCCTTAGATGCTATAAGAAAATTTGAGCTTCATGAACACGTCATATGTGAGGTGAGTGTGTGATATATCTCTATATATAATACAAGGGAGCTATATCATATCATATCTGTCCTGTGTGTGTATTGTGTTTTATGTGGCGTGATGTTCCTCAGACCTCCACTTCCTGGCTGAAGTCCAGTGCATCCTCTCCAGCTCCCAGCAGGGTGTGCAACACTCTCTGCTTCACCTGCTCCCACTGCACCAAAATAGAGTCTCTGTGGTACTCCTCCGCCAACAGTAATGTCTGCGAGAAGGACAGAACGAGTAAAATCGAGGGGACGAGGTACAAATCACACATCAAAAACAGAATACATGTGATGATAGAGAGCAAAATGAGTGAAACTAGAAAGCCTTCAGTGAATATATAGGTTACCCAACATGTGACGCATTAAAATTAGCAAGTGGAGTAAGAAGGGAGCAGCCTGGATCTGGGAAGCATGCTGTGCACAATAAGCGCTAACGGGCAGCACTATCTTCACCCCTCCCCCAATCCCACCTCCGAGGGACAAGGAACGAGAGCTGGGCCTGGGGAGACTCAAACTGGGTCTGGCCCGCTAAAGCCTGGATGCGCGGAGGCTTCGCTAATGGAACTGTGCCGCTATCTGGGTCTGTCTTCACGCCTACTACCGATTTAGCCCATACCCTGATTGAATCCAAAGACCTTTCGTCTATTTTTCTCGGTCCCGGCGGATCGACGTGTGATAATTGCAAGCGTTCTAATTAAAAAGGCTTCTGAACTCTGGAGGAAGAGATTTTGGAATAAAGCTTAATGAGGGAGGGAGTGAGATAATATCAGTTCAATGTGCAGAAGTTAATGTGAATCAGGTAAAATTCAGAGATGAAAAGACGCATAGGGGCTTTTTGTTTTAGGGTGGGAAATAATAGTGCATGGCTTTATAAGCACTTCAGAAACTAGCTGTTCTCCAAATGATTTTGCTGGGTCAAAAAAGCCATTAATCAACCTGCAGTTTACTCCATTCTCACTTGGGGTCCAAAATTAATACAACAATTAAATAAATAAATAGTGTGAGTAATGTGAGAGTAAAGTACTTGCCAGTTGGACGGTAACTTTATTAGGAACTGCAGTTCATGTAGAATTTTAAGAACTATTGTCTGACACTTGCTGATGTAAGTGACATGCAAGATTCAAAAACGCATAAATGGTCTGCTTAAGAAGACTTCTACTTCTAAAACGTCTATCCTAAATTTCTGCCCAGCTCTCCATGCGGCAACAAATATGTGGAATATTCCTCCCATTAAGCTCCAATAATAAAAATATGAGGAACTAAATCAAGATGAGTTGTCATGTTTTTCCAGACAGGTGCCATTATTTTTTTTAAATAAATATAAATCATGCAAAACAGTTTTGATGGCCTGTAAGAAATATTTACATACGGTATATATAATATTCAGCAAAAGTTGTGTCAAAATCTTGCAAAAAGTTGATTTTGACCCTGTCCGAGATGGACATAAATTTTACTGTAGTGCTTGAGGACCCAAAACTTTCACCAGCGACGTTTTGTCACATGCAGGTCATCTGGGTCATTGGTTAACACCTCCTCTTTGGTGAGCAAATTATCCTCTCCGTCTCTTTGCTGACATTCCTCCTCCTGAGAGGTTTGATGACTAGACTGAGAGGATAGATGGATATTGACCTGAGCTCTCTGCTGCTGAGAGATGGATACCGTAATAACAGCTGAAAGGGCCTGTTTTTACCTCGCTGACAGTGGCTGAAGAGGCAATAAGGGGAAAAGGGGATTTGGCCTGAAACAGAAAGAGTGACCCTCGGAAGGAGACGGTTTTAAAGGAGCTGTCAGATGAATTGTCAGATTCTAAATGTCTGGACAATACGGGATGTAGTTACACTGGGGTTTAATGTTGCTAAAAATCACGTTCCTTTCCTCTGCAATGGACAAAAAGGCATAATTTGACCGACTAAGAAAATAATGTAAAAGGATATAGAGCAGTGAAGGAAAACACTCACCCTGCGGCGTGATTCCTCGATGGCTGACAGCAGTGCATTGTCTCTCTCGTTCTTGAGAAAGCCCTGGAACAAGAGACACGGCATGGAGGTTAAACGTACTGCAACCTACTTTCCCCTTTTTTTGCATGCAGAGCACACGCCCTCTCTCCCTTTCTCTCTCATTCCCTCAATACTTCCTCTAAGACGCAAGCACCACAGGCTAGAGATGGAGAATTGGCATCATTATTGAAATAACTCCTAAAAATGTGCTTAGAATCGACCCTATGCGAGATCGCTCGCCCAAAATGGCGGCTCTCGACTGTTCAGAGCTTGTTCAGCAAAGCTTTGGTTCAATACGTTCTTGAGTATACCAAAAATACTGTGCATTTTAAGACACCCCACATTCATGCAAACACGGTTCTACACACAGAAGTTCATGGACGGGTTTGGAAAATGTGGTTCAAACTGCTTGGTTTCTACGCATCTGGACTTTTTGGACCAATCTCTATGACACTGACAATACCAGAGACAAGCCCAATTTGAATGTTCCCCACTGCAAATCATTAAGCTAACAGCTGCTTATATCCAATTATGGGCCATCATCATCTAAAACGTCATCTTTGTTCGATCACAGATGGAAAACGCACACATCAGTAGCCTCCACGGATACACAAGCTACATTTTCTGACTAGATGACGAGTGTGCAGCTCGAACAACCTGTATGGATGCATTACAAGCACTCGTTTTTGATGTACACCAGGGTAACGAACACTCACACACACACACCCGCATTCATTTTGATTAAACAGAACAGAAAGATCCAGCAGCTGATTCTGAGGACAGAGAAGTCACTGGAATGGCGTGCAACACACACACATTGAGTGGGGGCTGGGACAGGGAGTGGTACTGATGGAAGGGAAAAGCTGGTTCTGATGGGTTTGGAGGATCATCAGATCGCTAAAAAGCCAATATTGAAGGATGGAGAGAAATGTGACCTCTGAACTGGAACATCATCCGCTTTTATTATTGTAACAAAGCATCAAGTACATTTTCCATTGATTTTTACTGAATACGGTAATGTCATAAAAAACATGCCACTACATTGATTTTCGAGAGGTTTCCTTGACTCCATCATTAAATCCTTGACTCCTCTCTCTTATCCAAGTGTTAAGTACAGAGTTTAATCCTGACCTCCCCCCCCCCGATGATTCCTCACTTCTTTCCTCCCCCCTCTGAGATCGCACGACCCCCATCACCCCATCCACACTTTGACTGACAGCTGTAAATGAGGATTGATTTATTCTGATTTGGGGAACGCAACGTCTAAATGACACATCTGAACGAACAAGCCGAGCTAATGGATACAGAGATGGAAAGTGGGTGGGGGATTGGGGGGGGTTAAGATGTGGGAGCAGCCAACATTTCGTACTTAGCAGCATTATTTCTTGCTCAGTCACTGTGCCTCCACCCGCTAGCTACAGAACAGTGCCCCCTTCAGGCATCCATGCTCTGCATCAAGTACCCAAGACCCACTAACTTACAAAAGGAACATTTCAAATGGATGCATGTGGGTCATGCCTAAACTGAGAACATGCTTAATACATACTGTGTAATGTGTCATTGCATATGTCATTTTAACCCATTATTAATCACATCGAATTAAAGTTCTCAGAGGAGATCAGAAGTGCAATTTATACCAAAGATTCACATATCTTCTGATGCACATTTTAAATCATCTGACAACGGTGAAATAAATGCGTGACTAAAGGCTAGCATTAAAGCAGCTAGACAAAGTGCAGATCTCATATGCTGAAAGGAAGGTTATCATATCCCCTACAATTAAGCACTGTGGATTTCTGGAAGATTCAAAGCACAGCGAATATTGAGCGAGTTTGATAGAGATAAAAATGGTGCATCATTACGGGCAAAAAAAAACATCATTACAATATGAAATACATACTCTATAAAGCCATAGTAATGAATGCAACATAAAATTCATACATGTTCATGATGCACACACCTTCTTTTGGATGCATTTATATTTTGAAATCAGGTATAACGTAATGCGCTGATAATGACCATCACAGATTGAGAAGTTAAGTGAAAATAGCAGGAGCATATAGCAGAAAAAATGACATGGATTGGCATCGAATGCAAGAGATGGACAAAAGACATGCATACATATGCCAACCAAACCCACGGCAGTTGATTTAAACAAAACACCCCCTCTATATCTAGACATCCCTCTCTTTTTCTTTTCTTTCATTTACTTCTGCACAATAAGGAGTGAAGGAACCCCACCCTAATCCAACCACTTCCTGTGTGACAGACAAGCCTTCATCCTCCTCCTCGCCATCTTCATCATCCCTTCGGAGAAGGCGACGGTCTCATTTTCCTGGTTAAACCGACTGACCGAGACACATGTAGTATAGCGAGGTGTTGAATGCATGTGCGTGTAGGTGATACTCACTCATGCTCTGGTTTAACCTGCTGGGAAAGTGCTGCTGGGAGGTGAAACTGTCTAGGAGCGGGGTGCCCGTCCCCTGCTCGTGCTCTCTCCATCTTCTTCGTTCTGTAGAAGCGGGCCAGTGCATTTCTAGGGCGTTTCAGACCTCTTTTACCAGAGGCCCACTCTGTCTGCCACATGCACTCTTCTTTACCTCAAGGCGGCCCACTGGTCTGAACCTAGATATGAGCCACGAGCAGGGTTACTGTGGGCTGCTTTATTGTCGGAGGCGGAGCGTACCAAGTCAGCCCAGAGACACGGGGGGGGAATCTGAGAAGTCATTATTCAACCTGATCCGTGTGCCTGTTTACCATCAGCCGTCCACCCCTCCTCCTCATCTCTCCTCCAGCATCCCTGCCAGCCTCCTCGTTCACTCTCACTCATTCCTTCCTTTTTTTAAACATCTCTGCATCCTTCCTTTTTCCACTTCTGCTAGCGCAATGCAATTATGGTAATGGACCCCCCCACACACACACACTCTCCTGATGGATTTCGACATCCTGTCCAGAAACTGGGCTAATAATCCTCTTAAGAGTCATGTTTAGTTAATGAACAGAGTGCACTGACCAGAGATCAGACTTCACATGTAGAGCTATTTGCACTTATCCCACACCTACCATTGTGTGCTTAGATAACACACTCTAGTGTGAAGGTATGGTGCAGAAAAGATGGAAGTAAGTTGAAGTGAGAGTTAAAGAAAAAGATGAGATGCATCGCCTGTTTCGGCGCCATTTTGCTCGGGTAAAGCATCTCCTGCATTCAGTCTGTCATTTAAGGCGTTTGCCTTTTTGACTACAGGACATAGGCACCTAAATCGAGTCTGTGCCTTAAAAAATTATTTTATTTAGCTTTTATAAAGGAAACGTGGGTTAGAAGACTGCACATTTGCCCACACACACACAAACGCAGAAGGCGAGAGAAAGGCAAGAGACTACGCCTCATCAGCAGCAAGCATTTCCTTTGTCTTCAGGCAGGCAGCTCAGCAGCCTTATGGAGCACGCACAATATACAATTTACCGCCACCTCACAGGGTCGATCCACATCTGGATATCTCGGCACAAATGTCCTGATACAATTCTGAGCATGGCACCTGCAGCATCTTTGTTTTATTCAGCAGCGAGTATAATGCGATTCTGAACGTCTTTTCAATAGCAGATTGAGACGGCGGCGATACATAATGAGAATGAAAATGATGATAAATGGAAGAGCAGTTACACAAGTTCGACAAAAGGAAGATATTAAATCTCATAGCCCTTAGAGTCAATCAGAGTTGTACTGAAAATAATAAAGAGATTGCCAGCCACACACACACACACACACACACACACATTCGGGCAGGGAGGGAAGGTGAGGAAAGTGCCAGGCAGTAAGTGCACTTCCAGTAAGAGTCGAGCCGCACTCTGGCAGGCCCACCACAAAAATATGTCTGACAAAAAGACGAGAGTAGGGGGAGGGATAGAGACAGTGAAAAAGAGAAGGAGAGAAGAGATAAGCAGAGGAAAAGATGGGTGAGGGTAGATGGTTTCAAACCTTCAGGAAGCAAAAACCAAGTAGATCATTAGAGGACTGGATGAGTCAACAGCCAATTCTCTATGAACGTCTATAACATTCGAACAGACGAGAATATGTTTATCCTTTATGGAAAGAAGTAATTGAGGACATCATCCAATATCAGGACATAATCTGTTAAACGTCTCCTGTACATTAAATGGGTGTGACTGAGTGATTGTTCAAAAATTTGAAATATCTTTTGATTCTGAAATGCAGTCAAAATCTGTGCACTACGGTTGTGCTATGGGTAACACGAGTTGAAGGGAGGGTAAAATTCTCACCCTCAGGCCATCCAAGGTGTAGGAGTCTCTTTCTCTTTAGTAGAATAGAAGATTTTTAACTGAAACCGTGGTCCTTGATAATTCATATAATAAAAGTAAATAGCTAACGTCACTTTGAGAATCAAAATACCAGTGGCTCCTGATGACACATTGGTCATATGAAGTGAAACTATCAGTCTGTGCAAGAAAATGAACATTATTTACAATATTACCAATAATCCACAGCGTCGCCAAACAGTCCTGAGCCCATCCACAACAGTCTGGAGCGCAAACTTCCTGTCGCATAATGACATATGTACGGAAGCAAACTCACGTCAATTCACTGTGTTTGTTTACAACAGAGAGGGAGGATGCATGTGTTATATTGTTCATCAAAATGGTACTTGCTTATTCTTATCCTGGATACCGGAACCTATATAAAAAATTAAGATTATGTTTGCTTGCGCGATCTCAACAGGGAAGATTGACTTAACAGATTCTCAACGTTTGAGCTCCCATGCATACGTCATAATGCAACAGGAAGCTTGTGCCCAAGACTGTCATGAATGTACTCAGGACTGTTTGCCGAGGCTGTGTATTCCAGGTAATAATGTTGTAAATAATGTTCAGTTTCTTGCACAGACTGATCATTTCACTTCATAAAACATCAATGTATCATCAGAAGCCACAGGTATTCATTTTGTTTTGTCTGTATATCGTTTGACTCCAAATAGCAGTGACTTGCATTATTTGAATCACCAAGGACAACAGTTTCCGCTAAAAATCTTCTTTACTGTTACTACTGAAGAAAAAGTCACCTACATCTTGGATGACCTGAGGGTAAGTAAATTAACAGCAAATTTTCATTTTTGAGTGAACTGTCCCTTTAAAGTCCTGGCACCCAGCTCAGATTCTGATTACTTCCTGTCTGTTCTATATATTATACAAATAAAGCTGTAAAATGCCTAAATAAAATGATCTTAGTGTTTTTCTCATACAGGCTACAGAAATGCCTCGTCTCTGACAGCATTGAAAATAGGCCATAGATTTGGATAATTTAAAGCTAATCACCAGTTTAGAGCCATGCTTTCCCAAGTTATGGAAGCCCTTCGGTAAGACATAAAATGCCCCTTCAGTAAGACTTATAGTACCACTTCATCGACATAAAACCACAAAAGTGCTCCTTTTAACTCATATTATACTGGACATCATTTAGCATAGTCAATAATATTGTTAAGATGCCATTTATTACAATGACTCACTTTAAAACTTAAAACAATCAATACAAGTAGCTTCCTCTCAAACTGAAGCACTTAGAGAAATAAGGAATATATTTTATAACTGAGAAATGCACAGAGCAAATCTACCACAGTTTAGAGTCTTTATATATATATATATATTTTTTTTTTTAGACAAATTAACTGAGGGATATTTTGACAGAATTGGTCAAAAAAAATAGGAATAACAAAGTAAAACTGACATCTTTCCCAATAATGATTAAATTATTTACCAAAACTTTACCACACATAACAAATGGCTCAAATGTCAATATAAAAATCAGTTGCAGCCACAACTAGCCCAAGACTAGTTGCCCACTGAAGCTTAGCAGGATTGAGCCTGGTTAGTACCTGGATGGGAGACCTTCTGGGACAACTAGGTTGCTGCTGGAAGAGGTGTTAGTGAGGCCAGAAGGGGGTGCTCACCCTGTAGTCTGTGTGGGTCCGAACGCCCCAGTAAAATGATGAGGACACTATACTGTCAAAAAGCACTGTCCTATGGATGGGATGTTAAACAAAGGTCCTGACTCTCTGTGGTCACAAAAAAATCCCATGTCTTTCAAATCCAAAATGTCTTTCAAAAGAGTAGGGGTGTAACCCCGGCATCCTAGCCAAATTTGCCCAGTGGCCTCTGTCTGTCATGGCCTCCTAATCATCCCCACATATATATATACTAGAATCCAGGTGGATTCTGCACATTGGTGGTGGTTGAGGAGATTCCCCCTTCCATGTAAATCGCTTTGAGTGCCGAGAAAAGTGCTATATATGTAATGTAATTAATTATTATTATTTGATGATGGATGAAGCCCCAAGAAATGGCATGACAAGAGCATTTACGCCATCAGGCTTTAGTTTATCCCAAATCCACTTTAACATTCAAGTATGTGATGATATATTACTTCCTGTGCTTTTGTGTAAATACATTTAGGTCACTGGTTTGCAGCATTAAATGTATACACACTGGTACAAACATTTTCCACTTATGCAGTAAAATCCCACCAAACAGACTAATTTAAGCTTAGTAGCTCACAATGCTATGAGGTGTGCAGACATGGACAAAAGCCACAAAGAAGTCTCCAACTTTAATTTCATGCGGTTTGCCAGCTCAGTGTTTACTTGACTGCTGATTCCTGACTCTAGTGAGCTCACTATAATTCACTAAACCTGTAGCATCACAATGCGGTCACCATAAACATCACCCTTCTGTCCCTTTCTGAACCCACATGCTCCATTTGTCTTCAGGTGCTTTGTGTACCAGAAGAGAGAATAACAAACGGGTATTGGAAATATGCATGAATTGAATAATCCTCTGGTATCAACAACATCCACAGGGGGGCGTAGTAACCCCTGTTAAGTTTAATGAAGTAATAAATGTAAAAAGGCAAACTTATTTATTTATTTTGATTTACAAAGGCAACAGTCAGCAAAAACACTAAACTCTTTCTTAATCTGTAATGCTCTTGGCTGTGTAATTTCAATGTTTGTTTGTAAAAGGTTTAAAAAATTACACAATGCATTGCCTGACTCAAGTTTTGCCAAGTCACACCTCTTGGCCATCACGAGTCACGACTGTCGTACTATTACAGATGCAGCTGAATTCAATTGTAACTCATTGCTACAGCAAAGTCACGCCTTAAACACATATAATCAATTCACACAGCATTAACTATATAGTTCCTAAAAGTTGCCATACACAAATTCCCAAATCCAAATAAACAGCAGGGAATGCATGGGGTATGGTACACACACAAGAAAAGCTGCACTAAGGAGCAATGATAATGAACATGAATAGTAGGAAAACCTGTTGCCATGAAGATAGACGCATACACAAACTGTCTGAGACCCATTAGACCCATCCTGTCTCTCAAGCTCATAGTGCTAATTATAAATGGGCTGAGTGTGGAGATTGTTTAAATGTTTATTTGGCTTCTAGTGAGGCAGTGATGCGGAATGTCTCATCAAATTATTACCCTAAGTCGATGCAGAGTACATCAGGGAAAGCAATAACAAAAACCAAACACGACTAACAAAAATGTTTCAGGACAGTAAAATCTTTTTTAAAAGAAATTAATACTTCTGTTCAGCAAGGATGCATTCAATTAATCAAAAGTGACAGTAAATACATTTATAATGTTAAAAGAAAATTCCATTTAAAATAAATGCTGTTCTTTGGAATTTTCTATTCATAAAATAATATGTCAGACTGTATCATGGTTTCCACAAAAATATTAAGCAGTAACTGTTTTCAATATTGATAATAATGAGAAAATGCTTCTTGAGCACCAAATCAGCATCGGCCTGTTAGAATGATTTCTGAAAGATCATATGACAATGAAGTCTGAAGTAATGCATGTTTATTAAATGCATAGCAGATGGTTTCAAATTGTGCATTTGAAAAAAGTTAAAAAAAAAATGCATTTGATAGCACCTTTAAAAGCAAAATCAACTAGGTATCTGATTAAGTTTAACTTACAGACAATAGAGCACAGATATGAGTGCAACTAATTAAAATATATTTAAAAAAACTTATCAGACCAGGCTAGCAATTTAGTCATATGTATATGATGTCCATGTATATGACAAGCAAACTTGTATCAAGTGGTGGTGTAAAGCTTGATTTTACTGCCCATGCATGTTTTAAAATGAGAAAAAAAAGAGGACAATGAGACTCAGACTATAAAATATAGAATATAAAACGAGAAATGCTACACTGTTGCCTTCTGACCATATCGAAAGAAAGTAACTTGGTTTTCTATGTAAAAGAAACCCACTAAATCTTTGGAAAAACTCCATCACAACACAATATTCAAGCAAAATGTACTTTGCAAGGCAATTTTATGAAACGGCTGGTTTCCACTTATTTGCTGCTCTTAAAGCTGCAGTCGGCAAGTTTGGCAGATTGAGGGGACTTAGCCAAAAATGTTTATGTTTACAGCTCTCATGCCCCTCACCCACTACCGCTAACACCCTTCCATCGCGTTTGTGCCCGCCAGTGCGTGTACCAGATTTTCTGTGAACGTGCCCGTCTCTTCAGCATCATTTTCTTTGGTTGTTTTGGACCTCCTAGCTCTGGTTGTTAACCGCGGAATTGGAAACTTGTTAGTAGATTTTCTCTCCGCCATCACGCTTCGTACAATCCAACACACCTGCAAACTTTAGGCATGTGCATGTGATATTGTAACGTGCGAGAGAGGGGGGATCTGTTGCATGTGCACGAACTGTGATTGACAGTCAGATCTCACACCCCCCTGCGCTGACTGGACCAGAAGTACCCGGAGCGGTGGATTTTTGCAAAACAAATAACATGCATCAGTGGAGGTAGTGAAGGTAGAAGCTTTTTTAGAAGGGTTTTTCTAAAACCGGCTGATTTATGTTGTTCTGTTGGAGAATAGTGTCGGTATCAGTGAATATGATAAAAACATTTTATGCCGACTTCAGCTTTAAATGCTTTTCTTTTGAACTTTTTATTTTCCAAAGAATCCTGGGAAAAAATAATCGTGGTTTCCACAAAAATATTGAGCAGCACTGTTTTAAACATTGATAATCATAAGAAATGCTACTTAAAGGCACAACATGTAATTTAGGCTGCTAGAGGTCGCTTATTCAAAACAAAGGCGTAGCCTTTGATGATGCTGTGAATGAGCGTGGATTCATGGGAGATGTCGTCTTCACCTTCACCGATGGAAAGGAATCCGACGAAATCATGTTCATGGATGAGCTAATGTATAAAGTTTTATCATCGTTACTGTGGTATAAAGGAGGGCTGGAGCAAATGCTTATCAGAGAGACCTGCAATACACATCGGCATTGAGTCCAGTGGTGCTTTTATTATGCTTATGCTGAAAACAATCATACTAAATACATTTGAGAGTGTTGAAAGTTATATTATAATGCGTTCGCTCGGTAGAATATCATATTAATAAAAAAAAAACTGGATGACTTGTATTGCTAAATGACATGCTAATTTTAAAATATAATGTGTGATGGACAAAGCTCTCAATGATTATGCCTTGTTAGCCACTTGACAAAATAGTAGGGGTGTACCAAAAAAATCGATTCACAGAAGAATCTAGATTCTCATTGGCAACGATTCTGAATCGATCTGAAATGTCCAAGAATCGATTTAATAAATAAATAAAATCAGCTGGCTGTTCGCCTCCATTTTTGTAACGGGACGTGAGCGGCAAATCACTAAAACAAAAAGGAAGCAAATGGATGAGAGGGAGATCTTTCGTTCCTACCATTTGCATGTGTTTTAAGTCCTGTCAGTTTAACAGGGCGCGCTTGACAGGGCATAAGAACGAGCAGAGAGAGAGAGCCGGCCGCGCGCGCGCACTCACCCGAGCGCTGTCTGCTCTCTCTCTCTCCCTCGCGCATATGAATCAAAATCAATTAATACGATGGTGTCGGGAAAAAAACTCTCCAGTGATGAAATGGTTTCTGTGTTGACAAATCTTGTGCGATATCCTAAACTGCCGAATGCATTGCTTGTTTTTTCTGTTTACATTTCATTGTGAATGCTGCTACGTCAGAGCGGCCAAAGCGTCAACAAGATTCCCCGTACTTTTTGACAAGCGTCCTTGACAGGGCGACCATAGCTTTTTTTGCAGCTCAAGTCGGCGGCGGTGTGAACGTACAGTCAGCCGCCAGCTCCAGACCAACGCACAACTGCAGTGCAACGCACACTGCAGTGCTTCACGAAACTCCCTGCCAACTCCGAGAGGGCAAAAAAAAAAAAAAAACTCGGTCTATCGCTGCTACATCGCCAGGTAGCTTAGGGGTAGGACTATTATTCATTTTGAAAGAAGCACTTTATTTTCATAACTTGTTATTCTTTAAGTTACTGTGTCTGACTGAGAAATATAGATGTTTTTTTGTCTTCACCGGTTGTGTTCTACATGATATTTGTGGTAAACTGCATCTATTTTCAACCATTTTGTATTATGAAGAAGCACTTTTGTTTTGTTCCAACTTATTTTATAGCTAGATACTAATGAGTAGCAATTGAGAACATGTTTTTGATAAAAGGCACTTCCCTGAGAATTGAACTTAATAAATGTGAAAAAAGACACTTTAAAGTCTCCGTTTGTCATTCTGTATAGCAAAGCAGATGAGAGTAGATCATGATCAGAAACCCGATTAGAAATCATTATGGATAAAATCGAATCGAATCGTTTTGAATCGAAAATCTTTTTGAATCGAAAATCGATTTTGAATCGAATCGTGGCCTCAAGAATCGGAATCGAATCGAATCGTGAGATGGTAAAAGATTCCCACCCCTACAAAATAGTGTTGTCTCTGAGGCATGGTACAAACAATGTAGGCTATTCTAAGTAAATCAAGAAAACAAGTGATTCAAACAATAAGACTAACTGTGTTGAGCTATACATTGTTGGAAAGGTTTGAAATAATGCTACACAAGTCATCAAAATATAACATTGTTCTAGTGGTTTTTGGAAAGATATTGTGCCTTTAAGCAGATCAACTTAAACTAAAATTAAGCAAATCAGCATATTAGAGTGATTTCTGAAGAATCATGTGAATATTTAAAAATAATCTATTACAAAAACATTTTACAATATTGTTATATAATATAATGATGTTTGTTATATATTGTTTTACTGAATATTTGTATAAATTAAATGCAGCCTTGGTGAGCATAAGAAAACTTCTTTAAAAAGCCATTAAAAATCTTACAGACCCCAAAATTTAGAAATGTAAAACTGTAGTGTGTAGCCTACATCCATAAAATTAGAGCACTTTGATAACAACACATGCTACAGTTTAAACAATTAAAGCAGTAGCTAAATATATGACATATTTATAACACAGCTGCATCTCATGGGATGCATTGGGGAGGTATAAAGTATTAACACAACTATGAACACAACCTCCCACCCAAACAAAACACCTACTAACCTGAATGTCTGTGTCCTTGACTGGCTCAAGAGGCTCAAATGTGGTGGCTGCACTGAGACTTTCAAGACGCTGGGAGATATGGAAGATGTCAAGACCACGAGAGCCCAGGAGGATGGAGCTGAAGTAAAATAAAAAATATGACACCATTTTAAAGAGCATGCTTTTTTTTTTTTTTATTACTTCCAATGCATTTAAAAGGAATGCCAATTCATATAATCACATCAAACTGAAAACTCACGCTTTTACATCAGCTGTGTCTTGAGAGGTTCTGGTGAGAGTGCGGGACCGTAGTCGCTCTCCTGCCTGCTGGATCTCCTGTAGGTTTCGCTCGACATGGGGCAACTCGGACACGGCCTCAGTCTCTGCTGCAAGCTGTTCTGCCTGCTGCAGGAGTTCCCCAAAGCCCTCAGTATCCATTTCCAGCACCTGATCCACCTGACAGCAAAACAAGAGCAGTATGCCTGTTACACATGGTGATAATTATGCACATCATTTGTATTCAGTATATCAGTTACCAAAGTAACAGTAACACCCAGCAGATTATCAGATACTCGTTATTGTCATCACTGTAATACTGAAAGCGTTTTACATTGATAACCCTACAGTTTGAAAGAGACTACAAGTTCATTTATCATTATTTTACAGTAGTAACGTTACCTGTGGGATTTATGTTGAAAATATATATAATTTCATGATTACTTAGGTAACGTTAAGTCAGTGACATGGTATACATACATTCGCATTTATTCTTTTAGCATAACTGGACAGACAGATAGATAGATAGATAGATAGATAGATAGATAGATAGATAGATAGATAGATAGATAGATAGATAGATAGATAGATAGATAGATAACACAATAGTAGTACTACATTGAATGAACGTTACTGTTGTTTAACTTGCATGATAACTGTAGTCAATAGAAATGACTAACTTGCTAGCAAGCTAACAGCTTGACATGAGGTGCTGTCGGTAAACGTGTCCCAAACAGACACCTGTCAAATGTGACTACAATTAACAAGCTATTAAATAGTTAATTAGTTCACGCATATATAACAACCCACCTCGCTGAATGTGTATTCTTATAGCGGCTATAATAGAATGATTTATCTTTAGCCGCTATGCTAAACACATCCCCCTCGTGAACTCCCGGGTTCCTGTGAGAGCGAGCGCTGATTGGTTCAAACCGTTTTTTCCCAAAAACACTCGCGACTAGAGCCTCGATAGAACTTTATTCAGATGTTTCTGTTTACAAATTACAATACGTACGACGAGATCAAGTCATGCACAATTTCATTCTGTAAGATTACTTTGAAATACTTGGAGTATGATTCACAACCGGTGCAACGTCATAGAATGTCTCTAAACAGATTCACGCCACCTTAGGGGAAAAGTGGTGGACTAACCTTACAACATTCAAAAGAGTTTTGTGTGGTTGGGTGCATCACTAATGTTTGTAAAAAAAAACAATGTTTTTCTTTGCCGGACAGAAGGCAATTTTTTTTTTTTTTTCTTTGGACATAAGGCAATTGTCGCTGCATCATGTATTGCATGACATCAAGCTTGATTGGAAAGCAGGACATTAGCAACCTTAAACATACAGTTTAAGTTATGGAAGCTTCGCACAACTCCAATATTTTACAACCTATCATGATCCTCGTGTTATTTTAGATAACGGCTGGGCTGTCTTAGTCTGTATGTCCGTTATCATCTAGCCCAGGCTACCTGCCATCACCATCCATATCTTGCTGTTATGGAAATTTCATGAAGAATTACGGATGATGCTATCGAAAGCTAAGTCAGGCTAGTTGTATGGCTGGACAGAAAAGTACACTAAGTACTCTAAATAGAAAGACGTAATATATACATTTAAAGATGTTTACTTTCAAAAACGAAGTAACCATCACTGGCTTACCTGGTGGCTCGATGAGGTACGAGTAAATGTCAGGGTAAGACACCTCTGGCCACGGGGTGGGGTTGTTACATCAATTTGACGCTGGGAGAATGAAGGGACATGTTTTTTAATTGACCAAATTAAGTTTGTGGATGTATCTTTCACGCTCTATGGCAGGCAGCGGTGTCCGATATAGGCTACTTGATATCATGGTAACGTTAAGCCATATGATGTCTAAAAATCATGATAGTAACATTGTACTATAATAGTAGGCTATAATGTTTTAATAATATAAACTTTATATAATATTTAAATTAAATTATATATAGGCCTACATTTGTACAATATAATTAATAATAGTAGTAGTACTAAATTACAATATCAAATTCATATTAATATTAAGTCCTTAATTACACCATGAGGGTAAAACATGCAACTTGCATCTGCCTCATTTAACTACCAGTGACAAATGAATGTGTGCCAGAATACAGAGTAGGACAAACAGCATTTGGCAAATAAAATAAATGGTAATTTCCCACCTTGGAAAAACTTTGTTTTGCTTTAACCCAACATTGAAAAACATTTATGTTTTCCTCTTCACAGTGACTGTTTTTCCAGATATGCTCCTAATGAGAGTAACGTTTCAGGAGCGGAGTTGCAAAGTTACCTATACAGATCGTTTAAAAGGGACCATCGAAATGAAGTGTTAAAATTAACAGTGGGTGGGTCTTGATTGCACTGCCATCTTATGTATTCTAAAACTTGCATTACCAATATAGCACTTGAAATAATAAGCCAACCCTCATAATATGATAAGTTAAAGGGGTGGTAAAATGCCCTTTTCACAAGATGTAAAATAAATCTCTAATATCCCCAGAGTGTGTGTGTAAAGTTTTAGCACAAAATACCCCACAGATATTTTTATGTACACTGTTAGACTTTGCCGTAATTTTACAGTTACTTACCGCAAAAAAGCCCAGTAAAATACCACTTATATTATTTACGGTTAACTACTGTAATATGCACTGCATTGTGGGTATTTTGTGTGAAATTTACAGTAACTTACTGTATATGGTAATTTACAGTACTTTACTGTTTACGCAAAAGCAGTAGTGCTACTGTAAATGAAGATTTCTTGAAGTGTGTAGGCTTCTTTTGACAAGGCCTGCCTCTCTGCAGTATATATGAATTGGCATATATATGCAAAGCACTATACAGGAAAAAAAAAAAATAATAATAATAATAAAAAATATGAAAAAAATAAAATAATTATCAATACATTAATAAATTAAAAAAGGATTTTAAATACAGAAATGTCGGCCCTCTGAAAAGTATAATCATGCATAGTTATATACTAAATATATTAGTTTCACCTTTTAATTTGAATTACTGAAATACATGAACTTTTGCACAATATATATATATATATATATATATATATATATATTAATATAGTTGCCTAACTTGCCTAATCATTGCCTTATAATTCGCGGGATGACTGCACTTGTGTTCATTGTGTACACAACGTATTAGGCTACTCATAGGGCTATGCATATTGTATTAATGTGTTAGGCCTATTAAACTGTCATATAAAAATGTTTTATAGTTTTTTCCCCTGTGTTCTGCAGATGAAAATCATGAATCTGCATTCTCAATAAGCAATGCACACGCTGGATGTTTAAAAGTTAAATAAAAAAAAACACGTGGATGGAAGGATTTATTTTAATCCTATATAAATAAGTCATTTTTATATTAGAATTTTCTCAAAAAACTGGTTCCCATACATAGACATTAGACCTTATTTTTTATAATTTTATAAAATTACTATTTTAATTGTTGCTCGCGTGCAAAGCCCGCGCAACAGCCTCGCAGAATGTAAACAGAGGTTTGTGTGTCAAGCGCGCGCTTATCAGACGTCCCTGCTGAGAGTGGATCGCCACAGACGCCAGCTGTGAGTTTTTCTGAGGTAAGTAGGCTACTTTAACTGAACAAATTTCTTTTATGTTACAAATTTACAGCGTAAACTATTACCAATATCAATTAAATATAGCTATGTATGAAGAAAGTTAATAATAAAATCTAATAGGCTATTATTACTAAAAGGACAGTCTGAAGGAACTTAGTTTTCCTCAAAAACTGCCGCTTTCATATCCCATTATGTCTGACTGCCTTTTCCAGTCGATGGACCCAATCTAGTATTTACAAAAACAATGGTTTTCCGTAATTTTTACGACCAGTTAAGGCATATTTTACTCGTCATTTAAAAAAATACCGTTAATGTGTGTGACGTTAGGCTATTTTGAAGTTACATAGCGCGTTTTTTTTAAAGGCACTCTCTCGCGCTCTCGCTCCAGGCCGATTCTATGGGAGTGCTATGCACCCTCAAACGCAAGCAAGAGCACCCTCAATTGATACTGTAATAATATTTTGGCGCAACAGATTTGCCAAACGCCCCAGTGTATATTTGTGCTTATTTGTATTCACGCTCTGGAGAACGGAAAATTAATCCATTTACAACGCGTTTTGCAGCGGTGAGCAGCAGTAGCCAATCACAGATTACCGGTAGTTGTTGGTCTCTTGTCGATTTATGCAGGCTCGCGAATTTCGGGCTCGCGAACAAATGTCCTCTATTGAGGACAATAAAGAATGAATATGAATGTGATATGAATATGAATCCTCTCATTAACAAAGTGTAAACACGATGTAAGAGATGTATTGGACCGACAGCTGCAAACTATTTCTGAAGTGACAGCTAATAGTACATAATAGTATCATACGTGCTGGATTCACTCTGCACAGGACAGACATGCTTAAAATAGTAACGCTTTTTAACGCAATATAAAGGCAGGCTAATAGATTAATTGATACATTTTCATTGCAAAATATTTTAGAAATGCTATGCTAATTATTGGTAAAACGGCCCCCCTATCCCTTCCCCCTCTCACTCCTGCATGTTGTAGGCTAAAAAGTTATATTCTCTTCTCTCTTTTTTCAGTGTCGATTGTCATCTGATTGTGTAAGTGATCAATCTAGCAGTCATAGATCTGTGATTAATCATGTTCATAACATATAGTCATTAGCCAATAATCATCGATGAAAAAATAATGTTTCTTCTTTTTCTCTTTTGTCTGTGTCAACAGGAGCTAACTACAGCCCAAAGGGTCTTTTAAGAACCACAGCACTGAGGGTCTTTGGCTTTGTAAGTATATGTTTTGAGTAACTATCAGATGCATTATGTGATAATGGAGCCTTGCAGGCCCTACGCTTTCTTTAATTTATTCATTTAACCATATTAAATGTGTCATATTTTGGGCCCTGGTTTAACGATCTAAACGTATGATAGGGCCCTTTATGTCAAATTTATAAATTAATATAAATTGAGTTATAATAATACAACACAATCAGGAAGAATAAGTTATCAATCAAATTAAATCAGAATCAACAAAATTCATACTTCACAACACTGGAAAAAAGTTGTTTGCAACTTCCGGTTCACTGGGACTTAAATGAGCCTCAGAAGTGGCAGGAATGCATTTAAATTATTGATAACAGTGTTATGAGACTAAAGTCAGCATTAAAATCAAGATTGACCCTGTTTACTTTGTTAGCGCATATTACTAGTCTTGTGGTGAACAATGAATCCGTGCAAGTTAATACACAGAAAAAAATAGTTTGCCGTGGTAATCTATAATCAAAGTCTGAAAAGTTACTTCCAGTCTGAAATGGCGTTCCTTTTCTGATGATGTAGGCTTGACGGCTTGGGTTGGAAAACGCTTAACCACTCCCCTCAGACCGTTACTCTGCTTTGAGCGAGAGATGGAGAGGAGGAGCGCTGAAAGTAAAACCCTGCCCTCTGTTCAATATTCTGTTTCACTTGGAAATACGTCACAACACTGGAGACAAGTCGTTTGCAACTTCCGGTTCACGCGTACTTTAATGTTTTAAATAGAAGGTTTTGATTATAAAAATATAAAATGATTTAAATAATACTTTAAAGGGTTAGTTCATCCAAAATTGATAATTCTGTCAGTAATTAATCACCCTCATGTTGTTCCAACCATGTAAGTCTTTCGTTCATCTTCCGAACACAATTTAGGATATTTTTGATGAAATCTGAGAGCTGTCTCACTCCACCATAGGCTTTCAGAGGGAATGAATCTTGCTGGCCCAGAAAAGATCGTTAATATATTCCAAGTGACTACAGTGGCTCAATCTTAAAGGGTTAGTTCACCCAAAAATGAAAATAATGTAATTAATGACTCACCCTCATGTCGTTCTAAGCCCGTAAGACCTCCGTTCATCTTCGGAACACAGTTTAAGATATTTTAGATTTAGTCCGAGAGCATTCTGTCCCTCCATTGAAACTGTATATACAGTATACTGTCCATGTCCAGAAAGGTAATAAAAACATCATCAAAGTAGTCCATGTGACATCAGTGGTTAGTTAGAAGTTTTTGAAGCATCGAAAATACTTTTTGGTCCAAAAATAACACAAAATAAGACTTTATTCAGCATTGTATTCTCTCCCGGGTCTGTTGTCAATCCTTCACAGTTACGCTGATGGCGTAAGACGCTGATGACGTGTTATCTGGTGCGCCCGAGCTTCATTTATAGACTGAGGGAGACGCACGCTGTAAAAGTGTCTCATCCGCGACATGCACATTTACGCACCATTAAAAAAATGATATCCACGCAAACAATGTAGAATAGCTTGAATATAGCGTGCGTCTCCCTCAGACTGTAAACGAAGCTCGGGCGCACCAGATAACACGTCATCAGCGTCTTACGTCAGCAGCGTCACTGCGGAGTCCTGAACGCAGATTCACAACAGACCCGGGAGAGAATACAATGCTGAATAAAGTCTTATTTTGTGTTATTTTTGGACCAAAAAGTATTTTCGATGCTTCAAAAACTTCTAACTAACCACTGATGTCACATGGACTACTTTGATGATGTTTATATTACCTTTCTGGACATGGACAGTATACTGTATATACAGTTTCAATGGACGGACAGAAAGCTCTCGGACTAAATCTAAAATATCTTAAACTGTGTTCTGAAGATGAACGGAGGTCTTACGGGCTTAGAACGACATGAGGGTGAGTCATTAATTACATTATTTTCATTTTTGGGTGAACTAACCCTTTAAGTTTATCAAGCGACGAGAATATTTTTTGTTTGCAAAAAAAAACACAAAAATAACAACTTTATTCCACTATTAATTTCCTTCTCTCTGGGCCTCGAGTGAGTTCACTAGTATAACTGTGCAGCGCGTCTGTGTTAGAGGGCCGCTTTTAAAGATGACTACTGTATGTGTTAATATGAAAATGTAAGACCTGTGTTTGTTTTAAGATTCTTTTTAAGGATCAACCCTGAAGAGGTTGTGCACGGCCAAAGTTGGCACAAGTCGAAAGACAGGAGGTGTTGTAAAGAGAAAGGTGACTGCCATCAACTCCCGGGTAGCAACGTTTCTGCAGAGGCTCACCGAAATTGAGTGGAGAACATCAAATTAGGTAAGTTTCTTATGCAGTGCTGGACTGGTACAAAAAATTGGCCCGGACAGGCCACCACAATCAGTCAGACACCAACACCAGTACACAATTTTTGCAGTTCCATTAAATATTTGTCCCTGCTGTTCTCAGGGTGTCCGTGAATCCTTTAAAGGACAACTCCGGTGAAAAATGAACCTAGGGGTAATTAACACATGGTTACCGAGTAGATCGTTCTCTGGGATGCGTTTTCATGATAATCGAATGTAAAGAGTTTTATCTCTAAATACAGATTAGCTTATAACGCTAGTATATGGGGCAGAGAGTAAGTTTAAGTAAATCGCTAGTTAATACCACTAACAAGGCTCAAAATAGCCTCACACTAACACGGTAGCATAATGAGGGTCCTTACATGCAAACCGAAGCATTGAGAACTTTGTAAGTGTACAAACAGTTTAATAAGAAGATATTTTATAAAGACAGTACATTACGCGTATTCAGACACAGCCATCTTGGAAAACAGTCTCGACAAGTCGAGCAACGATTGCCATGCTAAGTGATTTGAACTGTGACTTTAAATCTTCTGTTGTTTCCGGAAGAAAGCACTGAACGTAACAGAGAAAATAAATAAATTTGTAAAATAAATACAAATAATAATACAAAAATGAACAAGTCACAGTTCATATCACTTAGCACAGCGTTCGTTGCTCGACTTGTCGAGACTGTTTTCCAAGATGGCTGCTGTCTGTAAACGCGTAATGTACTGTCTTTATTAAGTATCTTCTTATTAAACTGTTTGTACACTTACAAAGTTCTCAATGCTTCGGTTTGCATGTAAGGACCCTCATTATGCTACCGTGGTAGTGTGAGGCTATTTTGAGCCTTGTTAGTGGTATTAACTAGCGATTTACTTTAACTTACTCTCTGCCCCATATACTAGCGTTATAAGCTAATCTGTATTTAGAGATAAAACTCTTTACATTCGATTATCATGAAAACGCATCCCAGAGAACGATCTACACTGTAACCATGTGCTAATTACCCCTAGGTTTATTTTTCACCGGAGTTTTCTTTTATAGGAACACTCCACCGTTTTTTAAAATAGGGCTTATTCACCGTCTTTCCTACATTTAGATAGGTGGGCAAATGCATTTGTCTCAGTGCATGCATTGTTTTAGTTTGACAGGGTCGGCGCTTGCTTAGCTTAGCATAATGAATGGAATCCTTTGTTGCCAGCTACCATGTACTGAGTAAAAGTGATAAAAAATAAAACACCTAATTACTACTGCGTATTCACAAGTACAAATAGCGATGCAGATTAAGACTAGGTGATTTCCAAGGCAGATATTGACTTGGGACTATATCATGGTGAAGCACAGGCGAAGCACTGCTACTTGGGCGCAGAGATATCACGCAACACATGAAATCTGTCAACTTACCGGCGTGACCTGCACCGAGTATCTTCGCTTTTGGATTGTGTTGAGTTTATTTCAGTCGGCATAGGTTGGCATATTCCCCCACACTCACACCACCAGTTTGTGTTGGCTCTCATCCTCACGTCCTCAGGTTGTTGAGCGATCGCAACCTCCTCCTCCTGTTCTATTTCCAAAGCACGCAGCTCCTCTTCTGAAAACTCTGGTTCATAGAGGTATGGTTCTGGAGCTTGACTGTCTGAGAAGTCACCCTCTTCGTCTCTCACAAAATCAGCCATGTTCATCGCCATTTACTATGTCTACTGTAGGAAAAATAGCCAGCTACTATTATGTTGACTGGGATTTCATGTGTTGCGTGATATCTCTGCACTCAAGTAGCAGTGCTTCGCCTGTGCTTCACCCTAATATAGTCCCAAGTCAAAATCTGTCTAGGAAATCGCCTAGTCTTAATCTGCATTGCTATTTGTACTCGTTGTGAATACGCAGGCCACAAGAAGTAATTAGGTGTTTTTTTTTATATCACTTTTACTCAGAACATGCTAGCTGGCAACAAAAGATTCCATTCATTATGCTAAGCTAAGCTAGTGGCGACCCTGCCAAACTAAAACAACGCATGCACTGAGACAAAAGTCTAAATTTAAAGGTGCTCTAAGCGATGTCACGCATTTTTTAGGCCAAACATTTTTTTGTCACATACAGCAAATATCTCCTCACTATCCGCTAGCTATCTGTCTCCTGAACACACTCTAAAAAAACGCGGTCTCTGTAGACACCCCAGGCTCCACAAACAGCAACAAAAACAAACTGGACTAACCCGCACCACAACATAACAAACAGTGTTCCAGCCAATAACCGACAAGAAGGATTTGGGGGTGGGGTTTGGGTTGTTAGTGCGCGGATGAGGAGGAGGGAGGGTCTAGCTAGCCTCCGTTTTGTTTGGCAATAGTTCGAACGTCAACAAGAAGTGACGTCACCCAGGATCGCTTAGAGAACCTTTAAGAAAGACGGTGATTAAGCTCATATTACATGTGCGGTGCTACCAAATCTGGTGCTGGTGCTACAATCTGTAGAACTTGCTGTTTGAGTGTGTTATGTCCAAGGATGTATTATTTATTTATTTATTTATTTATTTATTTATTTTTCCCTTTCTCCCTGTTTCTCTCTCTCTCTACTTCCCATAAGCAGAAAGGAATTGCTGCCACCTGACGCCAATGATCGGGTGTAAATCTGCTGTGATTGGAGGAGAGGAAGCTTTGGGGGCAAAAGCAGCACCATTCCTCAGATCAGTTATTTATTTGTAAACTTTTGTTGTATTGTTCTTTATCATACAAATGTATATTGTTATTTTTTTGGGATTAGTAGAGAGGTGGGTGCCATTTCCTTTTGATTTAATTTCCTCTTGTTTTAGCTGAGAACTGTTTGTGTATTTTGTATTTGATTTAAGAAAAAAAAAAAAATTGTGTATTGTCATGATCTGCTTTTACTTGTTATGCATGAATTTCTCTTTTAAATGTTGCATCACAATAAGTAAATTGAATGTAATTAATTGTGATAGTAAATAATAAATATGCTGATGTACATGAACTCAAGTAACTTTTTTGGAATTTATTCAATTCAATAGCATTAATAGTGTAAAATAAATGAAAAATAAGTTGCAGTAAGGATATTGTACTGTAAAATGAAACTGCGGTAAGGGCATCATACTGTAAAATTAAATTGCAGTAAGGCATCTTACTGTAAAATTAAATTGCAGTAAGGCATCTTACTGTAAAATTAAATTGCAGTAAGGAAATCATACTGTAAAATGAAATTGCAGTAAGGGTATCTTACTGTAAAATGAAATTGCGGTAAGGGTATCTTACTGTAAAATGAAATTGCGGTAAGGCCATCTTACTGTAAAATAAAATTGCAGTAAGGGCATCATACCGTAAAACACATTTACAGGTAAGCTACTGTAAAGTGGAACTTACAGTAACTTACTGGCAATAGTGCTGCCAGTAAGTTACCGCAAAAATACAATAAAATGTCTAACAGTGTAGCATGTTAAAGTTGTCACTTTTTGAGGATTTGCAAAAAAGCACCATTTTGTGCCTGGCCCTCAGCTGCTGCAGAGGGCGGGGTTTCAAGAGCGTGTGTGTGTGTGTGTGTGTGTGTGTGTGTGTGTAGCAGTTGCGATTACCTCATGCAGACACTAAAATGACAGAAACTGTTCTGCCTTTATTGTTAAAACGGAGTCAGACAAAGATGGAGCGATTTAAGAAGTTACATGTAGAATGCAACAGGACATCTCTGAATGGTTAGTTGATGAATTTGTGTTGCTGATGTGGAGTTATATCTTCAATTAGGATATTCTGTCATGGTAATCTATCAATCATTCGTATACTGTTGTGAGATGCACACAATGACTTTCTATTGCATGTGAAAAGATGGATGCTAAAGTTTGAGCTGACTTAATCTTATACAACAACTTTCTTCTCAACATGGACTGAGTGTTCCCAGGGGCGGAGTTTATGCACGTTTTTTGATGTCACTAACCCATGAGAAATGTCCTGTAGTCCCTACCAGCCATTTGTTGTAGTCCTTTTCTTTAAAAGCAAATATCTTCATTTGAGCGTTGTAACTTTGCAGTTGTTTATGCTCTAACAGCAACATTTCACACTAAAGTTAGAAAAGTGAAATCACTCAACCACCCCTAAGGTGCATAATGTGGAGTTCACAAAAAAGGTATGAAATAAAAGCCACACACCAATAACTGCTGACATTAATATATTGTAGACAAGGTACATGGCAGAAAGATTTACAAATGTCTATTATAAAGAACCGACATCTTGTTATGGTCTTATTTGGAAGTATAATCAAGGCATTGTTTTCCCTTTGTTAAATGATTCCACAACATTAAACAGTCAGATTTGAAGAACAACTGGGAGGTCATTTATTTCATAGAAAGACAACATTATGCGATGCAAAACGATGACAAATACAGATGAACAAATTCACATTGTTGTAGCAAAACATCACGTTGACCTCCTCATTGACAGCAGCTGGAGCCGCAGGAATTGCCCTTACAGACACAGCCAGAGGCACATTTGCTGCAACCAGACGGGCAGCAGGGACAGCAGCCTGTGACATAAGCAGAGAATTAAGTTTAACAAACTCAGACAAGACCAAAAAAAAAAAAAAAAAAAAAGTTACCAAGTTCACTTACTCTTCTTGCACGTTGTACACTGGCAGTTAGTGCACTTGCAGGTGGCACCACAGTTGCAAGTTCCAGCTACAAAAACACATTTATAAAAACATTGCTGTTATAACTCCCATTAAACCAAATCAATAGAACTAAAACTACCATTAGATTGTGCTGCCAGCATCATTTTCGTGGTTTGAGGCTTTATTAAAGTAGACCTATCCTACCCTAAAACAATACAAATATTTTAAAATTAAATAAGCCCTGGTAAATCAATCTGACAGTTAAAATGAGACGTCAGGACACCTGTAGCAAGTAACTTGATTCCAAAACTAAATTCAATATAATTGTAAATTAAATGTCTGAAAAACTTACTCTTGGCGCAATCACAGGGATCCATTTTTCCTCAAGAGTATCTTTAAAGAGTCCGAACGTCCTTTGAAAGTATCGCTTCACTCGGTTAGTGAATGAGTTGATGTAGAAGGTGCCTGAGAACGGATCGCGCGCTGCTTTTATACAGCTCTGACTACACACCGCGTGCAAAGCCCGCCCTCTTCAGCCTGCACACGGTCATTCATCATCAATCACACTGGGTGCAAACTATCAAACAATCAGGAGTCATCATTCCCACCCTGTCACATCAATGTGTTGTTTTTTACGATTATATAACTACCATTCCACTCCACCGGCTGAATGTTGATTGCTGTTTGTTGACGTGATTATATAATTCGATGTTTTTGTTTGTTATTTTCGTTTTGGAAGATGGAAAGATCTTCTCGTTTGATAGCATAAAGTAGTTTGTTAGAATCAACTAGGTTTATAAAAGACTAGGCTACTTTGTCATACTTGCCCAGTCTTTGAGCTTCTTTAACGGTTTTAGATCTCTGTGAGAAAGGCAAAGTAATACGACTCCTTTAAATATTAAAGTAGACACGTATATAAGAGTCTAAATAAGTTATGACAAGGTATGGTCTAAGCAGATATTGGCCAATAGATGACATTAAAGACAGAAGAGGCAGTTTTTTTATTTTATGAAAGCTTTATTCTCTCCCATAATTGTTTGTCAACAGTTTGTCGCTCTATGCACACGACACTAAAGTGAAACAAACTGCGTGCGTGCGTGTGCGTGCGTGACAGCCTCATCACGTGCTCCCTCTGTCTGCACTCGGCGGAGATGCGGGCGAAACCTCAGTAAACAGAAGAATTGATTTGCACTCGTTTACTCTCGCTGCTGCCGGAGTACTTTTCCATTACCAATTATTCATTACAACTGAACTGATGTAACGAGTGCAGAGTGTCTTTGAATTTTGGGGGTAAAGAAAATAATTTAAAGCAAAATACCAAAAAACGCACGTTTAGAACAACACTGCTCACTCAACAAGTGCACGTGTTCTGTGAATAATCTGTCATGTTAGTGACTGTGGGTCCCTTAAGGGCATTGCCCTAAGCATTAAGGGACCCCCCATAACCCATACAGAAATCACTTAGATTAAAATGTTAATAATATAGATTTTCACATATTTAAATGTCCTAAATCTAAATAGAAGACAACATTTGTTATACTTATATGCAAATATATTTTGAAATATATATTCAAAATATTTTAAAATATTTGATTTTAGCTTCTTTTTAATATTTTTTTTCACATATATTAAACATGTAAATATGTTTTTATTGGAAATATTTACATATATTTATTTCCTTTAAATGTGAATACATTTAGATATTTTGCTATATATTTACATCTTAATTTCTAATATTTGTTAATAAATTCGTTTTCTGTATATGTAAATCTATTTTGAAACATATTCAAATATTTAATAAACGTTCCTTTTTATATTTCACATGCCTCCATATATGTAAATATTTTCATTTTATGTACATTTATAAATGAAACAATCAAAATGCCACATTGTAAAATGCCATATAATTGCATAATCACAAAATGAATATAAATCCAGCAAGTTTAATGTAAACTCGGATTTGCAAGGGCCCACTGTATGCTCCTTTTCTTTTATAGATGTTATTCACTGATATCACTTTCCCAACTTAGCCTTGCCTGTGAATTTTAAGGCGTCCGGGTCACGTCTTTTCTCTTTTGTTGAACACATCCAAGATGCTTCTGAAAGCGTTTTAACATTATAATTAGGGCTGTCAAAAGATTAATCGTGATTAATCGCATCCAAAATAAAAGTTTGTGTTTACATAATATATGTGTGTATACTGTGTATAATTATTTATTTATATAAAAACACACACAATCATGTATATATTTAAGAAAAATTGGTTATATTTATATATAAAATATTTATATATAATATAAATTATATAAATGTATATACAGTATATAAATGCAATTATTCCTTACATATATAAATGAATGTGTGTGTATTTATACATAATAATTATACACAGTATAAACACATATATTATGTAAACACAAACTTTTATTTTGGATGCGATTAATCACGATTAATCTTTTGACAGCCCTAATTATAATTATTATAAACACAAAAACAAAGCACGCACATAACCGGCAACTTGCTCAAAGTGGGTGCTCGAACAAAAAAAAAAATAACATAAAGCATAACATAAAGGTCTTATGCTTTATATTAAATAAAAACACAAAGAGATGAAGTCCGTGCTCCAAAAAGTAGAAATTTGGAGTCTGTCAATGAATTTCTACTTGTTGGACCCGTGGTGTGTCAAGTTTTTTTCAACATTATAATAACAAACATTATTCAAGTAGTTATTCTTGATGCCAAACTGCCAACTTTTATTATGGCCTTTCGGTTAAGTTCTTAAATTAGGACCCCTGCGCGTGCTCACTGCACATCCTGCTGGAAACAATCCTCTCCAAGTTATGGGCATCAGTTTGTCCTGTCAGTAATAGCAGAATACAACACCTGGCAGCGAACAAGCTAGCGGCTGCGGTAAGACACTTCCATTTAATGTAACTCGTACGTTTATTGCAGTAAAGGAAATATAATTATACACACATTATCATCTCCAAGCACAGCATGAAGTGTTTCTGCTAAGCTACGCAGAGTTAGCAGCACTCCTAACCAGCGCATAGAGAATACACTGAGTTGCCTGGATCTGGCTAATAAATCGATAGCATGTAAATTTCTTCGTTTTGACTGAAAATGGCGTCGCATAATTCATCTGTTAAAATATAAGCACAAAGTAAAACCTTCTTTTTTTAAAACATAGTAAGCAGACGTGTACACTTAAAGGATTAGCAGAATAGCATGCTAGCAAAAGTGGCTTGGTAATGCCGTGACAAGCTGCCCACTGTTGCTAGGCAACGGAAGCCCCATCGGGCGAGAAGCACAGTAAGCTGTTTATTCTATTACCCAGAGAGAAGGGGTAGAGATGGGCTAAAGCCTGAATACAGTCTCTTGTTGTGGATCATTTCCCCTTTACCCAAAATAGCATTTTCAATTAATTTATATTAGTTCTAATTATGTAAATGTTTTGTTTGTTTGACAGTGACAATACCGACATAACATTCTTTAGCTGTAGATTTTAAACATTTACATTTACCTAATCAGCCTGTCGGGGTTGTATTCACTATAACAACCGCCTCGCTATACATTATCCCTTACATACAGTATAATTTTCACAATAATGCTTCATTGACTTGCGATCCATGTAGGAGATTCTTGTGGTTTTCTAGTACATGCGGTGAATGTTTACAGAGTCATTGTTTTAACATCTGTTTATGGTATTTTCACAGGAAGCTTGGTACATCTAATTTTGCTGTTGAGCTGTGCCACCATGTTAGTGCCCATCTTCACCCTTAAACTGAACCATAAGATTAACCCTCGAATGGTTGCTATTGGAAAGTATGATGGGATACATCCATGCCTCACTGCAGCCACGCAAGCAGGCAAGGTAAGTGAAAAGTATTATATTCAAAAGTAGAGAGATGCACCGATGTATCGGCCGATTTTTTTAATCAATTTAAAATCATCGGCATATCAGCTATAGCATGAAAATGTTTATTAATTAACTGCATGAAGGCTCTAAGCTGTATAATGTCTGTTGCATAATCCAACGTTTTTCTCTAGATAAAATAATTAAATAGCCTACTTGCTAAAAAAAAAGAAAAAAAAAGGCACTTTTGGACACATACTGAATTGAATTCTCTTTCACTTCTAATTCACACAAAATTATATAAAAATGTCTCTCTTGGCGAGTATCCTGACTCGGTTATGTCTTGAATGTAAACATTTGAGAAATAAAACGCTTGTGTACCAGTATATTGGATCCGTGCACCTTTTAAAGTAACAGTCCTTATTGTAACTTTAATAAGGACTAATCTAATCTATTTTTATAACAAAAGTTAAAATAAGAGAGAAAGTGAAAAATATCAGTATCTGAATCGCCAATAGTTGTTTGTTAAAATTGGATCGGCCAGAAAAAATTCTTATTGGTGCATCCCTATTAAAAAGTATTATATATAAAAATTATATCATATTAGATTGTATTACAATATGTTCTATTATATTATATTTCTAATTTGTAATAGTTATTCTTCCCTTTGGCATCAACAGCACATTAAAAAATTTACAAAGCACATTTTTTTGTTCAAGAATATTCATGCAGAGAGCTTTGCTACTCTTGCCATTGTTGTAGTCTGTTGCATTCCTGTTTTTTTCCTCTGACAAGTGCCAATTTTTTTTTTCCTGACAGTATTTTTTCTAAGCTTGGTTAGCAGCATAGCCAGCTTTGTTTGTTGTATTTTATTACAATGGACTTCATAGTGCTCATAGCTTTGCCAATCTTTATTAAGCCTTTTTTTTTTACATCTACACAAGCATCTCCTTGTGGTCCTCCTCATGACAAGCAGGATTGATTTGATTGGCTATTTTAGTTGCAAAGTCTGTGATATTTATTATACAATAAAGGATCTGAACTGAACACACACACATTTTGTAATGTGGACACATGGTGTGCCTTGTTGAAAAACCTCAATTAATTTACATTGTTAAAGCAAAGTGATTTTAGGACATCTTCAAATGTGTATTTTAAAAACGATATCTACATACGGTACAATCCAGTTTAACTTTTAAACCCATCCAGGTGTTTATCCATAACCCTCACACTCGAGGCCAGAGGCCAGCAGCCCACCGGCTGAGTCAGAGTACCCAGGACTCCGATATCTCACTCCTCAATATCAACCAGGCAGTCAGCTGTCTGACGGCTGGTACTCTGGGACCCAACACCACAGGACACACGCTGCTCGTAGGCTCTCAAACTAACCTGTTGGCCTATGATGTGCATGACAACACCGATGTCTTCTACAAGGAGGTAAGGTTTATATGGAGTGTCTCGTATACAAAAAGCTGCAGTGTTTATTTATTTTTTATAGAATGGATTCTTAAAAGGGATTTCTTAAGACATTGATACCAGGTGATTGAATGGTTCTTATCCAAGTAAAACAGAAATGTTTATCACATGCTTATTATATAACAGGTGACTGATGGGGCCAATGCCATTGTTCTGGGAAAACTAGGAGATATCCAGTCCACCCTTGCCATCATTGGTGGAAACTGTGCTCTGCAAGGCTTTGACTATGAGGGAAATGACCAGTTCTGGACAGTAAGATAATTTTTGCGTCCTATATTCAAAATATATTTGAGAAACAAAACTATGAAGGATATTTTATAGGTATTCCTATTTTTTTAAAGGTCACTGGAGATAATGTACGATCCCTTGTGCTTTGTGACTTTACTGCAGATGGCAAGAATGAGGTGAGGCATTATTCTTTTCGTTTTCACGTCATAATGACAAAATACTTGTGTAAGTTATTATAAAATACTGCTTTCATAAATTGACCACACATCCCATCTTTCCAGCTGCTCGTTGGCTCAGACGACTTTGACATCAGGGTGTTCAAAGAGGATGAACTGGTGTCTGAGATTGCAGAAAATGAGGTATGAGTTATGGCATTGTTGGTTGATAGATTAACTTTTTTTTAAATATACCGTTATTGTTCTTTCTGTTTCTTTCAGACAGTCACATCGCTTTGTCACATGCACGGCAGCAGGTTTGGTTATGCTCTGGCCAATGGCACAGTAGGAGTGTATGACCGCACTGCACGCTACTGGAGGATCAAGGTAGTGCATTTTGGTCCATTCAAAATTAAACCTGAATCAGCATTCTTTCCTAGAGGAAAATGATCATTAATCAACATAAATGAGTAAGAAATTTTTTTTCTCACAGTCTAAAAATCACGCCATGAGTATCCATGCCTTTGATCTTAATGCTGATGGTGTTGTTGAGCTCATAACTGGGTGGTCCAATGGAAAGGTCAGTCTTTTAGAAATTACACGGAGTGGCTGTTTACACGGCACCTTTTTCAACTAAAAACTGAAAACCTTTTATTTGTTTTGGGTATCCATTTACATGACAACAGCGTTTTGGGGGCCTGAAAATGCAATGTTTTTTTAAAACGATACCGTGAATTTTGTGAAAACAATGTTCAGTCTATAGGCACGTAGTACTTCTTTACAAAGTGACAACTACTGGCCGGGCATGCATAATACAGCGTTTTTAGTCATTTTCGCAGATACATGTGAACTGGGATAATTTTGACAACGTTGTCATCTGTAAACGCAAAGAAAAAACTTTTTTAGCACAACGTTGTCGTGTAAACGTACCCTCACATTTTACTTACCAAGGTTTTAGCTGTACAAGTAAAGAGAGAGGATTCCCTGTGATTCCATGTCTAGATTGATGCTCGCAGTGATCGCACTGGTGAGGTGATCTTCAAGGATAACTTCTCATCCTCTGTGGCTGGGGTTGTCGAGGGAGACTACCGCATGGATGGACAGATTCAGCTTATATGCACCTCTGTGGAGGGAGAGGGTGAGATGACGGACATTTATTGTAAATGCATGTTGCCCTTGAGTATTGGCTCATCATATATATCTGTCATCCTACAGTACGTGGCTATCTGCCTGCCAGTAAGGATATGAAGGGAAACCTAATGGATGCAAGTGTAGAACAAGACCTGATCAGGGAGCTGAGCCAACGTAAACAGAACTTGATGCTGGAATTACGAAACTACGAGGACAATTCCAAGGTTATACATGCAGTTCTTCAGTTAAAATTGAGTGATTTATGTTGATGTTCCCAATTCAGTTTTTGGTGAGTGAAATTTGTGTGAAATAGGCTCTTCCTGGAGTTTCGGAGGGGGAATTTAAGATGGGTGTAATTCCAGCTAACACGCAGCTCCAGACAGCCCTGTCTGTACGAAGAGCCACAGAGATCCAGAGAGCACACATAGAGCTCAACATCTCCACTCCGAATGGTACAGTTAAACCATCGTTGCAACACTTTTTTCACCTGCACTACAGCTGATCTATTATGTTTTTTTTAGTTCAATTATATAGAAATCTGTCATAAAAGCCACATTAAAATGTGTCAAATCTGTTTGACCTGTACAGAGCACCATACATAACATATGGAGGGAAAAAACAAGATATCGTGGCCACAATTTAACTTAATTAAAACGAAGGAATGAATTAATACAATTTAGCCACAATTAGAATGAATTAGAACGAATTATTAAAATGTAAAAAACTAAAACAAGGAAACAAATTAGCTTAAAATTGTCATGATTTACTAAAACAAGGGAACAAATTAGTACAATTAATGGGCTTAATATAAGTTTTTTGGGAACAAAAATCAACATGAAGTTTTAAATGATAATATATGATATTCTTTTTGCTGCCCTCCTTCAGAAACAATCATTAGAGCCGTGCTGATATTTGCTGAGGGGATTTTTGAAGGTGAGAGTCACGTGGTTCACCCTTGCGCTCAAAATCTCTCTGGCTGTGTCCGTGTCCCCATCATTCCTCCTAAAGACATTCCAGTTGACCTTCACATCAAAGCCTTTGTGGGAGGAAAGACAAGGTACACAAATGTGGAATATCATCATGACGATTGTCAAACTTCATTATTTGGATTACATTTTGAGGATTCATTCAACTACTTATTTTAAGTTTAAAATGAAGGTATTATGAAAAAATATGGTGGGAGAATTTCAAAGAAATCATATGACGGTGCATTTTTCTGTTCTTCTTCCTCATTTACTCCAGTACACAGTTCCACGTATTTGAAATCACACGTCAGCTGCCTCGCTTCTCGATGTATGACCTTAGCGTTGACTCCTCAGCCACAGAACCCACAGGAAAAGTCACTTTCAACATCAATGACAGACCTCAGAGGGTATAAGGACACACTCACTCAAAATGGAACTGTGTGTGCTTGACGTCACACAAATTGTGCCATGTGTTGTATATCATAGTGCTGATGAAATATGAGGCATGCATCTATGTCTGCAGGTAGTCATGTGGCTAAACCAGAACTTCTTGCTGCCCGAGGGCATTGACAGTCCAGACATCACCTTCACCGCACTGCGTGAAGGAGGTCTCCTGAGAATCAATATGCAGCATAGTGGAGAGGTGCTTTTATTGTGTGTTTGTCAGTATTTGTGAGCTACTTACTCAAAAAAAATCTCTAACTTAGTTCTGCCTCATCAGATCACGTTGAGAACAGATGACATTGATCTGGCTGGAGATCTGGTCCAGTCACTTGCTTCTTTTCTGGCCATTGAAGACTTACAGGCTGAAGCTGACTTCCCTGTCTACTTCAAAGGGCTACGAACCACTCTCACTGAGGTTAAGAATAGCAACATCACCTTTAATATACATATTTTTAAAGTCTTTTAGCTGCAAACATCCTTTTATGTTCGTGTTAGGTGGATGATTTTCACTCAGTGCATCAAAAGCTCACAGCGGCAATGGCAGATCATTCCAACTACGTAAGAAATATGTTGGTGCAGGCGGAAGATGCCAGACTCATGGGTGATTGGTGAGCATCTTAGTTTGATTGATCAGTCCTTTTGCTTTCTCAAAGGCATGTACTCACAGAAATGATATTCTGTTTTTTAGGAGAAACATGAAGAAACGCTACATTGAGTTGTATGACCTCAACAGAGATTTGATTAATGAATATAAAATCAGGTCTAATAATCACAATGCTCTCCTCGCACGGCTGAAATCAGTTAACCAGGCCATCCAAAGGGCAGGGAGATTGAGAGGTGGGTGGATTTTTACTAAGAAAACACAGTTAATGAGTATTCATAGTTTTCACTTGAAGTCACACTGTATAGGAACGCCCACCTGGAGGGCAAAACCAGATTTTCCTCCACTGCCCGGCAGTTATTTTGACCAGGTTTATACTGAGTACTAATGTACTAAAACTGTGAACTTTCCCATGTAAAACCTTTTTCATGTAATATCTTTTCATGAAATGTAGCGTGTTTGCATTCATATTCTGGTTGCCTATATATATGCATCATTAATAAGATCGATGTATACGGAATTTGATATTTTAATTGTATATTAAGTCACATTAAGCATTTTAGAATGTCCTGCTATTTTTTTAGTGATTGAAATATGGATATATGGTGTTTTATATGGATTACCAGTGTCCCAAACTTGCAGTTTGTTCAAATATCTTTTTTTTCTTCTTCTTGAGAGGTCATCTAAATATTTGTGGTTTGAAACGGATTGAAAATGGACAGGCTTGTGCTGCAGCTCTATGAATGTTTTGCCTTCCAGGTGCCAGTCATATGACTGAAATAGCTTAAATGGTCTCTCAGCTCATTAGTTGTTTTTTTGGCAATTAATTGTAATCACGATCATAATTAATTAATTTCCAATTATGCTTTTCAGTGGGAAAACCTAAAACTCAGGTTATCACTGCCTGTCGAGATGCCATCAAGAACAACAACATCAATGCTCTTTTCAAGATCATGAGAGCAGGGACTACTTCCTCCTGAGAAACATCTGGTCCTTAATGATCTTAAAGTGCAGAAGTCTGGAAGATCAGACCACATTCCTGGGGGAGAACCCCCAAAACAGGCTCGGAAAGGGCCCAGTAGCCTGCTGGGAAATGAAAAGGCCTGCATGAGGGGATCTATTTTGAATCCTGCCTTCACTGGCTGCAGTTTTGTTTTAGAGGAGTAACTGGGTTGGTCTGTCTGTAACTGTAAAGTCTTAGCCAAAACTTAATAGCCAAAGAGACTGTATTTTGTGTACCGAGGCAATGTGTTTGTAAATCGACTGGTTTTATCTGTATTCAAACAGGATATTAAATTATTATATGAGTGTATCTGTTTTCATTCTATCTGTGCTGTTAAACTGTTGAATCTAGTTTTATTTTCCATCATGGAAAAAAGAAAAGGGCGGCAATGGGACGCACTCATGAATTCATAATTCTCTTGCGCGTTCTCGCTTCCCTGTCCTCGCTCCCGGCTCGCGAGGAGTTGCTGCGCTGGCATCTGGCGCGCGATGCATCCAACAAGCTTCGAGCTGTCACGTGATCAGTGAAATAACTTAAAACGTGCAAGAAGTCTTCCGCTTGTAACTGATGTACATTCTTACGAACATAACTGACGCGAACAGAGATGTCTTAATAACCTAGCGCATTTCAGCGAGTTAAAATGTTTCCCCCTGAAACATGCGCACGCCACAGTCCCGTGTAGCAGCTTTAATAGTGGCAGCAGATGTTTGGATCTGGTTGCAGTGCTGTCTTGTCAATGCTCTCCTGGTACGCCGTCATCTGGGTAAGTTTTGTAAATGTATGTTTGAAACAATGAAAGACCGTTATAAAGAAGGCTGAACGCCAAAATGTAATTGAAAGCAACTTGAAATGCAGACGCACTTTAATGATCATGAAGGGTAATAATTATGCACGAGGCAGTGTTTAGTACATTTTAAAAGATTGCAACCAAAGTGCAATCGTATTTATTTAGAGTGTCATTTCTAAATTTCAAATGTTTAAATTACACAAGTTTGTCTTAGGCTTATAAAATATATGCATGTGGGGTGACGCGTTTGTTTTTGATTGATCTTTTAAGGCTTAATAAGCGAACGAATTCTTCGCGTGCACAGATTCAAAGACGATCTCTGTTTTGGGTTTTTCGAGGCTCAGCGTGTCAGTGATCTTGTTCGTTAAAAGTATAATAAACCCAGTTGGAGAGCAAACACAATACAGGGTTGCAGAGACTTGCAGGCACACAACTCGGCTTGGTGTTTTTAACGAATCAATTGAATGGTTCAATGACTCATAACTCATACTTACTTATGTAGTTACAGAATGGATAATTGAGCCAATCATTTTAGTGAACATATTTGAGGAATTAAGTAGTATTTACATAAATTAAATAATGTGTCATTATGTGGTGTTGAAGAATTAATATGGATATATTGCATATGCATTTTTTTCTAAACTGACTGATCACTTGGAAAAGCAACTGTATTTAGGTATATTTCTGTGAATAACACATGAAAGAGACACTTTAGCTCTTTCAACAGTAGGCTATTACATTTATTTTATTTTATTTTTTTACTTTGAAGTGCCAGAAAAGTTGCAAAATTTGTCAGATGTGTTTCCTGTTATAAATTGTTTGTGTATCCTGTTTCATAGAAGTATGCAGTCCTGGCCGTTTATGAAGCATAACTTTGGTCAAGTAATATCCTGTGTCTCCTGTTGTTTGATGACATCCAGGATGCTGTGGTAAGAAGTACACGTAATGCCTCTCAAATACAGACATATCTTACACAATAGGAAATTAGTTTGGACATGGACATGATTATAAGGGTAACTGCAGATTTAGTTATGTGTTTTAAGAGGTCAAACGTAGAATGCATTTTATTTTTAGGATGAAAAATACAACCAAAATGATGATTTTTAAGCAGTTATCATGCATTTATTTTAACTGACGTTTTGTACTTTTATTTAGTAGAACTTACTACGGCCGTGAGAAAATCCAAACACTTTAAGAAGAATGTGAGACTTCTACCAAATTTCATGGGAGTATAACAGTAAAACCGGTCACACCATGAGAAGGGTCTATATAAAGGGAGATATACTTTGCTCCCTAATTCTGCTGGTGCTGCTATTTCTGCTGTTATATGCCCATCAAAGTATGACACCCATATGGGGGACATTGCATATTCAACATGGGTCCACCAGCTCAAGAACCCTCCTCAGTGGAGCACCAAAGGGACTGGAAACAAAGCCGTTCCCTTCAAAATCTCCAGACATACCTCCTTGCAAGCCTGAGGTTCAGATCAAGCCTAAAGCACAAAGACCATCAAAGATCAAATCTCAGAAAGCAAAGTCTAAATTTCTCCAACCCTCAACGACAGCAAGTCTGCTACCAACACATGCTTCCTTTGACTTTTACGATTACCTTCGAAAAAAAGACCAACGGGACTTCAAGCTGCTAATTGATCAGCCTACAAAGTGTTCTGGACCAGAAGGAGCGCCCTACATGCTGATCGCCATAAAATCAGTGGCAACGGACTTCGACAAACGTCAGGTCGTTCGACGCACATGGGGACGAGAAGGTGTGTTCCAGAAAGACGTGAACGTCAGGAGAGTTTTTCTTCTCGGTGTACCCCAAAATCAAACAGCGCTTCCATTATGGGACAAACTTTTGGGATATGAGAACCACACTTTTCACGACATCCTCCTGTGGGACTTTGAAGACACATTCTTCAACTTGACACTAAAAGAAATCCACTTCCTACAGTGGATCAATGTTAGCTGTCCCAAAGCAAAGTTTATTTTTAAGGGTGATGCAGATGTGTACGTGAACATCGACAATATCCTGGAGATGCTTGAGGGTCAAAAGATCGATAAGGATCTTTTTGTCGGCGACATCATTGTCCACGCAAGACCAATTCGCAGGCGCAACAGTAAGTACTTCATCCCCGAGTTTATTTACGGCCAGGGGATCTACCCGTCGTATGCTGGCGGAGGTGGCTTTGTCATGTCGGGACATACCGCATTGAAGCTCCACCTCGCCTGCAAAGAGGTGGAGCTCTTCCCCATTGATGATGTCTTTCTGGGCATGTGTCTGCTGAGGATCGACCTTCAGCCGACTCGCCACGAAGGCTTCCGCACCTTTGGAATTGTGAGACCGTCCGCTGCCCCCCACCTCCAGGTCTTTGACCCCTGCTTCTACAGAGAGCTGATGGTGGTGCACAGCTTGACCGTCCCACAGATCTGGCTCATGTGGAACCTTCTGCATGACCCTAACCTTCAGTGTCACAGCAGTCAGGATCCTACGGTTTTCCCCTTTCAATGGGGAGACAAGATGACTGCTAAGAACAAGGCAAAGGAGAAGCTTAGGAACAACGACTATGGGTTAAAAGTCTTTGTGGAGCATTAACTCCTAGAAAATTACTGTACTGTGAAAATGAAACATAAAACGGACAGGGAATATGTGACCCTGGACCACAAAACCAGTCAAATGGGTCAATTTTCTGAAATTGAGATTTATACATCTGAAAAGCTGAATAAATAAGCTTCCCATTGTTGTATGGTTTGTTAGAATATGACAATATTTGGCCGATATATAACTATTTGAAAATCTGAAATCTGAGGGTGTAAAAAAATCAAAACATTGAGAAAATCGCTTTTAAAGTTATCCATTTATGTTCGCAATTGTGCTGCATTCACTCACAAAAATAAATGTTTTATATATTTACGGTAGTAAATTATCTTAAGGGAACATGATCTTTACTTAATATCCTAATAATTTTTGGCATAAAAGAAAAATCGATAATTTTGACCCATACAATGTATTGTTGGTGATTGCCACAAATATGCCTGTGCTGCTTGTGACTGGTTTTGTGATCCAGGGTCACATATGAGGAAAAACTAAAGCAATAATTCACAGGCATGTCAATCAAACTCCCACATGGCGTGGAAGAAAAAATAGATACCATAAGGTAAATTAAGAATTAAGCTTCCACAACTTAATATTTCATGGCCAGTGGCCACGTTTTATTATTTTGTTCCCTTGTTTTAGTTAAATCGTGGCCACATTGTACTTATTTGTTAATTTAGTTAAATTATGGACGTAAAGAAAGGCATATAGTTCATCATAACATCGTAATATACATCACATAATTCACTCGCTATATTGCTAAATGTACACAACGTTTCATATTAACAGAAATATATACCAGGATAACCTGGCTTCTCTTGAGACTCCCCTGCTTCGCAGCAAAGTTAATGATATGCTAAAGCTCACCCACACGGTGACGTGATTGGTTACAAAGTAGTTTGTAACGTAAGAAACATCAGTGATTTCAAACTGCGTCTTTTTCACTGGAGTTTTAAGGAGAAAATACTCAGCAATGGTGTTGACTTATGAATTTGCACATGGTTTGTCTTAAAGCATATTAAAAACACCACATAGACATATTAACCACAATAAAAACATTTATTTTCACCACAGGGGGGTCTTTAACGAAGTTAAAATGAGGGAATGAATCAGTACAACATGGCCCCGATTTACCTAAAATTATGATTTTTGGAATTCATTCTTAATTCGTGGCCATGATATCACATCATATGGGGGGCTCCATTTATATGACTTTTTTTCATGTTTGTTTTTTGAACATGCTGCTCTTTTCCACACAAAGAAAACATCCAATGGCCATCAACTGTCCTGCTCTAAAGGTACAACTCATACAGCTATATTCCAAATGCTCTGAAGCCATATGATAGCTTTGTGTGAGATATTTGTCATTATTCGCTGAAAATCTCCTGAAGTGATCTGCACTGCACTTATCTGAATGTATCAGAACATTTCAGGCTTGGAACAACATGACGAAATTGTCATTTTGACAAAAAAAATGCTCAAATATAAAATTTAAGAAAAAAGGTTCACAAAAGCTTCTGTAGATGATTGTTATATCCAACTCAAACTATTCTCTATTATTTGGGGGAAATTATTGTAGTTTGTCTAAATGATAAAGATGTTGTATAGGAAGTGCAAGGGAATCAGACACATTTTGTATGCACAAAATAGACACTAATGTTATGCATTGAAAAGTACTGAGTTATGTAATATAGAACAGACTATTACTGTATACATATCCTTTATTAGACAAATGGCACCACATTGATTAGTGTGCTGCATTGTTTTGGATGACCTGCTGTCTTTTAGATTTACATTAAAGCCTGCTGTGAACATGAACATTAAGTGAATCCTTTTTTTTAACAAAAGACAAAAGATTCCTCCATTCTTTCCCCCCATATTTATTACATCCATTCTTTAAATATTTTTGTTGAACACACTGTAACAATTTTAATGAACAAAATTAGCAGTTTAAAAAAATGTATAATGCTTTCAGTAGATTTAACAAGGAAACTAAAATCCAATGGTCACAGCATTGTTGCCCCACTCGGAGCTTTTGACAAACCAGACCATTCCAATTTATATACTCCATCAACGCAATGATTATTGCTTTGAAAACATAACAAAAAGAAACAAACAACAACAAATTGCCTGATAAATGTTGATCTTCCATGTACATGTTCCTTAAATCTACAGAAGTAAAAATATCTGTGATACAAAACACCACATTGCAATCAATTTAGATACACACTTTTTTTTTAATCGAGGATAAGTCCCACTTCCAGAAATGGGTTAAATGTACTGAATCCACAAAAAATAATCACTTTTTGGAGGATGGGGAAGAACATACAATATAGAGGAATACAATACATAGCATTAATATGCGCATTACACTGTATGGAGTTTGTCCATTTCTAATTACAATCCGCAGGATGATCATTCATTCATTCCGATGCAAAAATAGGATAAAGTCTGAAGAACAAACAATACAGCCAAACCCCTTTTGATGAAAAGCATTCACTTGCTCCTGGCATTAAAAAAAAAAAACATCCACCTGAGTTTGGGCAGGCAATCAGCCCATCAGACCACATTCCCCCCCAGTTACAATCCCTAAATGACAATAAAACAGCGATTGTGTTGTTCCTTATCGACAACGGAGATTCCAATTGTGCATCTAAACAGTTTGCTTTAAGATCTAACCATATTAAAGTGGAACTCCACATCCGTTTCAAAAAGTACAAATTGTATTAAGACAGAAACACCACAACCACTTTGTGAACTTCAGATCATGAAGGGCAATCTCCATTTTCTGTAACATTTTTGATACGCAGACTGCAATAATCAATTTAAATACACTGAACACAGTAAACTAGCGCTTCATGAAAAGAGTTCAATACCCAACGAGTCGTTTTTTTCTTCTTCCTCTAATATTCAGGTACGTTTTCGGAAACAAAAGGACTATGACTATTCATTTAGCTTTACATGCTCAGACATACACAAAGCAGTTCAAACAATTTCATTTACAGAGAAAAAAAGTCAAGACAGGCTCGGTGGGAGATGAGGCACAATGTTAAAAGCATCTTCCTTGTAAAAGGGTAAAATATATTAAAAACACCACTGACGGTCTTCCAGCGGAGTTAATGAGAGAGAAGTTAATGTAACAGAAAGCTAAATGCCCGAATTAGCCTGAACCACACACTGCAGAAGCCTGAAGGAAGGTTGGAATGACACCAGAGGTGTGGAGCTCGACAGCCATTGGTGGTTACGCTGCCAGGAAGCAAAGCAATGAACAGTAGTTAGAGGTGAACAAACCATCTACTGAAGTTAAAATGCTCTAGTCATCTCCGAAAGTGGTCAAATGTAGGCTACGCCATCTAGGACAACACTCGAGGGAAGCTGCTATATTGTCCCCTCAAGAGTTCAAGGAAACCAGAAACTCTCCGAATGTTATGGCGAGTTCCAAACATCAGCTGATCTGTACCGTTAGGGCAACACAACAATGAAAATTCTGCACGCTATTTACAGATCTGTACAGACATGGACACACCGTGCTTGAGAAAACATCACATCTACTTGCTATGGAAACACCAGCAACAAATCTGAAGAGAGAGAAAGCTTCAAATAAAAAAGCATTACAAATTGATGGAGTTGCTATGCTGAAAACAATTCAGGGACTTACTAGATCAAATCAAAAGGGAATGTTCTTACACTGTGGGTATTAAAAATGTCAAAGAGCTAACTGTTGTTTCTTCTTTGGCTAATGATTTGGCAATCAGGTGACAAAACAGTTCTGCAGTTAAGACTTTAAGATACTGAACAAGGGGAAAAGAACTTCACATCTTTCAACTTGGAACAAAATAAAAGGACGCAAACAGAATTGACGGCATGACATCCAGTGGGGAAAAAGAAACGGCGATGGGTGGATGGCTTTCTCTCCGGTCTGGGTTGCAACTAGCTTTGAAATCCAGATTGCACGTCGTCGTTCCCTCCCCCGCCGTTCTTTCTCATGGAGACTCGCAATTAAATCGTTCCTCAGTGGACAGGAGACAATTATCAAGTAAATTAGGTGTATTTTAGTGCAAATGTTCAAAACTAATAAGCTCATGAACAACAAAACAATAACGGAATCAACATAAGCGGGTGTAGTAGGGTGTTGAAATGAGAGGTAATGTGTGCTGCTGACTTGGTATGAAATGGGTTTATGAATCGATATGCGTGTATGTGAGCCTGCTCATGTGCCACAAGAACATTTTCACAGCACTGGATCCACACTGTGCAAGCTTGTGCTTGTAACCTTACGTAAATGCATACAAAACACGCTCGTTGAAATTACGCGGCAAAAGTTTGTCCTCATTTGACTTTGTTCTCATCCTCTGCGCATAGGAAAGCAAATGAACTTGAATGCGTGTGCGTTTTTGTTAAAGTGTTTAGCGTGCAGAGGAGAAATCGGTTCAATGTTCGCCCTTTGGTGGAAATTTAGAAGGTTGGGCAAAAAAAAAAAAAGATTACACAAATATGCTTGTGTGGAAATGAATCACTGTGCATCCACAAGTGCTATAACGATGCTGACATTGATGCATGTCCGGGTTAAAGCTTTGGGGGCAGAGCCAGGTTTGCATGGTTATCTGAGATTATTAGCAGGCTGAGGGCAGCCTCCATGCTATTATTGAGGAGACCGAATTGAGAGGGGGGGGAAGAGTTTAACTCCAGAGAAACTCCCAGCATGTCTTGCTTTAGCTTGTGTGATGGCAGCAGTGAGTGAAGGCACACTCTACTGGTCGGTTCAGAGGCTCTGCAGGGCTGGACGGGCACCGTGGGCATGGCGGACTCCTCAGTGGGCACCGGGCTCGGCACGGGCCAGGCTACTTGGACGAGGCGCTCCGTAGAGAGTCACAGAAGCTATGTGGTTATTCTGCATAACCTGTAACAACAGCAACAGCATAGAGATGAGATCCAATAAGTGCTTAGCTGTGTATGAGCTATGGTATATGGTTATCTGCCAATATTATGGACTATGAAAAAGAATATGGTTAACCAAACAGTTGATGGATCTTATTGACTTCCATAATATGAAAGGTGAGTAAATTGAGGGTGAGTAAATGATGACAGATTTTGGGTGAACTATGCATTTAACGGCATCACCCAAAATGTTAATATCAGTACATCCTTAATATAAGCAAATTATACTTTCACTGTATTGTAAACATGAAAACCAAATCTGACATTTATTTGTAAAATTAATATCTTTATTTATTTTTTAAAAGCAACTTTTTATACAGGCTAAGTAAGTAAAACAAACAGTACACACAGATGGCCCAGTCACATACCTCAAATATCATTCTCTGCAGTCCAAAACAAAATGTGGAACCAAAAGGGTTGGTGTTGTTTGCAGAGGATGACCTGCAGAGCAGTACAATATTAATACATTTATCAGAGCATTATAAACAGCTTTTCATATGCAGCGGTGGCTCTGTGCTGTAACTCGTATTAAAGCATGCGAATGATCTGACTTTTTTTGTTTTAATCCAGCCGGTGTTGTTATTTTTAAATAAAACTATTACAATATTTATGTCAATTGAAGTAATGCTGAAATAATAAAAGGTTACCCTTTATATATACACTATTACATTACAGCTATAAGTAACTTTGCAAATACATGTCAACTAACTCAGAGTATTAATAGGCTGTTTGGTTAGGGTTAGTAGAATAAGTACATGTAATAATTCGTTACATTTATATAGCGCTTTTTCTGAGACCTCAAAGCGTAGTTGCCAAGTTACTTAGGGTCAGTATAATGTCTGTTGTAGGACCATCAAAATAAAGTTTTTGCAGATATTAAGCAGACAGTTTACTAATACTCTAATGACTACTAGTTAACATGTAGTTTTGGAGTTACTTATGGTTAGTAGCATAGATGCACCAATGTATCAGGCAATAGTCGGTATCGGCCGACCGTTAAAAGCCATTATTTTCACTATCAGCCGATTGTTTAAAAACAGCCGATGATCAGGGCCAATTATACCCTGTCAATCAATAGGAGGCAGAAAAAACGTGTCAGACTGCAACTTAAACTGTGTGTGAAGAAAATGTCTCGTGTTGAATTTAGGGCAATAACGCCTTTAAATAGCGACGTTAAAGCAGGCTCTATTTGACCCTATGAATCAAGCCAGGTTTGCCAGGTCCGTGGTTTTTCCCTACACCAAATATTTATAGCTCGCCTCGCATCCAACAAAGTTTTGTTACTTCTGATAAGAAGCCTTCAAATTCTGTCCATTTGATCATGAAATTCAAACAATAACTGGTGTTTTGATGCTGTAGCATAACAGATCGCTGTAGCGCCCCAGTTCAAGCGGCAGCGTTAATCTTTTCTTCCACTTTAATACGACAAGATATAGCACGAAAAACATGCATAAAGGTATGTTGAGATACAGTACAACTTATTGCATCATGTCTTATGTAATCGCTCAATCAGACTTTCAGCCATGGAAGACGTCAATAAAACAATCTGTACTGTATATGTGGCCAAAATATAAGAATCTCACCTGTGTAGCACAACTGGTTTTTCCATGGGGTGTCCTAGCAGCTCCTGAATCTGATCCCACTGAGTGCAAAGGTTGAAACCATAATTAGTACTCACTTACTTAAAAATGTTTAATTATTTATCACATACAGTACTATATAACATCTAATGCATGCGTTACATAAAGAATGTGCAGGCTACACACGATCTATGAACTCACTTTGCTGTAAGTGGTCAGAATGCAGTCCTCGCTCTGAGCGTCTGCCCCGTCTGAAACAGAGTTTAAAGAATGAGACAAACACAAAAGACCACAGAGACACAACAGGGAATTATGATCTAGTTCAGAGAGTCTGATATAGACTGACCTTTTTTAATGACAAGAGGAATCTTGAAATCACACCGATGATATCTGAGATGGGAGTGAGGGGCAATAAAGTGTGTAAATAAAGTGGTATGAGATACTGAAACCACACATTTCTGAACACTTAAATGAAAATCAATATTCAATCAATATGTCCAGACTGCAAACCGTCCTTTCAAACAGCAGTGACCAATGCAATACAGCAAAGCAATGAGACTCACATGTTAAAATTGTAATGACCAGGGAAGTTGGTGTGAAGGACAAATTTTTTAACCAGGTGGGTTGAAGAGTCAAACAGTATATCCTGAAAGATATATAGAGACATAATGCTCAAAGTTCAATGGCTTTATGAAAATTTAACAAAACAAAAGCTACACTAACATGTTATGAAGTAATAAATAGTCATTTAAGTAATAGAGTTATTTAAAGCTAATACTCACCACTCCTAGAATATAATAATTAAAGAAGTAGTCATTACATTTGGACGGGACTTGCTTGTGAGGGGAGGGTGAATGGATCTTCATCTGAGACATCAAAAAAAGGAAAAGATATGTCAGGACAAACAGTACATGTGAAGAGGGAATGTCGTGGTTTATTTCTGAGAATGTATCTTTGCTCATCTTGAGATTAATGTACTGTGTGTGGACTGTGGAGTATACATGGGATTGGTCAATACCTTGTCCTCTGACTTGTAGAAGACCTTATGTGGGGAGCCAAGAGCACTCAAAACATCCTGACAAGAATCTCCAAAGTAGATGTTTCTCTCAACAGCCCGCACTTTCGTATCAGCCAACACTCCCGGGCCACATCCTGAAAAAGTGAAGTAACACATACAATGTGACAAAGCAGCGTTCCAAACAGCATATTTGTTTACCAATTCAATTTCCATTAACACTGGATCACTGGATATCACTTATAAACTGGATTACAGCACCAAAATTTTACTTTGGACATTAAGTGGTGACCCAACGCAGTAGCAAAATTGATTATGAAAAAAATGAAATAAATAAACATACACAGCTATTTCAAATGCTTGGGGCCGGTACGATTTTTTAAATCCTATCCTCACCAAGGCTGCATTTATTTGATGAAAATGTAAATACTGAATGAATACTGTAAAATAATAATAATTTGAAATATTATTACATTTTAAAATCTAATTTATTCCTGTGATGGCAAAGTTGAATTTTCAGCAGCCATTACTCCAGTCTTCAGTGTCACATCATGTTCCTTCAGAAATTATTGTAATATGCTGATCTGGTGCTCAAGAAATATTTCTTAACATCAAAGTTGAAAATAAAATATTTTTGTGGAAACAGTGATCAAAAAAAAGAAAAAAGGATTCTTTGATGAATAGAAATTTAAAAAGAAAATTATTAGAAAATCAAATGTATTACATTATAAATGCCTTACTGTGACTTTTGATCAATTTAATACATCTTTGCAAAAACAACAAAAAAGAACAGATCTTAATAAATGATTTGTTTATTAAAGACATTTTTGTTTACTTGTTATGATAAACAATTTTAATGCTGAGCTTGTTTTAATATTAATATTATTCATTAACAGTAAAATAATTTAAAAAACGTAAGTATTTTGCTATCCTTACATACAATTCATGATTACATAGTTGCAGGTTATGGTTTGCATTTATTGGTTTTTCTTTGCTGTCTGTGACCTTTCAGACCTGGAACCCATGTCTGATTGATCACAACCCTCCAGTTTTGGGTCACGACCCTTTAGTTGAGAACCACTGGACTATTAATAGTAGTTAAAGTCACACAGTACTGGTTACTAGGAAAATGACCAAAGAATGGATAATAGAAGCTATATAAACATCTTTGTTAAGATCAATTCATTTATGATTTTTCCAGCTCTGGTTTATGCTAAAGTGATTAAATAAACCTATGTTGTCTGTTTATGTTGGTGATGATGACTAACAATCAAACAATAATCAACAAAAATGTTTATTTATCTCACAGGCACACATTACTAATGCTAGTATTCTAAGCACAGCATAGCTTAGGAAATAACATGTCATGACATGCCTTTAAACACAGAAGCATGGTAAAAACAGGAAACTGTGTTGGCCTCATCAAAACAACACATTTGTTAATGGCATATTATGATGAATTAAAATACATAGAAATTTGAATGGAATCAAGAATGATCAAAGTATGGTATTCTACAAGATATATTGTTTTGTAGTGATGAAAAGTTTCCTTTGAGGGAACCAAAAAAAAACCCTCTGAATTCTGCATTCTGGGAGTTCATGAGAATGTGAACAATTAATTTAGTCAAGTGCATGTTTAATAGAAACATCGCATAATGATTTCTGACCTTAGTGAGTGAGTTTAGGTTGTTTCTAATACCTGCGGTGAGGAGACGAAGTTTGAGACCCATGGGTCCCGCCCCATCCCTCAGCACCTCCACACTCTCTGCATACACATTACCAAGGAAACAGGCCAGAGGCATCACCGGAGCCCTGCGAAGAAATATATCATTTACAACGATCGCTGCTTGTGGAAATACAACCCATGAGGTTCTTACCAAACGCTTAAACTGAACAATCAAAACTAGACACCCAAGGTAACAGACGAAATGCAGATTAATGCTCCCCTTGGGCCACATCAACAAATGGACATACTAAGATGATGACTTTGAACTTTGAAGGTCTGTTAGTAAACACATCCATGCTTAATAGTCTTATGCATATAATCATTCATTAGTGGTGGCATTTTTACACATTTTTATCCCCACACAAAGGCCTCAATTATCCAAAACATGCAGAAATCTTACTTTGTTTCTTGAAGGTTGTTTCCGGAGTAAATGTACATCCGTTTGACAGTGGCCCCATGGGGAATCTGCAGGGAGGCCAAGCCATGGGCAAAGTTAGGCTGTCAAAGCAAAACAGCTAGTAGTAGAATGCAGTGTCTGTGCGGGTGTCTCCTCTGGTGAAAAGATGCTCACGTCATCATCACAGGATACATTCATACATCGGCCAGGGGTTATTTTATCATTAACTGAAGCTAAAACTATTAAAACATTTTAAACAAATAAAGCCAAAATAAAATATAAATATTACATTAAAACCTTTATTTGGGTTTTATTTCAATGCAGAAAAATGTTTTCATAGTTTTAATTTCAGTTAATGATAAAATAACCCATGGCCGATGCATGAATTTATCCAAAATACCTTACTGTGATGATGATGTGAGCATCTAAGCACTAAAACTAAACTAAAACTGAACTAAAACTAAAAAAATAATTAAACCTAATTACTAATATGTTAAACTAATTAAAAATGTCAAAAGCACATAAAGTGACTAAAAATAAAATGAAGACTTAAAATATAAAATAACCTAATTCAATATATGAATACATTATAAACAAAATATATTATATCTAAATAATACTAACATTACACTGACATTGGTATAATTAGATTTATTGTAATAATAGTGTTACTGTATTTATCTTATATAAAGTACTTTATTAATAATAAAGTAATATTTCATTCATTTATTATTAGTATTATTTTACTTTATAAGTAATAAAGTAATATTTAATTTGATGTCTTATTATTTATTTATCATTAGGGCTGTCAATAGATTTAATGTTTTTATCGCAATAAATCACATAGTTATCGTGACATTAAGATCATTTAAATTGTTTAATTTTGCTATATGTGTTTTATTATTTTTTATTTAATATTTGCTATATTTGTTCATCATTTGCTATATCCAGCAAGGTAAAGTATCAGATTGAAGGATGATTCTCACAAAACTGCATCCTGGCGCCAGGACTGCTAATTATTATTATTTATTTATTTGTAGTTTACTTCGTTAGTAATACAGAAGTGCTTTAATTTAGCTTTAAATGTATTTTATAATAAAGCAATCACATTTTAAGGCAGTGGGCTATTTTCTACTTGTCTGTGCACAGAACAAATACTAAGCAGAACGGAGAATAAACACTTAAAAAATGGAAAATATCATGCTTATTCAGATATATACCAATACCATGCTTCTTGGGATATGTACCATGGTAATACCATAGGATTCTTTGAAGCTCCATCGAAATACCATGATGAATATGGTATCCTTCAAAACTATGGTATTCCATCTAATGGTAATACAACATAACTTTTTTTTATAAGAGCATGAACAACACAGGGAGGGAACATAGTCTCACCTCATATTTAGGAGCTTCACTCCAGGAGTCCAGCTGAAAGGAGAAGGAAAGCCCTCGGAAGTTCAGGTGGAAGAGCTGCTCGGCAGCATTGTAGACTGGAAAGAGAGAACATGAATCCCCCAGCAATCACACACACACATACACACACACAGCAATGAGGGGTCTGGACAAATAACTGACGCTGACAATAAATCTCACCTCCTGGATGAGTAGCCCCAAAGGACTGATCAATCTGCTCGATAGTAGGTGCTATTGCCTGAGAGTTAAAATGTACTCCACTGTAATGAACAGAGAAAATGGTCATTTTACATTTCTGTGGCTGACACAGTGGTCAGTGGTAGATGTTAGTATATCAGCATCTACAACATATAGAGAAAGAGTAAAACACACAATGTAATCCGCAACTATTGTGGCAAAACACAAGATCACTTACCAGTATTTCAGTTTCACTTTGCTCAAATCGTACACTTCAATGACCTGAAAAACGATGGAGATATATTTGCAACATGATGTAACGGGTGTAAGAAATAAACCATGCGTGTGCACACACACACACACACACACAGATGTTGTCTCTCACTTTCAGTCTCTGATTGCAGGCGTCAAACAGCAGTTTAATTCCATCCTGAGTCAAGTTGAGAATGAGGTCGTGGCTGAGTGGCATCTGTTTGGGGAAGAGAAACAGGTCAGATAAGGATACAAAAAATTCTGTATGATTAACTTCAGTGCACATAGACATTTATTGAAAATAATAGTAATAGCATATCCTTACTTGTTCGCTGTAGAGCACCTGGACATTTTTGATGATTCTGCAGTGTTTCTGTAATATGGAAATGGCCTGGGCCAATGGCATCCCTGGAAACAAATCCAGACAAACAAATCGATTGTCAGGTTTCGGTTCACATGATGATAAAATAAGTGAGTGGAGTCAACAGCTCTAGAAGCTGCTGAAGTAAAAATATTATAATTTCATGGTATATAACACAAACATGTAGAGTATGTAAGAAAATACCTTGTCACTCTTTATAATAATTTATTACACAGCTTTCTGGAATAGTGGATTGTTATTGGTCAGGTGCCACTGAGTCTTTTTTTTTTTCTTTTTTTTGGTCAAAAAACTACACAACAGGTAGGCTACAAAATCCAAAAGTGACTTAAATTGAACAATAAAGGTCCATTCACACTAAAAACGATAACTATAATCATGAAGTAGCTACTAGCTTGAACAAAAATATGTCCTCTTACTCTAAAAGAATAGTGGATTCCACACCAAAACTATGACAATAATGACACAAAGGAACAATATTGTTGGAATCACTTTGAGGGAGATATTTTTACTTATTACTTATAATTACTTATTTTTGAAATCCCTATTAGAGAAATGAATGAAAAAATGATAAAAACACGTCCAGAACCAATGGCGCTGATGCGTGGGCGGGCAATAATGCACTCTCTAAGCTGTGTCTCGCCCTCGCGCCAGTAAACACGTCATCAGAGAAGATGCAAGAGGGAGGGTTTTTTATTTTGGTTACAGATTACCAAGGGCACATGAATTAAAAAAATTCACTGATGAATTAAAAAAAATAATGATGAGTATCATGTTTGAATGGCTTTGAATATCATGTACCAGCCCCAGTGACAAATCTAAAGGGACAAATAATTAATTCAGTGTAACAGAGACCTTTCTCAGGTCAAGAGAACCTCAGATGTGAACGTGTCAAAAAGCATGTGGTGCAATTGTGAAATCCAGATGGCTACTGACTATCACTATACAGTCAAATAAAACAGCTTGTTTTCAAATAGTAAACATCCTGTCAATAACAATTACATTTTTTGTGCAACATGCAATGTTACTTCAGATTTTGAACTTATTCCACACTCACCTAATGCGAATTCCCATTGTTCATTTCCCAAAGATCGCTCAGGAACGACCTCCAGATCCAGCATTGGCGGGGAGAAATTGGGGATATCAACGAGGATCTCTGACTGTGCCAGATCTGAATCTTCCCTCTCAAAAAAACTTGAATAATCCACCGTTAAATCAACTAGTCCAAATTTAACGAAGTAGTACGTTTAAAAAGCTCCCACACACTTTAAACACAGTTTGAGTGACACACGACACCCTGACGTCTGATATGTCAAAACACAAGTGAAGCAATCCAGCTATCAACGCATTCCACTGTCACCATACTTATAAATAACACTATAAAACGAATAACAGATACACACGTATAAAAAGGTCAATATGACTTAGGCTTAAATAAATTAGACAAGTAAACGGTATGTCAGTCACAGCGAGCTGATGTCAGGAAAGAATTGGTAACGTTACAGGTTGCTGCTCTTTTATCAACTTTCTTAAGCATGAATTAATTCAAGGCGTTAATTATTTTATATCTCACATATATGGAATTAAAGTATTTATAAAACTGCTGTCTGTTGTAGAAAAAAAAACACTTTGATCTGACCTTTGACTTACTCCTGAATCACAAAACACGTAAACTACTATTTATTACAGCGAACGAAGACCGATCGTGTCCAAACAGTTAACTCATATTACATGCATTTAAGTTTTTAATGACCGGTCTATATAACTCGAGACACACACATCAGACTATCAGTGACTCGTTCGAGCTTCGCCTGACGTTGTTTTCTTTCTTTGCGATGATTCAACAGCAAGCAAAAAGATCATCACTTATGACCACCATCTGTTCATAATAACACGGATTTCTCCGCGTTCGGCCGTTTCGGTTGTTGGAGGCTCCGTTACATGCAGCTTTATTTTCCGGTGTCTTTGACGTTCAAGATTGGCTTAAGATGATAAAGAAAGAGCCCCTCCGTGCCAAAAACAACTTCCATCCAAAACACCATGATCAGCTGATAATTCAACTTCCGGAGCGAACGACATAGCACTTCCTGGCGGCAATCTCCAAAATAAAAGTCAAGTAGCGCAGTTGACGAATCACTAATCGGATTTTGTGACTCACAGTAACACACCAATTAATTTGGTGGTTGAAGTAAAGGAAATAATTATGAGAGGTATACTGTTTTAATTGTTGTATTACTTATGTATTACTCTGTGAAATTATATATAGCCGTAACTTAATTAGGTTAATTCAAGAGTGCTGGTATTTATTAAACTCTACTTTTTAGCTGAACTGACATAGCAGGAAATGAACAAAAGACAACTTATTTTCCACTACAATTATCTATAAATAAAACAATTAGTATATAAAATCATTTAGGCCTTTACCGTACTGTTGAAAGATAAGGAGTTGGTGTTATGGGCAGGGGCAAATAGGGATCTCTTTACTTTTTTCTTGTTCATCCCAGTATAAGGCTAGATCTGACAGCTAAATCCGTTAAACCGAGTCACTGGTCGCACGAAAAGCCACTCCATGAGGGCAGTAATTTGAAAAAATTATATAGATTGAGAATACTGATATATAAAAAAAAGCCACCAGATGGCGTCATTTATTGAGTGCTTGCATAATAGGCCTACAAGTGATGATAATAGAGGTAAACGCTGTTTTATTATTGAATCTCAAAAGCATGACTTAAAATGTTCAAATGATATGTTGACCTGGTGTCCGACTATTTTGCTCTCATTGAGTTTACATTTTTCTGTGTTTTCTGTGAGTACTTACTTTATAAAACGTTTTGTGTAAATAGAAGAATAATATAATTGATAGCATATAATAGAATAGAACACAATAGAATAACAGCAGCATTTATAAGCTGAAGAGGTCTTATTTTGTGTCTCAATGATCTGAAAAATGTATAGTCCTATAGTCAATGTTTGGATGAAAATCGTTATATCCGTTTAAGATCCAGATGCACCTCCTTGTGTTGGTCACATGCGGTACAGTGTTCTTTCATGATAGTTTGTAAATGTAACAAACTATTGTTTGTTTATTATAAGCAACATGATTTTGTGTGTCTAAGCAAACCCCATTTAACCCCATATTGTCCCATTGGGCCTTTTCCCGTAATTAGGTAGCTTTGTAAGTAGCTTAAAAGGCCTAGTAAACAACAACTGTCCAAACAGAATGAAAGATACAACTCTTCTGAATAGCATGCAATATATTCACATTTGACATAAATTGATTGAAAAGACAGAACGAGACACTGTGAATGATTTGCAAAGCTCTGTGAATAATTTGACTTTCTCTGCACCAATAGCCCAGATCAAAACTCCAATTACATTGTTTGTGGAAACATTGTTGGCCCTGATTTTATTTATTGTGTTTGGTAACAAACCTTGCCAGTCTGTTTCACAGGGGTTCTTGTTTGTTTTTATCCTTCAGATGGGAACACGATGAATATAACAAAGAGTAAGGAATTTTAACACATGTTGCTAACGGTTAAAAATAACAGAAAAAATCTGTGTCTACTTATACAAACGATCTAAAACCACATTTCTCTCCTTGGTTTTTTAGCCTAGAAGACAGATTCGCTGATTAAAAATTCATGTTGAATGAAAAGACCTGGAATAAAATGTTTTAGGAGCGGTCCTCCTAAAACATAATGATGCAAGATAGTATATGTAAACAAAGGCAATTCATATTCTGCAACATACCTTTTTATGAAACAAAACAGCCATTTTCTCTAATAATTATAGCACACTAAAACAATATGGAGAGGTTAGACTACTCAAAGAAAATGGCAACATGTCTGTTAGATAAATCAAGCATAAGAAGCAACATTATCGGAGTGGCGTGCTGTCAGTGTGTCTGGATTTTTAGTCTAAAACTTTATGAATCACCATCTTTAGAGGGACAGTACAAACTCAGGAAAAACTTTTAAGTTTATCCACAAAAACCTCCAAACGTATAATGTAATCACAGGCCAGCTGTGTGCACTTGTAAAGTTGTTATAATCCCTCTCGGTCCTATAAACAGGAAAATACATAATATAAAGCATCATGCGTGCATCCACAAATAATACAGTTTCTCCTAACGTCCAGCCAAGTTTTCCTTTTTTGGATATCACTGCTCTTTTATCTATTGTTAGCAAACTGATGAAATCTTTATATGATACAATAAAGAAGCTATACAGTAAAAATGGTTTTGTACTATAGAAGCTGTTGGTTGCCAGACTATTAGCAAAATTCAGTGAGGATATTACAAGTATTACATGATGTAATTGTCATGCCATTAAATTATAATAACAAACCTAAAATCTTTTTAGTTTTAGTCACACTGATAACAGCACAGGTGCTTGCAGACCACATGATGTCTTAAAGTTCAAAGACACAAAACATGATTGAGGCCAGACACACAATAATAAAAGAATACTATAGAGATAAAATACAACATAAAACATTCCAATGCTTTAAAAGAAGAACTTTTAAATTAAATCTAAATAAATTAGATGATTTGTGCAGGGAATAGGACTACAATTTTCCTCAATGAATCTTAGCTTTATTCCCATTTTATCCAATACAATTCTTAGTAGCACTCTTTCAAAGATTCAAATAACAAAAAAAATAACAAAAAAATTGCCCATGGCACTTTCTATGTAAGTTATAAGATAATTCATCTTTTTTTACTAAAACAATATTTGATGTATTGTTTTTTAGGCTAGGCAATCAAAATTGCAAACAGTGCATCAAAACAAAAATCCAATGTTTAACTTTATAATTACAGATTAATCTGAAACAAAAATGTATACATACAACATACATTACATGCATATTTCTAGGATATTGGCTGTTTATTACTTAAAGCACATATTAATGCCTTATTCTGCATTACCTTATTCTACATCCCTAAACGTAACAACTAACTATTAATAGTAATTAGGTGTTTACTGAGGCAAAAGTTATAGTTAATAGTTAGTTAATAGCGGGAATTGAACCCTAATCTAAAGTGTGACCAAAAAAGTTTTTTTTAATTATTATTAATGCATTAACATGAACTAACAATGAGCAATATTTGTTTGTATTAACCTTTGTTAATGAAATGTTCATATTCATGTTAGTTCATAGTGCATTGACTGATGTTCACATATACAACTTTTGATTTTTCAAAACGTAAATGTTGAGATTGACATTAACAAATGCTGTTGAAATTTTGTTCATTGTTAGTTCATGTAAACTATAATCTTAACAAATGAAACCTTTTTGTAAAGTGTTACCGTCATTTTCTTTTACATAGCCAGCTTTGTTTTCTTTTCTAGCAACCCAAAGCAACTCCCCAAAAGAGCTCTGTCATGTTTGCTTGTTCTCTCTGTGCGAGCAACTTTCAGCGTTAAGGGTGGACGTGATATTTCAAACATCAGATCAGTGCGTTTATGTATTGGGTGCCCGGAAATTTTTCCAAATAAACACAGCTTGATTCAACTTGGGTGGGCAGACTTATCAACAGACTAATTCTATAAACAAATGAAGGAATAACCGAGCACACCATTGGCTGGTAGGCAGGGGACACGCGGAGAGAGAGAGAGAGAGGGAGAGAGACTCGAGGCTTTCTGCAATGAAAATTTAATTAATGTGGGTGGGCTGAGGGAACACAACGAGTGTTTATCATAGACAATTTATTTTCCGGCGCTAAGTCAACATAAAACAGAAAAAACGGACAACAATTATTTAACATTTAGACTCATGAAGCGGACACACCGGTGGCGATCTCCCCAGACTGAAAGTGTCCTCCGAAGTCATGAGTTTATACCACAGCCCAGTGCCGCAGCCCGGCGTGGCTGCATCGGCTCTCAGTCTATCGAATTCCTCCCTAATCTATGTTTACGGTGGCGAAGTTGGAGGCATCATTCCCGCTTTGGGATTCGCGTCCAGTCGACAGGAGCCTCCACAGAAACCTCCCTACAGCTACATCGCGCTCATCGCCATGGCAATTAAGAACGCGCCGGACAAGCGCGCGACGCTGAGCGGGATCTATCAGTTCATCATGGACCGCTTCCCCTATTACCATGACAACAAGCAGGGCTGGCAGAACTCAATCCGCCACAACCTCTCGCTGAACGACTGCTTTATTAAAGTGGCCAGAGAAAAAGGGCGACCAGGGAAGGGCAGCTACTGGACGCTGGACACCAAATGTCTGGACATGTTCGAGAACGGAAACTACAGGCGGCGAAAGAGAAAGTGCAGGGGTCAGGAGACGGGTGAGATTAAAGTCGCTCACAAGAGAACACGAGCCACGACTTCCAAACTTCACCACAGTACCCACGTGGAGAAAGAGTCCGGTTTAAGCAAACAGCAACACGAAAAACATACTGAAACCGATATTAACGTCCACGAGAATTTTAACAGCACCCAACCACAAAATAGTGAGGCAAACGTGGGCGCACGCGCCTCCGACTCCACGAGAGAATGGTGTTTGGCACCCTTGACCACAGTGGGCGCTAACCCGGGATGCCCGACGCATGAACAGACCAGCACAGTGTCTCTAAACACCCAAACTCGAACAAACACACCGAATTTAAGCGCGCAAGAGACGCTGGAACCCGTGAAGAATGGCATTGGAAGCGCGCAAAATGGAGACGCCAAATTCAAAGTAATAAATGAGCTGACGCAACCTCGAAAAAACACAGACAAATCGAAGGAGTTTAGCATTGACAGCATTCTGTCGAAAAAGGAGAGCCAGTTCCAGCGGCGGTGCGGGGTTTCTGGAGGAGCGCCGGTTGAGTGTGTGGAGTCGCGCGGTTACGCGCTCACGTCCTCGCTGATCGCACACGCGCACCCACAGCTGTACCCACGCGGATTCCCGCTCTGCTCTTACCTGTCTCTCACCTGTCCTGACAAAACGCTGCACTTCAGAGAGAAAACAGGCGAGAAATTATTCTTTTGACGACTCTTTTATGGCTTCACGTATCACAGACTGTTTAGCAAATAGTTTTATGTCTAAAAATATTAAATGAATTCAGTCTCATTAACATTCTTATTTTATTTTTATCATTATTAATTGCAAACAAAACGTTTTAAAACATATATCGAGAATTCAGGATGATATTATCATTATTTCTTCTACTACTATAATTGTTGTTGTTGTCGTCGTTATGGGATTCAACATGGGTGGCCTGAATGGCCAATCTACAGAACAGGCCTATACTGTACTAACAGTAGTTCATTCTATGTGTGTATACACTGATCAAGAACGCAATCTTTGCAAACCATCCAAAATACAGATGTCTTTGTAAAATGTTATTGTTTATATGAACAAGAGTTTTATATGTTCCTCTCAGTGGTTATGACAGATACTTGACAAATTGCATTGGGCTGTTGTTCTTGTCCTACACAAACTGAAACTTGATTTACTGCTTAAAGACACATTTATGGAAAGAAAATGAAATTATTTGGTTGTACTTTCAATGAGAGATTTATATTGAGTTAAACAGAGAACTCAATTCTTCAAATAAACAATGAGTAAAACTTTGTTGAAATTAATGCCTTTGATTTCCTACACAAAACAATCGGATATACCGAAACTGATATATAAAAAAAATATATAAATAAAAAAAATATATATAAAGAATATAAAGGACTACTTGTTGTTCCAGGACTATGCATAATCCTGAACTGTGAAACTAGTCCACCACATGTATTCCTTGCCACCATATATAGCCATAAGTGGTTTTTGAACTGAAAGGTTTAAGCCTCAGTGAGTGCAAATCAGGAATGCTTGTGGAAATAAATAAGCTTCCCCACATTCGAGCAGAGGAACTCACATCCACAAGCATTTCCTGTGTATAGGATTCTTTTGGTCAGAAGTGTAAATAGAGCGTCATCCATCTGAAGGTTTGTAGAGAGAAAGAGACTACATCTCTCAATCTGCTGCCTCCATCTGTCCTCCTCTTCACAGATGGGCTCCTTAGATGGAGCAGTCTGCAAGGGCTCTGGATCGCAGCCCCATGATCATAACGGACCACTGCTATCTCTAAGGTGATCTTTAAGAATGTTCTTTCATATTCAGCGGAATTTCATCATGACGTCATTTCCCATATACCTCATGATATTAAGTGAATTATTCAACCATGACTTTTAAGCATGACCTTTACCGATACAGCTTTATTGCATTAAACCCAAATAATTGGAATAAATAGTTGAATGTATAATTAATTAGCTATTTTTGATGTTTAAATTCTCACACTAAGCACTATGTCAAATGCATACAAAAATAAATATCTGATTGTCTCTTTACATTGCTAAAGATAATTATGCCCTCTAGTGTTATAATGTATAGTTACAATACTCAACCTCAGTTACCACACATAGATGGATAAGTTACCAAGTTAAAAAAAAAATAATAATAATTTTCATCTCTGAAAGATCCAGTGATGTAATACAGATAGACTGCTAAATGTCTAACTGCTGGATATTTGGCTGTATTATTTTTTTTAGATCTTTTGGTAACCACAGTCTCACAGAAGGCAAATGTTGTCTCAACAGCTTGAAGCTGATGGACCACAGAGCTGGATGTGAATTTTTAATGACAACATTCTCAGTTTGTGTTCGGTTCGTCTCAAGCATTATATTAAAATAAACACGAGAAGAAAGATTATCTTCCAGTGTTTAAAGTGTAAAAAATTCACACTCATTTTCATTTATTTTGACTGGAAATAGAGCACACTCTCTGTGGCCGTAACCACAAGAGCTCTACTGTGAGAGATGCCATTGACTACATATTGTTTGGCTGAATTAAATTCAGAAATCTAAATTGATTCAGATCCACAAACCGTTGATTCAGACCATAAGTGAAATGATAATGACACAATGCCTTGCAATGATTTTTAATGATTTAAAGAATTATTGCATGAAACCAGTTGTTTTTTTATTATTACATTTATGCATTTGGCAGACGCTTTTATCCAAAGCGACTTACATTGCATTATCCTATACATTTATACATAGGTATGTGCAATCCCCTGGGAACGAACCCACAACCTTGCGTTGTTAACGCAATGCTCTTACCATTGAGCTACAGGAAAGCCTATTATTGCAAATTATATCAGAAAAATTATGTATTTTGGTGTTTATTGTGCCATTAATACATGTCAGTATACAGTACAGTATATATATAAATATGATTGTGCCTTTAGAATGATATAGTGTTGAAAGTTTTACAGTTTAATGTGACATTATAAGCCATGTGCTCAAGGTCCTAAAACTGTGAGGAGCTAGATATTAATGCAATAATATGTCTACAAATATTATTTCAATTGTCAGCTGTTTTTACTGCAAAATGCCATGACCGCACCCCTTAATGACAAATGTAGATAAATATAGATAAAGTGAGAAAATTGTAAGAAATATTGACCTGAAATGATTATGTATATGGATGTATTTATTTATTATCATTCATTATTTGAATTCATTCATTCATCTTTTTTTTTTTTCTTTCTCACTATGAACCATTTGTAGAGCCCAGTCATGAAGAGGTCTATCGGCCATGCATGGTTCTAAACTTGGATCTCCTCAAATGACTCATTTGAACTGACAAGGCCTGATATATCAGAAAGGGGTCAAATCAAGAATGAGAGAAAGGAGCTATGACTGCAGAAGCGTCATCACCCTTGTTTCATGTGCAATCACGTCTCCAAGCAGCACTAAATCAAACCATTTCAAGCCGCCGGCATCAAAAGAGTTTAATCTGTGTGTTTATTATATATTTTCACTCCTAGCGTAAACCAAACTCAGTTGTCCAAATACGCTCTCAACGCTGAGGGAGGGGTTGGGGCTCTGATGAAGATTGATGGTCTCTCTAGGAGGAACATTAGCTGCTAATCAAGTTATGTTTCCTGGAGCTCAGTTTTAGACATCGCTATGTGCATGAGAAGAGCGCAAGATCCATGTTTTCTACCAGGCCTGCTTATGAAACACACTACATCCAAGTCAGAGCTGTCAATCCAGATAGCAGCATTATAGGAGACACCTTCGTGCATTAACTAATCACTGTTTAATTGGAGAAAACAAGACGTTTTCACACACATTAAAAGCAATATAAGTTGAAAATTCAAGAAAATAAATTTGACCAAATTCTCAAATAAATAATAGCCCAATGATTACATTTATTATTATTATTATTTAAAATTAATACATAGCAACATAATGTCAAGTCAAGTCACCTTTATTTATTTATACAATGCAGATTATGTCAAAGCAACTTTACAGTTATAAACAGGAAAATAAAGATTCAGTGATGCAAACAGAGTTCAATTATGCTGTAAAGCTGCTCAAAAGTGGACATGGTGTGATTATGATAATGCAAATAAGACATTATAAATAAGAATAAGTAAAATGAAAGACTGCTGACTTTGTTAAAAAATCTTTAAACCTAAAAATGATATGTTTAGGGCGTAAACATGATATTTCTCACTCTCATTTCATGCCAAGCACCACATCCACACCATATGCAAATAACCTTGACTTGAGGCAAACCAGATTTAATTCCATTTGAACTGTTTTACCACAAATACTTTTTTTTATCATTATGTAAATGTTTGACTCTTATTTTTGCTATCAGAGGTTTATTTGACTTACTTTTATGCCTCCATACGGCCATTAAAATAAGTTTCAGCAGAGAAGTACATTAAATGCAAGTGTTCTTCTCATAGCCTTGTGAGACACACTGCAAGAGTGATCCTCATATCAACCAAATTTGCAACTGACACAAGAAAAACACAGATGGACACCCACTGCTCTTGAATCAAATGTAAAATTTGCTTTCTGATTTGGAATGATGTCATGAAGTATTCACTGATGATTGTGTGTTTACATATCTTTTCAGATGCCTGACTGAGAAGCTGTAATAGGAGGTTAGCACAATAAATATCTCTCTCACCCGCACATATGGCAGTGCACAGTAATTGACATGATTACTCATGTGACTCATACCGTGAAAATACAATTTTTGAGGGAATAACAAAGAGGCATTTAGAAATAAACTCTCAAGTGTTGTTCTATGGGCCAAACTAAATATTACACATATAACCGTCATCTCATTGGATTATGCACCAGCTGGCGTGGATATGGTCGTTTTCCTCCAGTTTAGCTCACTCAAACCAAGGAATTTAAATTAACTAACAGCTGCTGAATGAACACTTTTTATCGTGATTTTCGCAATAGCCCAGCCTTTTCTTGTGCATCATTAAACCTAAACTAAATCAGTAACGTATACATTACTGAGGACCAGCAGTTCAAATACAGTCTTCCAGGTATTTCCTTGTTTAAATGCACCTGCATTTTTATTTATTGTTATGGACTTGTTTAAAGTTGGTATGATTTTTTAGGGACTTCATGTAAAGTTTGTAACATACTTTGGTTAAAATTCCTCAATGGTTAAACAACACCCTTTTTACCTCCTCAAAAACAGCTCTGTTCACAGCGACCCGTTTCGGTGCATGTCTCTTTAATTAAATGATATGTCTCTTTAAACCATTTGGTCAGACTGCAATGATGTTCCTGCCTGCTAACGTATTTCCATACCTCTGTGCACCCGTGTGCACCCTGCTCGCGCAGACATCACACGTCATCAGAGGGTGGTATCTTAAAGGGTTAGTTCGCCCATTTAAGACATGAAGTTGTATGCAATCCTTACCAGACCTATAGTGCATACACACTGACCCACTCTGTGGTAACCTCCCTGGTCAGAGTTCTGGCCGCTGGAAGTTTTTCAAGAAAGTAGTCCTGGTTAGTTTCCGGGGCCACAAAACTGTGCGTTTTTACGTGAAAAAATGATTGCCGTTTCAAAGCTTGATTAAAAAAACACGCCCGGCAAAATTTATACCTCAGTTTTAATCTGCACTATTTTCTTTCTATTTCTATCAATCCGCGCTGCTGTCGACGTCAACAGTGCGCACGTTCCGATCAGCTGGTGATAGCGCGACTCGCTGACAACAAGTCTGACTACGAAACTTCTGATGATGAAACCAATTTTAGCACAATGTCAGACAGAACAGATGATGATGAAAGTAATTTTAGCACAACGCCAAAGGGATACATACCTTTATGAACTCAATTGTGTGTGTGTTCAAATAGTTTTCTCAGCAAATTGTACCTATATCCCTATATAGCCTACTGTTTTTATATTAGACTTCTTTTCACGTTATTTCCACTGGAGTCTAAACATCAGCTTGTTTACCGTACAGTTTAGACATGGGATCATAAAGTTAGTAAATAGAGCTTACCCGTGCTACTGGTACAGCAAAACTCTTTAAAATGTGTTTTTTTCTTTTTCCTCCTTGGTTGGGGATGTAATCGTCTTCGCTGAAGTGAGCACTGCACACACGAAAATCCTTGATTCTAGATATTTTAGCACCCGCAGAGTAACCGATGGCAACCAGCCAAAGCTGTCTCATAGCTACAGCTGATCGGAACGTGCGCACTGTTGACGTCGACAGCAGCGCGGATTGATAGAAATGGAAAGAAAATAGTGCCGATTAAAACTGAGGTATGAATTTTGCCGGGCGTGTTTTTTGTGATGTTAATTAATCAAGCTTTGAAACGCCAATAATTTTTTCACGTAAAAACGCACAGTTTTGTGGCCCCGGAAACTAACCAGGACTACTTCCTTGAAAAACTTCCAGCGGCCAGAACTCTGACCAGGGAGGTTACCACAGAGTGGGTCAGTGTGTATGCACTATAGGTCTGGTAAGGATTGCATACAACTTCATGTCTTAAATGGGCGAACTAACCCTTTAAGCTTTCAAAGATAGCTCACTATTGCTACTAGCCTCTCAGAAATGTGTCTACCCTAGCTGTAAGTATGCCAATATGCTGAAATATTAACTACGAGTAATATAGCTTTATTGTCTTTCAGCATGTTTTTTGTAGTTTTTAGTATTTATTCAGTCAACTGCGCCATCTAGTGGTCTGATATTTAAGGGATAATGTACATCCAGCTGGTTGTTATCTCAGAATAAACACAGACAGGGTGATCAGGACAAGAGTGAGTCCATGATGGGATGGCATAGTTAAAGGTGCATTGTGTAATATTTAGGAGGATCTGTAGACAGAAATGCAATATTATACATAACTATGTTTTCAGTGGTGTATAAAGACCTTACTTAATGAACCGTTATGTTTTTATTACCTTAGAATGAGCCATTCATCTACATACACCGCGGGCCCTTTGAAATTGAAATGCGCCGACATGTTTCTACAGTAGCCCTAAACAGACAAACACGTTTCATCACTATGTTGTTCTTCATGCAAAGAAGCTAGCTAAAGTCAGCGAATAAAACACTGACACAATGATGAACAAGTGACAATAAACTTCGCAATATCATATCGTTTTACTGAATAATTAAGTAAACTTAATATCAGAATTTATCTTTGTAAAGACCTCATTGCTTAACTGGCTACTCTCTGCTGTCTCAGACGACGACATCTCTTCCTCTCGGCCACCGTAACTTCTGTTGGTTGCATTTCGCAACCTCACCACTAGATGCCGCTTAAAATTACACAGTGCACCTTTAAATAACTGTACACAAAATATTGATTTGACTCTAGATGCTAGACGAGAAGCCATTTAACTCTACGTCACAAGGGGGGAAAAGACCGCAATTTCCCTTTCATAGGCCTATAAGTAAGATTGTAAAATAAATTCAACTCTAAGGAATATTTCATATCCACGTTTTTATTTATTTGGTGAGTAGACCTATGTAGGCCTAACATGTGCAGGTGGCTGTTCATTATCGCAGAATTCATCAAATTCATATACATTTTTCTGCACACTCAAGTTTGATGATCTTGGCTAATTGATATGAATTAAATCTGAAAAATGCAAAACATAATCAATTCCACTAATGGTCTCAGCCTTTTGGACCCACTGTACATGATAAAGATCATTATTATATACAATTAAAACGACTAAAGGAGATGTGATCCTTTAAGTTATTTGGATTACTTACACAATACTATCAACTGAGGATATCAAGTTAAATGTATCATAACTGTAGGACCACTGTGCAACTCTATCTAAGAAAGCAGACATTGAAAGGACATTGATCTGCTGGTGGGATTACCATGAAGACCTACATGTGTTACACACACTTCCTATAATAAGGGATCTTTTTAAGCAACATAAGCCATCCTCAAAACAATCTTTTCAAGTTCTAAGAGCCAGATGTGCCGGCCAAATGTCGTCTGAATGAAAGTGTCTATGCGTGCCTGCCTACACATACCCTTACAGTTGTGTGTACGTGTCTGTGAAAGCTCCCAAGACCCATTAGTGTGGGTTTTGTGGCCCTTGTCACAGACCACCCGGCTGTCTGGTTCACACTTAACCTACGGGGGGAAACTTGACTCCAGTTTAGCCTCCCAAAGAGGGTTTGAAAAGTGCACTGGCCTCAGAGGTCCACTCCAACTGACCGACTACAGCAAACTGTCTGTAACCGGCCAGCCAAACATCACACGGACACACTAACACAGAAAGGGATTTAAACAGAGATGAATGAGAGGATGTATATGTGTGTTTATGAGATTCTGTGTTTGAAAATGGGTAGACAGAGATATTATAGATAAACAAAGGACTTATTGTCAGGAAACAGAGCCATTTGTGTCCAATTTTACAACCCCCTTACATGATCTGTACTTCATGCCTCTTACAATTCAACTCCAAAGCAATTTCAGTTTTACAGGGTTGGTGCAAAACATGTTTTTAAAAGAACACTAAGGAAGATTTTTTACCTAAAAATAATGTTTCCAAAATCGTTTCAGTGGTTCATCAAGTCGTAACAGGGTGAAAGGCACTTAATTATGCCTCTGCTTTGCGGTCCTTTATCTGTTATAACCACACTATAAGATTGCCAGATCGGGTCGCGTTTCTGTAGTTCTAATGAGACATAAGAAAACTACAAATTTGACTTGCTTTACGTCAAGCGTTACAATAGTCATTATTTTGTTTTTCTTCGTTTCTGATATCGTAATACATCATACTTTCGTGAAATCATGCATCATACGCTACCTTGTCTGTGGACATCGTTCATTCCAAAGCCGGTTCATTCCAAAGACCGATTTTTACTTAAGTAAAAGTACAGAAGTACTCGTTTTTAAAAGTACTTAAGTATCAATAAGTGTGCTCCAAAACAATTACAAAATTCGCATTTAGAAGACCAAACCCAACTTTGAAAATGAAAATCAAGTTGATGTCAGAATCCAACGTCAGATTGATGTTCATTTCCAATGTTGGACAGACGTTGTATTGTGGTTGAAAATGAAAATCGGGTTGACGTCAGAAACCAACATAAGTCGTGTTCTGACGTCAACCCGACTTTCATTTCCATCGGAAATCTGTCAAAACAACGTTGGGTTCTGACATCAATCGGACATTGGGTTCTGATGTCAACCCGACTTTCATTTCCAAACAAAATGCAACCCCTGCAACCAAATTAATCCACTGACTGACGTTACTACGTTAAGGACCTTGACAGAAATGAAGTAAAAAGTATGATATTTGTCTTTCAAATGTAGTGAAGTCTAAAGTTTCCAGAAAAAATAATACTCAAGTAGTAAAGTAGGCCTACAGATACTCAAAAAGTGTTCTTAAGTACAGTAGGCTACTCAAGTAAATGTACTTTGTCACTGTCCACCTTCATGCTAGTTCTTGATACAAATTGGCACCTATGTTTCTTTGACATTCTTTATGGTGCTCTCAGGTTTAAAATAAATTGTAATTTCAGAACTCATCATTGTGAGCTGTATAATAAAATATGTTGGTCCTCATTATCAGACTCAAGCACCTGTTCATTTACAAATCTATTTTGGGTTTATTGCCATCATGTCTTTGTTCCCTTGTCAGGACTCTTATGAAAAATAGATTTTTTATCTCTGAAAGTTTATAAAGGACAAATAAAATAAATAATTTTTTTGTTCATGCAATGGAAGTCAATGGGAACTGAAATGGGGGAAAAAAATGGGAACTCGAAAATCACTGTGTCGCGTGCATAAATTATGATAAAAGAAAGAGACAGAAAAAAATAATAATTGCTGGCACAATTAACACAATTTCCTGACAAAAGAAATGAGTAAAAGAAAGACCAAATGAAAGAAGAAAGGAAGTAAGAAAGTGAAGAAGGATGTGATCAATCACTAACTGTTGAAGATAAGGAGAGTTTATATTGTTTGATGGGGTCTGGGATTAATTAGCAGTAGAGCTCTCAGTGTGTGACACCAGTGCTTGGCCTTTCACAGCTCATTACTGTGTGTCCAATCAGTGCAGACCAGTGTGACCGCTGTTTATTTATACACACAGCCAGCCATGGCAGCCATTTGGCAGTTTTCTCCACTGGGGAGCCTTAAACACTCCCACATTGAGCTGAATCTGCACGGACACATTTGGCAACACAGGCCATACTAAGATCTCCTACCAACATTTTTTTTTTTTTTTAATTGTAATATTTTCATACTTTTTTTACTGTATTTTTAATACAGCCTGGGTGAGCATAAAATACTTCTTTCAAAAACAAAAAAAATCGTACCCCCAGTTGATTGGTAGTGTAGCCTACGTCCTGAGAATTTGGAAAAAATATTATATTTTTTATACAATTATATAATATTTGTATAATCATTTATATTATATTTTTATAATCATGAATTTTAAAGATTCAAATTATATTTGTTTTCTTCCCCCTTTTTTTTAATGACCCAAAGAATAGAAAGTTGTGTTTTTTTATATATATATTTTTATTATTATAAACACTTTACACATTAGAGACAGGACAACACCTCTCTCGTTGGTTTCCAGGTATATTCAAATAGGAAATTCAGGGCACTTGGGGAAAAATACAATGCAGAACACTGAGCTTACTATGAATGAACATTAATTTACATAGACAGCACATTTTTAACAACATCATCTGAAATGCAATGACTAATTTCTGATACAACCATGCGGCCATGTACAAACATACAGACATCAAATAAATAAATCCCCAACAATCCCTTTAAACCAGCCCATATTCCTCATTCTGTCAACAAAACAATGCATTTACAAAACAAATATATTAACTTTAGTTTTTTTTCCCTCACACGGAGGACATTTGATTCAATACAAGCTCTCGGAGACCCCACTCAGTGGTTGACATTCACCTTCACTGATCTACAGTCAAAGCGGAGGGTTATGACTGCCCTCTATTGGCTTGAAATGTAATTGCACAACAGTGTAAGTTGATGGTAAACAACGTGCATGCATACCATGCGTTTAAGACAACACTGTACGACATCCAAACAACTGCAGCATGATGCTTTTCTTTAACTGCCTCTAATTCAAAACACAAGCATTATCCACAACACAATCTACTGACAGGGTGCACAAACATATGAGCGCTAACCCAGAGAGTCATGGGAGGATAACAGCATGCTGACACAGGTTTGCTCGCTCGAAAATGGGAAGATCACTGCTTACTAAACGACTAAAGGCACTTTAAACAGGGGAAGAGAGACAGTTCCAGTGTCCACGTGTGTGAGGATGTCACAAACACTATTAATACTCCATTTATCCATACAGGAAGAACACAAAACCAGAGAAGTGCAATATGGGGACATACCACAGGAACAGGCCCAGTACAGAATTTTGTAGAGAAATATTGATATATTAAAACATTGATTTTGTTGCTATTGAAATACTGATATTGTTAGACTGTATTTTTGTTCATTATTTGTCATTGAACTTGCTCAAAGGACACTTTTAGTACATAAAAGTAGCAGGAAAGATTTTAGGGAAAGAAACTAAGGGAATATTTTAACTGACTGGATCTGACGACGTGTTTTGCATCATATTCACATTACACAATATGAATTCCGTATTATATATAATGACAGATACGGTGTCTGACGATGCTTGAAAACTGAGCCATATTGCTTTACCAGTATAGGTGCAAATTTTGACACATTGTTGCATTTTCAACTAAAATGAACCTTTTCCACTCTGCAGCTGGACACTGAAGCATCATGGGATTTGGCTGATGTATGCCAACCGTTTTAGTTGCATGATTTCTGTAATGGTGAGCATAGTAGTATGACTTTGGGGTGATGATAGAGGCGAAACTGTGTTGGCATTTGTGTAATACTGGTCATTAGAGATCATGGATGTGCCGATGTAGATGGTTTTGGATATTCACTCTGCAGCCATCTGCTCAATGTGATCACACAGCAGCTTGTTTTGCTCTGAAAGGAGATAATAAAAAGTGTGAATCGTATTAATACATACATACCATTCAAAAGTTTGGGGTCAAGAATTTGTTCAGCAGTGATGCATTCAATTGTCACAGCAAATACATATTTCTATTCTAAATTAATCATTTTCTTTTGAACTTTCGAATTTTTAGAGAATCCTGAAAAATATATACATCTCAATTTCCACAAAAATATTAAGCAGCACAACTGTTTTCAACATTGATAATAATAAGAAATGTTTCTTGAACATCAACACAGCATATTAGAAGGATCATGTGACTCTGAAGACTGGAGTAATGATGCTGAAAATTCAGCTTTAACATCACAGGAATAAATTACATTTTAAAATATATTAATATAGAAAACACTTTTAAATCGTAATAATATTATTTCACAATATTTCTGTTTTTACTATATTTTTGATCAAATAAATACATCCTCGGTGAACATAAGAGACATCCTTTAAAAACATTAAAAAACACCCCAAACATTTGAACAGTACTGCAATTAAGCTTACAAACTTAATACAATTTAATTATTTTTAATTTGGAAAATACTCTACCTTCATTCAGATTTCCAATGACTGCCTGCTTCTTCAAGAAGTCATTGCAAAGTTTCTTGCTCAGTCCAAATGCCACCATGTTATGAGTGAATGTCCTAGACAAACAGAACAAATATGAGCATATGAACATGCAGTCAACATTGTTTTTGTCAATGTTGTATAAAATGCCATGTGACTCACCCCAGTTGACCGAAGGTGATGTTCTCATTAAATCTGGAGCTATCGTCTTTCTCTTCCTGGGTCATATGACACCACTTTTCTCTAAAAGGTACAAAAAACATGGAGGTCAAGGTCAGAGGTCAATGATATTTTCCCTTTTTTTCCCTCTCATCAAGCACGAGAGACCATCAATAATAAATGTAGAAGCTCACTCAGAAACTTTTTAAACACATTTACAATGAATACAGGGAGGTTATAGACTTAAAAATGTGTACTAAAGGACAAATGTGTATTAGCCATACATTGGTGCTCATGCAAAATCCAATATACGTTTCGGAATAAGTATTAGTGAGCAGTCAGCTGTAGCCATGATTCACAATAAATAATAATAAAAAACAAGACAATAATGTAAATAATAAAGAGCACATGAGCAACACAGAACCATAATTCCGCTCACAAACAGGAACAAATGCTCAGGCAAACACATCAATAGGCATTTTTTCTATGTAAAAATGTTCCTTTGTTGTTTGATTTTACGTCTCATATTTTATTAGCCTGAACACTTAGAAAGGTAATAGCACACCTCTCTTCAACAAGCCAAATGATTTGAGGAATCATTTATGTCAGTAGCACAACCGGTGTGGGACGAATGACATGCAATGCCAAAGTCTGAATGAACCCCTAACAGCAAGCATGAGCACTAGTAATAGTGATGCTTCTCTTACTGTAGCAAACACTACTAATAAGTCAAGCTGTTCTCGGTTAGCAGTTGAGATTGCAGTGAAAAGGAAAATAATACACTCTGAATGCATGCAACGATACAGAAAGTAAAGCAAGAAAAGTCAAAGAGCGAAACAGCGGTTCTCGACTGGTTCCAGAACATCGGAGACATCCATTTTACATTGGACATCAAGTGCTGACCCGAAAACAGTTCCAAAATTGTTTATCGTTCAAAGTAAACAAAAATGTCCCCGGTTAAACATCGAAATGTATTAATATTATTGTTTTCAATAATGAGGGCATGTCATGCAAGCTGTCCATGCTGGCCAGATGAAGTTGATACACCGTGCCAAAATACTGTGTTAGATTGGATGCAAGGCTTTTGAAATCAACAACAAAAAGGCATTTTCTCTTCCTGTTTAAATTTATTTTACTATACTAACTGCATGAGTGTACAGTCGTTTGCATTTATCAATGTTTTTCCCTGCTGTCAGAATAGATTACACATTTTTGTGTCACAATTCAGTAGTATTTTACTTTTAATAAGGTCCACTGTGTCTTTGAGAGCAAAGTTAAAGTTGTGCAAGACGACATGATAAAAAAGACAAAGCATTATGTTAAGTCAGTACTTTTTTAATGGACCTCAAACACTGCGAAGTTTCCTTTGAATACTGATGAAAATGTTATCAGAATGTTACACAGCTTCCTGACTGGATCCTGCGCTGATAGATACTGCTTATGGTGAATATCTAGCCGAAATACGTCAAGGGTTCCACGAGGGTTCCTAATCTTTTGACCCATGAATTTCCCAGACGTGATGAGAATTACATTCAAAATAAAGTATATCTAGTTGTTTTTAGTGGAGCACAACTAGAAAAAAAGTACAATATAGAATTTTACATACGCTACCGTTCAAAAGTTTGAGGTCAGTAAGAGTATTTTTAAGAAATTTAAAAAAACGCATTAAATTGATCTAAAGTTACAGTATAGTTAGAGTAACGATACAGTTAACATATACATTAACACAAAATACTTACATTTCAAATAAATTCTGTTCCTTTGAACTTTTAAAGAATCATGAAAAAAAAAAACGATTATGGTTTCCTCATAAATATTAAAGCAGCACAACTGTTTTTAACACTGATAATAATAAGAAATGTTTCTTGAGCAGCAAATCAGCATATTACAATGATTTCTGAAGGATCACGTGACACTGAAGACTGGAGTAATGCTGAAAATTCAGCTTTAACATATTATATTTCATATATTTTTAAATATATTAAATAGAAAACAATTGTAATAATATTTTAATGTTTTACTGTATTTGATCAAATAAATGCAGCCATCATTTAAAATTTTTTACAGATCACAAAACTTTAAACGGTAGTGTATAATAAATGACTATAAATTTATGTTTTGATATTTTATCTATTATTAGTTTTTATTAGGTCTGGAAGTCACAAAAATTCTTTGATATTGCCAAGCTTTCCATGGCTGTTAGAACCCTGCGCATATTGTACGTATATAAAACGCTGTTCCAATTCTGTCAGTGTATCATCCTTTCCCTAAACTCTCTCCACTTTCCCCTTAATTTATTCTGTGCTCATCTTTCACTCTCAGTTCATTCCAACTGATCTAACTTCCCCCCCTCTCCTTTTTAATCCGCCTTTCCCGTCTAGCAGTGTCCAGGGCAGCAGACGGAATGAAGGACAGACCTTTCATCTTTCTCTTCCTCAGCCGTCCGCCTGCGCGAGGCAGCAAGGCACAGGGAGAAAAAGGGTTAAAGTCACATGCACAGAGAGAGAAAGAAAAGACAAGAGAGGATGATGAGCAGTGTGGAAGAGTAAACCATAAGAGCACAGAGAGAGGCTGCAGGATCCAGACATCAGTACAAACACACCGTAACACTGTCACGCACCTCGGCTGAAACATCCAGTTTATTTCAACATCACTAACAATCTATCAAACACACTGTAAACTCTCAATCTCTCCCTCTGGCTTTAACAGACACACAAACAAACACGCAGTCTAAACAAACACGCAATCTAACATGTGCTTTTGGTGCTGTGCAAAGTCTGTTTTGTTCAATAGCACGATATATTAGGAGAAAGAGAAAAGAAATGCACTATAGGTTAAAACCCTGCACTCTCTCACCTCGTGGTGGGGGATCTTTTATTTCTCTCACAATGGACGGCATCAAAAAACGCTGCGTTCCAAAACCTCAAAGTGTGCCTTTTAAAAAACAGATACAAGCAGACCAACATTAGCATCTACAGTATATGCGACAAATGATCTGACATTGTGTCTGAACAAAGTTAGAACAACACCGTGCATTAAACACACCAGCCTCCTTTCCTGATAGGCTTCCATTGTAAGTTTTCTGTTTTGTTTTACAAGTTAAAAATATTTTCTGCGGTAATGCGACATTGTCGTCATTATTTTCATGACCATTAAGTATTTCTCTGCCCAATTCCCCTTACTAAAAGGCAAAAGAGGAATATTCCTTTAATTGTGAAATACTTTAATACTATGGTACTATTTGTGGCAGTAAATTTATTTAATGCTGATTTTTAATAATTGCATCACAATTGTAACAAAAATATTAAGCAGCCACACTGTTTTTGACTTTGACAATAATAAGAAATGTTTCTTGAGCACCAAATCAATGTATTAGAATGATTTCTGAAGGATCATGTGACTGAAAATTCAGCTTTGCCATCACAGGAATAAATTAAAATGTAATATTTCCAAATGCCATAAATTAAAACATTTTAGGATGAGTGTTTAAGATTTAAAAGTAAAAATAAAGATTTTAAACAATGTCATTTTTTAATGACAATTAAGTATTTCTCTTCCCAATTTACTGTGACGCAAAAATGTATATATTACTTAAATTGTAAAATATTTAAATATCATGGTACTATTTCTTGTAGTAAATTTAATAAAATAATAATCAATAATTTATTTAGTCACAAATAAAAAAAAAATACTCTCACGACTTTCTTGTTACTGGTGTATTGTAATGAAAATACAATTGTATTTTTTTTAACATTACAGAAAATTACCAATTACTGTATGGTAATTTTACAATGATAATAATAAAATGATTAAATTGTTTTTTTATTCTGGCAAATTCGTTGATTCTGATTAATATGTCTGAAACAATGTAACAGTAATTTTTGGTAGACACTGACAGTATGCCACAAACACAGTCCATACGCAATAAATTGTAAAAACCAAGAATATTCCTTTAAAATGCTGATTATGCGAAAGGATACATATTAGACAACTTCAGCTGTTCGTTTCAGCATTTTTGCGGGGAAAGACAGATTATTGACAACCTACCAAATGGGCTGCTGTTTCAGGTGCAAGTACAGGTAAATTTTCTCCTCTTCTTTTCTATCCGGGGAGAGAGGGGGAGAAACTACAGGGTACGCAAGCAGAGATAAGCACAGTTAATAACTCAAACACCTACACGTGTCTACAGAGACAATTCCTGTGGGTTAAGTGTATTGCTCAACAGCATACTAGTGGTTGCCATTGAATCGTTTGGGTAACCGACCCAGATTTTTAACCACTAAGTCTCACCACCAGTATACATATAAAAAACCCTAAGTGAGATATCGAAAAACTGGTAACGACACAACCACAGGTGAGAAGAGGGAATTAGAGAACACACAGTGATGGTACATGGTGAACTACTGTACCTGGAGTTTTGCTTTTCTGTTCAACCGGCCTGTCTGAGTCTCTGAGGAGGACAGAATAAGAGCAGAATGAGTTTGTGAGCAGCAGAAGCTTGATTAATTAAAAGTGTTATTAATAGCGATGACAGAAAATCATTCACTCATTCTTTCGGCCCATGGGTCCTCTCAGTTTGCTCTCCAGACCCCCAAAGAATCCTTTAACGTCAGACTTGGCGGAGGTGTTTTTGAGCATTCGCTCTGCGATATCCTTCTTCCCAGAGAGCCAGACCTTTCCACTGCGCAGGTACGAGTCGATCCCCCCGCTGGGCCTCTCCAACAGCTCGGTGGGAGACAGCTGGGACTTACCTGTCACACACACACATATAAGAAATTAAAATGAAATTAATTGAAAAGTCCCACTAGGCAGTCACACTCTGTGTACCTGTATATTAGGAGTAGGAATCTTTAGGCACAACAAGATTAGATTTCGATTTAATGAGTCATGATCTGAAACGATTCTCAACATCCATGACATGGAGTGAAATCTTTAGACATTACAAGTGTTGAATATAATGCACATAATAGATCTGTGTATACTTTTTTTTAAAACTAGTAAATCATGCAACTATTCAAAAGTTTTGGGTTGATGAGATTTTTTAAATGTTTTTGAAAGAAGACTCTAATGCTCACCAACAATTTGTTTGATCAAAAATACAGTAAAATTGTGAAATATTACTACAATAAAAAAAAAGTCTTTTTTAATACTTTTTCAAATGTAATTTATTCTGTGATGGCAAAGCTGAATTTTCAGCAGTCATTTCAGTGTCACATTATACTTCAAAAATCATTCTGATTTGGTGCTCAAGAAACATTTCTTATTATCATCAATGTTGAAAACAGTTCATATTTTTATGGAACCCATGATAGTTTTTTTTTCATGTTTCTTTGATGGATAGAAAAGAAAAGCATTTGTTTGAAATATAATCTTTTGCAACTTTATAAATGTCTTCACTGTCAATTTAATGCATTCTTGCTGAATAAAAAACAAAACAAAAAATTACTGACCCAAACTTTTGAACTATAGTGTATTATCCATTCATGTTTCCCCCATCCGCAGTTTTTTGTGTTTTAAAAAAAATACATTAAAATGGCATTGTCCAATTTGCCGAAACAATAAGCGGCAGTGCCAGTAATGTCTGAGTCATACACTAACAGGAAGTTGGAGGACGTCTCTTTTTCAGATTACATTCCACACACAGTATGATTAATATTAAAGGTCAACTTTCTTACCCATGTAGTAATATGTGAAGCACATGGTCATGAGGTGTTTTGCGGGATTATAATCATCCATCTGGTGACATCTGTCAATCAATAAAATCTGGGTCACATGTGCATCACACACATGGCACACATGAAAAAACACTGGCTGTGTCCGAAATCACCCCCATGTCCTTAAATAAGGCACTATTTGAGCGGACAAACATTTGTAGTGGTATCTGAAACCATACTGGATGTTATTTGTGCACTACGATGCACCACAACAAGTGTCGTCAATTGAATTCCCAATTACAATCATCCACCCATTCATTTTCAAAACCACTCATCCAATGTGGGTACAGCGTAATATCATACAGGTATGAGAGAATACTCACCCTCAAAGTTGTCAATGTAGCTTGAAATATACAATTTAAAGCCCTTCTCTTTCTTGCTCTTAGGCGTGACAGCAAACTGCCTCACAATAGTGTTAACATCATTCACGTTAACCTTAGGAAGTTCTTGTAAACACCGAGTGTAGTTTGCCATTATCTCCACCGAATGCAAAGACGGCTTCCGGCGCAGCACCGGATGTAACTGGGCGGGCTGAGACAAAACACGGAAGCGATCGTGCATAGATAATTGTTTATTAAATTGTTTATATAAGGTTTATACATGCTTAGTTTCCATGACAGAGTCAAGATAAATGTTTTCATTACAACTGGAGCTGCCAGTTTGCTAAGTTGCAAATGATTACTAAACAGCAAGCACAAACTACGCAAAAGCGGCAGCCCTTCCGGCGCACTCAGTGTCCGAATTCGTTTTCATTCACTCCTTCAAGGCATATTAGTTGAGTAATGTAGGGAATAGTGACTGAGGGCATAGGGGGGCGATTTCGAACACGGCAACTGACTCGCCAGGAGTTCTACAGAAAACTGAAGCAGTTCTCAGACGGTTTGGAGTGGCTTCCATGTAATGTCAAACATACACCTTAGATATTATCGCTGTACTTACTCAAACAAAACGACAGCGAAGGACTGTACCAGCCTGTAGAAAGTCTGTTCGCTCACACATTTGGAGTGGCAGCGCTGCAAACACAACGCACGGTTATCATCACAACTGTGTTTGTTTATGCATATGTATTTTATTGCATGAGTTTTCTTGATCTTTCAAAAAAAGACTGTGTTATCTGTAAATTGAGTCTATGGACTGTGCTTGACGTTTAGAGATGTGTATTTTAGGAAAATTATGGCTGATATTTCTTTTCAGATAATCCATAAACGAGCAATTATTTAAATAAAAGAAACAAATGAATTCAGGCATCACAAATATGAATATTCAATTTAAGGTCTGTTACATTAAAGTTACATACAGTTTTATTTAATTGTGTTATTAAAGATTCATTTTAATATTGGCTGATGATAACCATTATGGTAATGCTATATTGTGCATCCCTACTGTGTTTTGGTCATTTTAACTGCCAAGTAGTCAAGCTAATTTGAACACATTTCTCAAACAATGTGTGTAGTTCACACAAATTTTTTCTGTTGCTTCATAAAATGCTAATTTTAACACATTTCTCAAACAATGGGTGTGTAGTTCACACCATTATTTTGTGTTGCTTCATAAAATCCTGTATTGCAGAAAAGTGTGTTGCTTAATAGGTTTGCAACATGTTTTCTGCTATGTTTAGTATGACACAGCAATAATAGGCTCTTTAGTGCTGTTTTTGAGACAGCGCTACGGCACTCACACATAATGTGTAAACAACAATGTACTAAAAACAGAAAAGTTTTTTCCTTTTTGTTTAAGTTTTTTATTTATTTAGTTTTTCACCACATTATTTATATTTTATTTTAATTATTGAAAAGGATTTTTAATAGTTTTAGGTTTACCTCTGGTGCAAAATGTGTGAAACGGGTCTAAACCATCATCTAAAATGTCACCATAATCAATCCCAAATTAATTTAGAAAAGAAGTCATGCAATAATTACTTTCATGATTAATTACAGTTGCGCCTCTCATACCTGCGCACTGACATATTTGGCGAACCACTCCCTGCCTTTCCCGTTCTCTCCAGTGCACAGCTCTCCAAAGTGAGCCTTCTCCTCCTGATCAAAGTCCTCCCTGAGAGAGGGGAAAAGAATAAAAAGAACCAGTGGGAGGAAGAGAAAGACAAATGGGTAGGGAGAGCGAGAGAGTACTTGAAACAACAGGAACAAACGCATACACATGCATCAGTTGATATGTGACTATAATTCACTGTGAAGTTTCATCCTCATTCAAGGGAACAGTTCAAAATTCTGTCATCGTTTACTCGCCCTCATGTAGCTCCAAACCTGTATGACGTCCTTACTTCCGTGGATTTTCAATACAACAAAATTACACAATGACAACTGGCTGTCAAGCTCCAAAAAAGCCCCGTAAAAGCAGTCTTATACACTATATTCTAAGCCTTCTAAAGCTAAACAATAACTTTGACTGAGGAATAGACTAAAATTTAAGTGCGTCTTATCAGTGGTGTTGTTTCTGATCTGGTGTGAATGAGATTTGCTGAAACTGCAGAAATTTTCAGTAGATAAAAACGTACATTTGTCCTGTTCCTCACAAAATTATCTTATGGCCTCAGATAACTTAGAATATAGCAAGGCACGAAATTACTTTTATGGTGCTTTTTTTGTACTTTCTGGAGTTTGTTATAAGTTACAAGTAAAATAGTGGCATGAACTGAACATTCTGGGAAACATCTCTTTTTCTGTTATTGGCATGAAGCATTCCTTTAAGCTTTAGTTTGTGAAGCAAATCACCTTCCATGGAAAAGCTTTGCCACATAGGTTTTCATGAATGCTCGTATCTCCGTCTCCTCCGCGTCCTCAGTACTGTGACTGGAGCAAGACGAGGACCGCCGCGTGCTCGACGGGTGTGATGGCGATTCTGTGCCCTCGTTCTCACTGTCGGCAGATTCGGTGGCATCACTATCGTCTTCTCTGTGGGAAGTGTGTGTGGGGGCCATGGGCTCTGGAAGAAGGGGCTCCATGGTGACGTCGCTCGCAGGCTCAGGGACGAGAGGCTCGGATGAGAAAAAGTCCGTCCCACTGGAGGGTCCGAGAACAGAGGGCGCTGTCCCTTCTGGAGGAGAGTCAAATTCTATGAGGTTGTTCACCACGGCCCCCTCCATGCTTTGTTATGGGGGTACCGGTAATTCAGTCACAGGTGAGATATGATGGTGTCAGCTCAAAAACCCACAGATGGACGGTACAGTCGTTTGTAGCCCCACAATTTCGTCACAGCAGGACCTAAAAAAATACAAAAATTCATGTTATAAACAAAAAAACTATTAAATCTATAAAATTTTATACAACTATATATATATATTTATTTATTTATATTATATACATACACTGTACAGACAGACAGACTATTCAAAAGTTTGGGGTTTGCCAACCAGGGATTTTTTTAACTTACTGACCCCAATCTTTAGAACAGTAGTGTATTTTATATTTGTATATTTATTATATATAGTTAGGCTACATTATAAAAATACATACTAATATATATGTATATATAGTAAATAAATATATTATATAAAAATATAAATATATATATAAAAATTCAACTAGTCATTTTCATGAAGTGTAACATTACGGTAAGGGTACTTTAACATCCTCTTCTGTAATAAACTTCCTTGCAGCTGTGTTTATACAGATTGACCACAGCATGAGGCAACGCGGAGTCTGTCAGAACCTTATTAGACCTTATGTTAGATTATGAAATCCAATGCACAGAATATCAGTGCAAAATCATGTGTTTCTATGTCCTGCTAATGAAGCACCAGAAACAGCATAATGCATCCGTGTCTTTTAGGCAGAAAACAAATATATTGTGCATATATATATATATATATATATATATATACACACATACAAATATATATATATTTTTTTATCTCATATAAAAAAAACTATTCTCATGCAGACCAGTACATAAAAGATGCCCCATCAAATATGGTAATGCTTATTGACTTGATATCATGTATAAAGTTAATTTACACAAGTACTTAATCTTGGCTCTGTGAAAATACCATCTGCTTCTCATACAACTGAAGACGAGTGACACGTGTTTCCTTCTCAAATGAAAGGCTAGTTCGCTCTGCCCCTACAGACGCTAATAGTTAGTGTTAAATTCAACGTGAATTGCCAATTGCAAACCACTCCATAGCATGACATATTTCAGAATGAAACAAGATATGAGAGGAACAGATTGGATCATGAATAGTAGTTATTTGGCTATTGGTTAACATTATCAAGTGATAAGTGTGAACCAGCTTTAAGATGCATTGGACCTTGCAAGGCTAGGCTAGCTTTTCTAAACAGTGGCTTCAGGAAGTCAAAGTGAATGAAAACTAAATGGCAAATTTAAACTAAAGAGCAATCAATCATGCTATGCTGGCATTATTGTAAGGCCAGAAACTACATTCCCTTATGTTTTGGACAAAGTCCTGAGAAAAGCAATAGGACTGAGTGCATGGTTATGTAATGCAGAGCTGGAGGAGCGTGACTTGGCTGGCATACGCGCTCGCAAGTGCACAAAAACACAACCACGCAGTGACCAGAGTCAGAGACAGTGTCAACTGCGTCTGCCTCTTTTTTCACACTTATCTTACACTTAGAGGCACAAGGCGGAAAACAACAACTGTATGTTGGTGTCAGCAGTATGAAGAAAACCTTATATCACAGTAATGGTATATATAATAGTATCACAACATCTTTGAATTCTTACATTTTTATTTATTTATTTCAAAAGCATGTGGTACAGTAGTTGGTAATCTAGCTAATTAAATAGTAATACAAACCATTTTTTTAATAGAAATGCCACCAAATGTAAAAATAAGGAAAAACATACTGTACAAGAGCAATCACTAAACTTACTCGCATCACACAAGCATCTAGTGATTAAAAAAAAAAAAGATTTGAGGCTCATATCTACCAAACCTCTACACATTGCTGCTTCTCTTGAGCTTCATAAATCTCAGCATTCGATGGCAAATGCACATGCTGCAATATCCCTACCTCCCCGCACTGGAGCACTTCCCCCTCTTTCTACTCCATCCATCCATCCATGCAACAAAACGCCCCTTCATCACGAGCCTCGGGCTCAACGCAGAGGTTCTGCTGTCAGAGTGATGGGACACAGATGAGTTGGAGTGGGGGAGTGAGTGGGTCCACTGGTTTAAGAGACTGAGGTTAGGGTTACCAAAGCACTGCAGTGATATCGCGATAGTCAGCAGTGCAGAGAGAAAGATAATTACATGGGTGATAAATGTCTCAGGGACGGAGATATTGTGGGCAAGGTCAAGTCGGTCAAAAAGAAAACTAGAAAACTAGTGAGCAAGAACAGTCAAGGCCCAGATGGTGACCAGTATCAGAATTTATCACACACAAGCAAACAAAAATATTAGTAAAAGCAAACATTTAAATGTATAGCATCCCACAGCATTTATATAATAATATAATAAAATATATAAAAATAATAATAATCTATTATATTATTACATGTAAAAATAATATTTATTTATTTATTACTACTACTACTACTAGTAGTAGTAATACTAATAATCATAATAATTTATATGATCACAATTAATAATAATAGCCTAATAAATCACACAAAACACGTTGCTTTCAGCACAGGGCTGTAAACGATTAATCGAGATTAATCGCATCCAAAATAAAAGTTTGTGTTTACATAATATATGCATGTGTATTGTGTATAATTATTTTGTGTATATAAATACACACACATGCATGTATACATTTAAGAATTTTCTTTTATTTATATATACAATAGTTCTATTTATATATAATATAAATTATATAATATATACAGTATATAAATGCAAATATTTCTCAAATATATACATGCATGTGTGTGTATTTATATATACAAAATAATGATACACAATACATACACATATATTATGTAAACATTTTACAAACTTATTTTGGATGCGATTAATCGTTTACAGCCCTATTTCAGCAGAAACTAGGTTTATCCTCGACGCAAGAAAAGTGAACCCATATTTAATGTAATCTGATTCTGGGATGCATTTGATTATTTTTCCCTGCAGAATTTTGTTCTTTTTCTTACAGGATGAGGGGGAAGTCAGACATTGCCTAATCTGGGTAGCTTCTACCAAGCAACAGATCAATCTATGCCAAAATACTGTCACGTTTGATTAGATCCACAACCTTTGACAACAAAAGTTTTGGATAAGCTGAAAAGTCTGTTTATTTTGCCATCATATCCATGCACGATTAGATTTTATTATTTGCATTTGGCATTGTTTTTTTCCCTACTGTTCCTGCGATCAGATCTGACCTGTATTCAACCCTTTGAGAACCACTGAATTAGATCACTTGTTTATTGCATTACAAGCTAAATGCAAATATAGAGAGACTGATTTAGATAACAAGCTGGTATAGAACCAAAGAGTAAAACTATTGTAGGGAAGAAAATAATTATTAATATTGCAGTATAATGATACAAGTTACAGAAAAAAAAAAGAAAAGAAAAAAGACAAGACTTTGTCTTGATTTGAACAACATGCAAAAGCTTGCAGAAATCTGTACCAGGAGCAGAAGGCTGTATTACAGTGTCTCTGATGTGAAAATAAGGCCACAGAGAGGTTAATTTGAGGCGGTTTCATTTGCATCATTATGCAACATGTCCTGCTATTTCCTCAAGGGAAACCTCACTCATATCTGTCACTGACACATCTGTGAACTTAAGACTGTCATTCATGCACAGAGCTTGATCATCTAGCCGCTGCCTGATGCTGCACAATCAGACACATAAACAACGTTTAAAGGGATCAATGCTTCTAACCAGAGAGCATCAGATTCAATAAAAGTCACACAAAATTACCCTTTTACTGAGACACTGCAAAGAGCGCACAGAATGAAAATTGCTTCTAACAGTGAGCTTTTCATCAATGGCCTGCACTTGAATAGGACAAGAAAAACGATCCTCGGCTTGGCTGGAAACTAGAGCACTCTTATCTCCGGCCACTTGAGTTTAAAAATATGTAGTCATGTTCATGAGGCCTGCAGTCAAGCATGGATGCCACGTTGATCTGACTAATGCTTAATGGCATAAACGCACTTATGGTTGTGACTTTAAAAATGGGAAGGGGAAAAATGCAGGTAATGAAATACCTAACACTTTGGGTGATATTTATTATTTCACAACGACACATCTGTGTAGATTCATCTAAGCATATATCAATCCAGGCAGAGACTTTATTAACAGAATACAAAGTAATTATTTACAACACATTGAAATACTATGGTGTCTTACCTGCAAATGTAGTTCCAGACAGTAAGTGGAAATAGAAATCTTAATAAAGTGAGAAGGAACAGGATTCCATGCTTTCATGCAGGATTTCTCCATTGAAAACAATGGCACTTCTGCTCCAGTGCTTTAGACCCTTTCTCTTAGTTTAGTGTATTAAAATAGCACCTGTCAAAATACCAGCTTATCAAAAGACAACTCACAGGCTTCATCAGAAACATTTCCTACAGTCATTACGGTCCTATTTTTAGCCTCCATAAGTGCCTGTTTTCATTAGCACTAATTTAATATCTCAAAACGCATAGGCTGCAGCTCTGGTTGCTTGAAACACTGATGAAATAAAATAAGCAGTCACAGATTGATCTGAAACAGTGGTTGTGAGAATCATTTGGGCATTATATGGCACACACATTATAAAAATGCTGTCTGAATACGCAGCTCACTAGGTTTTGAGACATAGCCATAACATTATTAAAGCTTATCATTCATACTTTCTTCATACCAGCACTCTATCTCGGTTTACTCGTGAAAAATGAAACCTCCACCACTCCACCTCCTTATTGTAAACAAACTGTGCAATCATATGCCACTTTCATGCGGAAAGGAAAGCGGAGAATTCTTGAAGTAGCCTGCGTAGAGGAGTCTCGTTCCTTCTGTTACTAATAGCATTTATATAACGGCTCGCGCGTATGTATACAGGTTTCTGCCTGCAACGGATGAATGAATATCAATAATGATAAATATAATTTTATTGTATTCATGTTCATTCAGGCTACGAACTTAAGAAATGGTATGATGATGGACACGACAGCACATATGTTCAGAATGTTAGCGTCAAGTCCCCTGATAAAGTCTTGTTAGTAGATGACACTTACCCTGGATGTTCCAGCTGGAGCTTCGTCTTCCCAGCGCGTACGATGTACAGGCTGCTCTGAAATAATCTAAGAGTGCGCATGCGCGACAATCAGTAGCGGATGGGGGAATCCAGTGACGTAGCCTTGATGACACGTGACTGCACACTGCGCATTTTTTACAGTTCACGTCAACGTTACAGTTGTCAGTTCAGTATTTGTGCGTGTGTATGTATTTCAGAAAGTAAATATAATTCTAATATACAGTAAATAATATATTAAATTAATTAATTATGAAGTGTACATGTATATTTTAAACATTAAAATGTTTAAAATGTGATAATTTGTAAATAGTAATATCAATTTTACTTTATGATTAAGCAGTCTATCTTGACATTTTTTGCATGTTTTTGTTACTTAATTTCATTAATGTATTGTTGTAGCCCATTTCCATATAAATGAAAGAACAGTTTTGTACATTCATTTTAATTCCACATTCAAACTATTACCGTACACACATCCATGAAGTATGCAATTTCTAACCATGTAGGATACTGATACTTTTTTTTGACACCAATATCCAGATTTTGGCTAGATTTGAGAAACATTGAAATGCTTGCAGAAATCTATATCAAATGCAAAAGTTTTATCTGGGAACAATTGCAATGCATGGAGACAATATCATTTATGGACACTGCACAGCATTATATTTATTGGTGTGATAACTAATTAGGCTTTGTGGAGTGCAGCAAGTTTCTTAGGTAATTCAACAGAGAAAAAGAGCAGCTTGCCCATCTTCAGACCCTGTCCCTCAGTTTGCTGCAATCCTAGGTTCATGTATTTATAAGACTGGTCGTATACAGGCCAATTCACCAGACTGGGCCCATTTGGTGAGCTGTAGAAATAAAATATGAATTTAATGAATAAAGGATCATCGGTAACAGATCCTAATACTCTAGTGTACTCACCCAGTACGAATAAAGTTAGCCCAGTATCCCATGACAGTTCTGCATAGTTTGTTTTCCTCCTCACTGAGTGTTCCTGTGGATGATAAAGAGTTGATATCCATAACCACATCACAATTCATCATAACCATTTTCACTTTTGTTGCAATCATTTGCAGTTTCAAACCCCTGCCAGAATAATTGTCCAATATCATAATAATTAGCCTGCGGGCAAACAAGTTTTAGATCTGCTTACCTTCAGTTTTGACATGGCCATCCCAAAAGCAGGCCCCAAACACAAATCCAACGTCATCAGCATGGTCCGCCTTCACAAAGCTGGGTCTGAGATCTTTAAATATACTGGGCCGGTGCTGAAACTCATACATATACACAGGGACTCCAGCATCTGTGAAGTTATAACATAGGGTGTTGGCTAATTATAAAGCCAACCAACAATGAAATTACATTTTGCCAGTAACATTGCAACCAACCTCTATGGTAAGATGCAACCGTGATGGAGGGTATCACCATGAAAATATCCCCCATCATCTCAGTAAAAGCGTCGCGAATGTCCTCAGGAGTTTTAGCATCTTTTAAGTATTCTTCAACAATGAATTCATTGACTCCTGATGTCTATGACGACAGAGAGAAAGAGTCTTCTGAATGGTATTTTGTACTATGTCCACTAGAGTGAGACAAATACTAACAAATTAGCCAGACTGAGTTAATCCAAATAAACACATTTGCATATTTTAGCTATAGGTAAATCACTAGAAATAATCTAAAAAGAAGGAAGAATTTGTTGAGCTTTACACCATCTTTGTTGACAAGGTCCAAAATTGCTTTCACTGATTTTCTGTCCATCCCTTTAACCCATTCTGCTGAGACGAAGGCCTGAAATAATAATAGGAAAAAAATGAGCACATCCTGTTCAGCACCGTGTATTGTTTGCGTTTTTCCATTTTCATAATGGTCATAAAGGTTCATAGACCATTTGTTTCATTGTACTATTCCATTCAAAAATATTATGATACTTACCTGAGGGAGCATCCATCCAAATTCATGGTTTGTTGTTCCGATAAGAAGTGGAACTTTCTGAAAGTCTTTGCTCTTTAGTATCTTCTCTGCTGGCTCTTTAAGAAAGACCTCATCAACTGTCGCTCCAGGGAAAATGTGTTTCTAAGGAAATCACTTGGTCTAAGAAATTAATTAATTCTCTCTTCAATCTGTATATTTATGAAGAATATCACCAATAGATCTTAGCAGTTTTTTTTCATGAAATACTGGAAAGCATCTTACTTTAAATTCTCTGCTCCTACCTTTTTAGTTGCATTAATGATCTGTTCCTCAGTCAGTTCTTTTAAGCATTTGACCAGCACTGCAGAAGAGCTGAATTCACACTCCGTAATATTTGCTACCACCTGGTCAAACAGATTACAGACAATCAGCTTTCTTCTAAACATTACAAATATGCAAATTATCCAACATAATGTAATTTCAATATGCATTTTCAACTGATCCAGTTAAGAAAAACATATTCCGAGAACATATTGCTAATGTTCCCATTAAGTTATGAAAACGCTATTTCTCGATGTTCTCCGAATGATCAAAACTTACAAAACTTTATTTTTGTTATGTAAACGTTATGTGAACATTCCGTTGTATCATTTTGAAAACATTATGGAAACGTTACTTTTGAATGTTCTTTGAACGTTCTGAAAGAGTAACATTTAAAAAGAATTGGACGGACGAAGAAAAAAAGTTCCATGAACAATGTATACTGTAGGCTAAATTATGTTTTTGTGCTAACGGTTTGAGAACATTATTAAAGACCAGATAACTTTGAACGAATATTGTATTAATGTTAATGGAAGAATGTTTGTTCATAACTTTGAGAGAACCCTGCCAGAACATAGCCAAAGTTCTGAGAACATTTTCTGTTATTGTATTTGGGTATTGTTCTTTTTTATAAACTTTTTTTTTAAATGTATTTATGTATTGTTTATGTGTCTGAAACCAAATTGTCTTTAGGGAAATTAAAAACAAACTGAACTTAACAAGGCTCAAACATTTTTTTTTATATCTTCATAATTACAGATTCTCTTAAAGGGATAATTCACCAATTTTTTTTTATTCTGTCCTCATTTACCAAATTATGAATTTCTTTCTTCTGCTGAACACAAAAGAAGATATTTTGAAGAATGTTGGTAACCAAACAGTTGATGGACCCCATTGACTTCCATAGTATTTTTCCCCCATCAACTGTTTGGTCTATTTTTCAAAATATCTTCTTTTGTGTTCAGCAGAAGAAAGAAATACATACAGGTTTGGAACAACATGAGGGCGAGTAAGTGATGTCAGAATTTTTATTTTTGGGTGAACTATCCCTTTAAGGAACTATTGAGCAGTACACATTGATTGTTGTATTTTGGGTTAAATACCTTGGCAAACATCAATGGGTGTTTGATGGAGTAACCCATCGTGGTTGCTACTCCACTCTGAAAGATGGCTCTGTGGAACAGACCCTTGGTCATGGGTGACAATGTCTAAAAGTTCACAAGAATACATCTTTAGATTACATTTAACCATTGCATTGAAATTTACAGAGAATGTATTGTTGGGTAATATCATATGTTGTTTTAACAACTTGTCGTCACATTCACATTTCCAAAGTGGGTCAGAAGAAGCCCAAAGGTCCCCAAAGAACTTACCGTTTTATTCTGCTTTCTAAACACTGGTCAGAAATCATACGACTAATCACAATATACCAGGTACTTAAAAATAGGCAACAGTGAACTGTGTAGAAAATAATGTGGCATTACAAACATTGACTGACAAGAAAAGAGGCACTGATTCCTCCTGCAGACTCTCCTGCTATGGTGACAGACTGGGGGTCTCCTCCAAAACCCTCGATGTTTTCCTGCACCCACTGTAAAGCTGCAATCTGGTCTAGGAAGCCCCAGTTTCCTTGTGCAAGCTCATCGCCTGTGCTAAAACCAGAAGCATATTTAATTATAACCCACCCAGCAGAATCAGTGTCTTCAGTAAGCTAAAAAAATCTGGTGTCATTCTTAAAAGGACACATTCCATAAATGAATACCTGAAGTATCCTAACATTCCAAGTCGGTACTGAACGACAACCACAACTATGTTCTCATAGGCCGCCAACGGGGATCCGTCAAATATGGAAGCTCCGCTAAAGACCAGGGCTCCTCCATGAATCCAAACCATTACCTGTTGGTTTGATACGTTCATTTTGTCAGAGGGGATATGAAAATTATAAATAATGCATAGGAAATCTACTGTGAATTCACAAGTGCTGTCCTCTAGTTTAGATGAGAGTAGCCATAATTCCGTACTCACTGGATGTTTTTCGGATTCTAATCTTTGAGACGGAGTGTAAACGTCAAGATACAAACAGTCTTCTGAGACTCCTGTGGTGGTGAAATTCAACTTCATGGCCTTTGCTACTAAAGGCACAATATCTGGATCTTGAAGGCACCTACAATGCAGCAAGAGAAGAAAGTTGACGGGGGTGAAAGGAAATCTGAGCTCAGAAATGGTTTATATTACTTTATATAGTGCAGCGGTCCAACACAGAAGTGTGCACCTCTGGTTGGTCGCATTAATGTTTTGTAGGATCTGTTATAATCTAAATGTTTAATATTACAATGTAGAATTACATTTTTTTTTTACATCCGTACACAAGTTCAGGGGATTTTATTGAAGTTAACATACATCTTTAGCAATTGACATGTGCCTGTGATTATCCCTCCGTGTTTCAATGCTGACACACGTGTCATACAGATCCCAGATATAGCCTAGTGGTAAATAAGGAATTTATATATAACAGTAGTCCATTACTGAATACAAATTATGTGATGAAAGTTTTATTTACTAACATAGTCTATTAGGCTACATTATATATTAAATCGGACTACTTTTAGATTACTTTTGATCCAACTCGTTTGTCACTTATATAGCCTAGTAGTAGTACAGATATATGTGACATATCTTTTTTCAGTTACTGTTATGACTATATAGCAATACTCACATTGGAGGGTGCTGAGTGGCATTTCTTATGCCTTCCCATCCCTGTACAGGATCAGGTGCAGCCAGGCGGAGAGGACCAACAGGTGGCTGTGCAAAAGGAATCCCCAAATATTGCTCCACCACCTTTTCGGAGCCTTTAACTTTCGTATATTGCCCACGGACACTGCCATGCTTCAAAACGACCACCGGCCCAGAGTCTGCACACATGCAAACAGAAATCTGATATAAACTCCCATAATGAATAAAAAATAAAAAAAAATCAATAAAATAGTTAATTTAGTTAAATATTATTTAAATGTATAATTTCCTATATTATTTAAAAAGCAATATAGGCTACGAAGATAAAAAACTTGCCTGTCTGTACAGGGGTCGTCCAAACAGGGGCCAGGGCCAAGCACAGGCAGAGCAAAACTTCTTTCATCATAGCGGTTCTGTCGTTAAATCCTCAAGCCTGACTCTAGCCTCTGGCTAATGAAGACCTCACAAAACAGGCTCAGTTACAAAATACTGCCCTTTAACCTGCTACTACTTTACCCCCTAAAAACAAATCAACTGTTACCTGTGTACACAGTGGAATTCCTGGACTGAGGAGAAAAAAATCAATTCCCTGTAAATAATAATTACTAGAATTGTATGTCACAAACTTCCTGTTACGTTTTTCATTTGAGTTTTCCGAGTAGGCTACAGATGACACCATTTTCAAAACGCTCACCATTCATTTCACAGTTTTTTTTTCGCGGATCCGTGTGAAGTGTATTATACTGCCAGGCCATTCGATGGCGACGAATAGACTGAACTTACACATGTGCATGTCGTCAACGTCGCCCTTTGAAATCCGCTTTCAAAACTTTGCGTTTTCAGGCACCCTGCACCAAAACATCATTGCCGTGTAAACGAATGGTCAAACAAAACAAAAAAAAAAAGTTTTATGGTTTTAGTTGAAACCGGTGTCATGTAAACAGCCCCTCAGTTACCTGTTTTCATTTGTTCCAGTTTCCCGCTCCTCGTTTGTTACTATGGTTTCTGATTAATGAGTCATCACCTGTTCTCATTTGAGTTCAATCACCTTGTATGGCCTATTTAGGTCCTCCTTTACATCCAGTTATTGTCTGGTTTGGCTATTGTTCTTGAGTTGGTGTGAAACATGATGCCACCTCACCTGGCCTTCCCCTTCATTTGAATTACCTGAGTTTGTTTATTGAAACCTGTTATTAATCATCTTCATCTGGACCAGTCTCTCCTGACGTGTTTTTTAGAATAAAGATTTCTAAAGTATTACATGTATATGAGTAAAGTGAACCAAACATATCAAATGAATCAACATAAAGAAGAGTCACAAATTGACACCTAAACAAACATTTTCATTCTCAGCCAATCTCTCATTTGGATCATTTAATTTGTCAAAAAAATGTATGCAGATAGTATTTTTCTTTTTTTATTAAAAGTTGTTTGACTAACTGGCTTAACGGTCCAAGGTCTAGGTTGGTAACATAAAGACTGCAAGTTCAAGCTCGAGAGGCATTGGTTTAGAAACAGGGGAGGTATGGAGAGCTCAATCAGGGATGAACTGGTTAGTATGAAGTGTAGCCTACATAAAAATCAAACCGAATTTTTATGGTGTAAATTTTAACCGGCCAAAGTGCATTCTAAAAATGTTGACTTTTCAGTTAATAAGGTAGCCTATCTAGAATTATTCAAGGAAAAAGATGTGTGTGAAATGTATCTACTTTTCTTGTCAAAATGTAGGCTATTTGAACATGTACATTTTATGTCAATTTAAAATCCGTTCATTGTTATTGTTATTATTTTAATGTTTTTGCGAAGCAGCAGTGCTATTTATTTTATTTGTTGGTTTGATTTCATTGTGTGTACGCTTCTGAAAAAGAAGTATACTTCATAGTTCATTTTATTAAGTATACTTTAGTAATGTTGAAGTATATACGTAGGCTACTTTATGTAGCAGGTAGCCTATACTCACATCAAAATACTAGAAGTATACTTGCAAGTATTTCAAAACTTCTTGGGACTAAATTTTTAGTATATAAAAGTACACTTTTAAGTATACTTTAAGTTTAACAGTAGGAAACTGAGTACACAACCACGTGTCTCATTTGAATTCATTTTAAATACTTTTTTTATTTTTTTTATTCTACATGACTGTCTTTGTTGTGGGTTTGTAATGAATTTTTCATTTCTAAATGTTTGTAAAAAAAAGTTGACAACTGATGAGCAGAGTTGTGTCTTTATATTTTACACACCTACTAAATATAAATTGAGGTATGCATGGGTTTGACTATGTCCAGCATTCATTTATTACTAACAATTATTCTTAAAAGCACTGTATAAGCTTCAATAGAGGCAGAGCGCACTCTAGTGGCTTCATCTTGTTGCACGTCCTGATTTTGCAGAGTTAGACGCATTCCTGGGTCAACATACTCTATTGTTCCTGGAACAACATTCCTGTACAAAAAATGTAATCCTAACCATATCCCCCTAAATATACCCATAAGTTATCCCTAAAATGAGAGGGAAATGATAGGTGAATAACACTGATGTAAGCAATCAGATTTTAATGACATATAGTTTATGTCAAGTTCAGGCTTACCACCATGCAGGGTTACATGGTTGTAAGCCTGAACTTGACATAAACTGTATGTCATTCAAATCTGATTGGTTGATTGGAATGTTGTTCCAGGATCAACAAAGATGGATCAGGAACAGCGTGTTTGTGTCCAATGTCTCCTGCTTTAGTTTATATTATGTCATCATTTATTGTCATTATGAGTGCGGAATCCTTTTCTATGTCTTGATTTCATCATGTTTAATCATGAAAGACAAGATGAACAATGTTCCTTCATTATCAAGATTAACAAAATCAGCATTGATCTTATTAATAGCCTAATAATCCTCATAACAAATCTTAATAAATCATGACACAAAACAGAAATGCAGGGTAGATTTTTTTTGTGGCTTGTATTTTTGCTCCACAACTTTCAGGTTTTTGCATATGACACGGTTGATGTACTTGACTTATGTTCAAATGCTGGGGTCTGCGAGGAATGTGTCTATTAAGTCATCTCACTACAACCATGGTGGCCTCTACTGTGAAGGATAAGATAAGCTTTTCGGTTGGTCACTAGATGGAAGCAGTGAGTTTTTGAGGAGGCCACAGAGTGTCAGCATATGTGCTGCTAGCACCATTCTCACTTTTTTGGTAATTATACCATGAATGACAGCTATAATTGTGGGACTTTTTGTATTTCAGTAATTACCACTGAGCATTTTACTTGGAGATTCTAGTCACGATCCCATTTAAAGTATACAAGCAGACTAGAATACTATTTTTGATCCCTGTGTGAGGGGGAATTGCAAAAGAAGGAAATAAACAATAAAAATAATCAAAAATATGAAGTGTAGCTACAGATTGTACAATAGACAAGGCAAAATAATAAAACCTAAATAAAACTAAAAATAGATATTAAGGCAAAATATGTATTATCTTAATATAATAAATTAAAACAAGGGCAGAAATAATAATATTATTCAATAACAATAGTATTCAATTTATGTTAATTTATGTAATAATAATACTTACATATAATAATTAGTTATATTCATAATAATATATCATTAATATATTATTATATATTTTACAACACTAATATTTTAATAATAATATTTCATTTATTATGATATGTTTTATAATAATTCAATAATATTACTATTACATTTACTATAAAATATTTTACAAAATATATTATAAAATATCTATAAGGCCTATATATCTATATCTATATCAGAGTTTTATGAATAAAATGAATAAGAACAATTATAATAAATAATTATAATAATAGTTCAATTATGTATAATTATGATATATATATAAGCAATATATTATAATAAATTCATAATCATTATTATTATGAATATATAATCGTTTATAGAAGTAATGCACAATTATAATAATTACTGTTGTTATTAAAATGAGTAGTTGTAATAACTTTATTATATTTTGAATAGCCTACCCCATTAAAACATTTCCGTACATGCTCATATTAACTAAGAAATTTGTTTTCCATGCAAACGACACGAGGCATACATTTCATGCCTTGCATTGCTGGAAGTGTGATGTTCGGGGGGGGGATCGAGAGTTGCTTGAGAGCGCGGGCGCAGTGAGGAGCGTGCGGCATGGCATCATACGCAAGGGGCGTGACGGAGGCGTGTCATAACATTACAGCGCCACTGTTTCATGTGTCGATCGAGCCCCGTTGAGAACTGCGCTCTCTCTGTGCTTCACCGGAGTAGACATAAACAAATCATTAAAAGCTACAGGTTTAGTTTTCTCCAGAAGCGTATGCGCTGTCAGGGCTACACCGGCAGAGTTTGTTTTGGCTAACGAAGAGGATAGATCGCGAATCTGGGAAGACGTCGAAAAGTAACTAAGGCTCACTCGGCCACAGGTAGCTCTTTCGGCTCTGAATATCAAAGTACAGGTCATGCGGGTGTCTCCGGCCGGGCAGAGAGCTGTGATCCAGTGCTGCTGTTACTGCTAGTCTCCCCGGTGGACTGATCGCTTTTGCCGCAAGCTGAGCAGCAGGAACGACGGAATAAGCATGTCTCGAAGAAAGCAGAGCAAACCCCGGCAGATCAAACGTAAGCGTTTAAAGTTTCACTAGTACCAGTGCTGTTGTTGTGAATGGTGACTCATTGTAAAATGTGAGTGACATTATTCATATGACGGGATATCAATGTTTTTTTTGAGCGCAGCTCAACAATTTCGTGGAAACTGACTATTTCTAATAACAGGGAATGAATGACACACTTCAGATGTGTGACCGGTCTGCTCAAATAATCCTTGTGTTTGAATGGTTTCAAGACAGAAGAAAATAATTAGAAATAGCTACATTTAGTTACAATTGCCATAGTTACACCAGTAGCTTTTAAGACGCGCAGCTCTTTTTGTAAAAGCGCACGGCACGTGAACGGCGCTGAACAAACTCGCGCTTAATTTTTCAAACCCAGTGTAGATAATTGTGTTTAAATCCGTTTTATTTAACTTTTTCATTTGTAAAAGTGCTTTCGTCTGCTCGAACCGAAGTGTAACCGTGGCTTCCTGTTTAATACTGTTGTGGAAACGTCACTGTTCTCTGAAAAAGACGATATGAGTTCAGATAAACAGTGATCCGATCCCAGTCGAGATAAGGATTAAAATTGGATCTTTTATTTGTTTTCTGTCTGTGGCTGCAACGAGGCTGCTGTTGCATTTTCCTTCGGCTTTTCAGTTCTCTTTCCAGAGATGAGACGTCAGATAGCGCGCACAGCTGATCTCTCCACATGATAGTGGATTACAATTGGATGTTTTTTTTTTATCTATCCATTTTAAACCTATAATGCAGGCACACATTAATTGGACTTAAAAATGGCATTTTTATGATTGAATGCAAGATATTATATTATTTGCGCGTCCTCATGTTGCTCCAAACCTGTGACTTTATTTTCTGCCTTGGAACACAATAGGATACATTTTGAAGAATATCTTGGTTGCTCTTTTCCATACAGTGACAATGAATGGTGGCTGAAGATGTAAAGCCTCTAAAACGACACAAAATAATCATAAAAGCAATTTATCTCAAGCTGAATATTCAATATAAACTGTTGTCACTTTACTGAGAAAAGTATCAATGAAATCGTTGATTATGAACATTATGAAACCAATCAGAATGATTTGTTCATGAATCAAACTGATTCGACTCCTGAGTAGCTGGCTCATTGATTCATTTAACAGCTCAATGGAGGGGAATATTAATAGGGAATAACAACTGTTTCTCACACAGAGCAATAATTAGGACTTAAGACTTGGAATATGGTGTGCTAGTCTTTTATTATATTTTTAATATGATTGTTACGTCCTTTTTGAGGCTTGACATCTTCAGTCACCAATCATTGTGATTGGAAAAGAGCAACCAGGAGATTTTTTGGACATCCACTGGTGAAGAAAAGTCATAAAGGTTTGGAACAACATGAGGGTGACTGAAGTTTTTGGTCAAAGTAACTCTTGACATTTTGTGGTCAATAAAATCATAAGGTAAAAATCAAATTCATTGACCCCTGCCTCTCCCTCTCTTTCTCTGAAAAGAACCAACAGTGCTGAAAAGTCGTTTCGCTCTGGTGCCAGGCGCTGTTTCAGTTCTTCATCCAGAAGAGATGCTTTCAGGCGATAAGCACAGTAGCAATATCTTGGAGGTTGAGTTTGAAAGGGCTGCTCAAAAAAAAAAAAATATTAATGCGATTCAAAGGCAGAAAGCGACTCTTGAATAGGAAAGAAAAAATGGTCTGATAAGGCAACATTAACATATACCACTGAGTGTAAACGGTCGGTATCAAGGTTTGTTTAAGTGACTGGAGAGTTATACGAGCACGTTGGCCAGTGACAATGCCAGTGACCCGCTGACCCATGAAGTCGCTCTCTTAATTGAGATGTCTTATCTGATATAAAGCTATCTCTGGTTGGTTTCCGGAGAACTCATATTCCCACCTAGAGACAGCTGCGAATGGTGGAACCAGCTTTACTACTTCAAGCCAGTCGTAGCTGATGTTTTGAACAATTCAGAATAAACATTCCTTATCTAGATTTCATATCTGCTGGCTTTTAAAGTACACATCGCCAACTCCACGAGTCCCCCATTGACGTCTCATTAGACTAATGATGAAGATGGTGGGAAAGTATCTCAGATTTGGCTCGAGATTTCCCTAAAGGTGAGTACCCCCACCACGAAACTCTGGAACGCATGTGAACAGCATCACATCGCCCCTCTTATCTTACCTTTTTGCATATGTAAACGTCAAGACGATGGCGCATAATATAATAAATGCGCGATTGCATTGTTTTGTTACACTCTTACTGGAAGGATTACAATCCCGGCCCCTCTAAAAGAAGGTATCCGGTATCATGGAAGTCTATGTTGAGAGGAAATATTTTTGTGTGTCTTTTGTGCGTCACTCTCCCAATGGTAAAGATCGTGCTGATAGATTATCCATCCCTCCCTGATGGCGAGATTAGCTCGCGGCCTAGCGGGGCCACATCCCAGGGCTTATATTTTGGCAGTTGAGATGGGAGACAAGATAGGTGAGACGGCGATCTCTGTGGAGATAGAGCCAACGTCGAGGGGGGTTGTGGGAAATTGGGATTATAATTACATTTGGCTGAAGCATTCTCATCTTTGTCATGTTTGTGTTGTTGTTTGGGACTGGCTGGGTGTATCTCTAGATAAGTAAAAAAAAAAAAGAGAGAGGAGAAAAGCAGATAAGGGGAGAGTAGGATGGCAGGGCTGATAAGGGCTGGGGGAGAGAGGCAGGAATACAGAAATGGTAGATGGGTGTACGCTGCGTTTTAAAAGCAGCTGCCTCAGTTAGATGGCAGGGGCCGATAAGAGAGCCGTTGAGATGATTGGGAGATAACGGAGGAGATTCTCACAGATAACAGCCGAGTGACATCATTCAAACGGCTCCGAGGTCGGCGTGAATTATTCATGAGCTCCCAGAATTTGGCGTCAGCGGCCGGAGGATGTTTGAGAAGCTGGGGCCAGACAATGCACTTGTTTGAGTTACCACCTCCTGTACCTTGGGCTTGCAGTTTTGAAAGTGTGGACAACTGATGGGATCTCTTCCTGTTTTTGTTGAAACCATTCTCAGAGCTTTCGCTAGCCGTCAGGTTCAGCGTCTCGGGGTCATTTGACCCCGAGGGCTAGTTTAATGCTCAGGCCAAAAAATATTGAAAAGAATGAGAGATCACAAGGCTCTCGCACACATATTTTCACACATACGCAGATTACGCACACACGCAGTTGCGTCGCGGTGGTGGTTTTGCTTGTGTTTTTTCCTTCTTTGTTCTGCTTTTAGCTCGATGTGAACTTTTGATAAAGCCTGGGGCCTGATCTCCGGTACAGATAGAGATCGCCAAGTGCGATAAGAGTTGTTATCAGCACAGAGCAGGCAGGAGCTGAGGCTTTGCTGCAATAACAAAGCTACACGTAAGAACAGCAGGGCCCCGGACCCTGGCAATCAGTTCCAGCCTTAATGTGATTAATGTTGTTGTATAATTAGATGATAGGTGTGAATGCATTTTTTCCCCCCCTTTAGTTACTCCCCACCCTCTCTCAGTTCCCACACTTGTGTTTTCTCCTAACAACCATTGTAGTTGATTAATTTAATTAAAACTAATTCCACATATTACTCACTGTAGATCTTGTGTTAGATAGCATTGAGATGCAGGTTTTTTTTTTTTGTTCACCGATGTTAATCTTTGTGGGGTGCGTTTTGGTGAAAAACAGTGAGAAAAAAAAAAAAGTATTCTGCGCTAGGCCTTGCGAAAGGAAACTAGAATGTGGCGTCAGCAGTATGGCTGAAATGTTGATTTGCAGTGAGATATTAGATACCGAGTGATAGTGGGTGCAGTGAACACTGTGAGAAAGTCTTAAAGTTTTTTTTAATGAGTTGCAAAGCCAATGACGACTTTAGTGAATTTGATCAAATATGATAATCAATGGTTCTAGTATCTGATAATAATTAATACAAGATTGTTAAGGTCTTCAAAGTCCTGCTTTTTATGATTATTATTGAATAATGCTTGTTTATAACTGTGCTTGGTATTAATATTATGGTAGAATGAAGACTAAGCCAATTATTTGACAAATATTATACACACTGTCACTGTCTGACAAAATTTTCAGCAGCATCACTCCAGTCTTCAGTGTCACATGATCCTTCAGAAATTATTCTAATATGCTCATTTGGTGTGCAAGAAACATTTCTTATTTTGAATTTGAATTCTCTAATGGCTGTGATGTTGTTTTATGTTAGTATATTATGTGTATCTACACTCTTGTAAGCCAATAGACATAGCTAATCTGTTGATGTAAGGATTTTTATGTATCTCTGTGTTGTTTTCTGCAGACACGGATCTCACTCAATCATCAACTTGCTGAAACCTCTTTTTAAATATAGAAAATATAGAAACCGAAATATAGAAGATATTGAAATCTATATTTATTTCTTAAAATATAGAAACCTAACCCCTTTTTAAATATAGAAAATTGTGTATTTATTCTAAATAACCAGTATAGCTAACTTGTCCTATTATATCTTTCAGTTTCACTATTTATTTATTAGTTTTGTGTAGTATGTTGATCAATACAGCTGGGTGATGTTCTGATTGGTTCAGCCCATGAGCTCTCCTGATTGGATGAGAGAGCTTGCACTATGTCGGCTGAAAATTATGTCAAAAAGCTGTAACTGTAGATTAGAATTTACTGTTTAGGAAGTGTCTGTTGGTTGCCACAGTGAAAGGAAAAGCTTTTAGGTGTTTTGATGAATTATTGCTCTTTCCTAATGTTTACGCCAGAGGAAGTCGAGTGAGTTATGATAACTGATCCCTCATTGACCCATTAGCGCTCCTAAATCCTCACTTCTTTTGTTGTGTGGGCTCATAAAAAGCGTAGAAAAGAAAATAAATACTAAAGTTTCATCTTAGACGATTGTGTAAAGCAGAAACTTAACGTCCCAGCGAGTATATTTAAACTGTCACAAACCCCTATTTTGTCTTTTACACAATCTAATATTTGCAAGTGCAACAGAACAACCACCAAGCCAACCACATTTTTAATATTTTATTTATGTAGTTTATATGGAAATATATGTAAATGACACTTGATGTCAATGATGTCACTTTGTACAGTGCTGTCAGAGTTCCAGGACTCAGTATGCCATCTTTCTTATAGCAGCACAACTCAGACGGGTGCCGTAAAAGTTGTGAATCACCCCCTCAACCCCACCAACCACAGCCCTGCTAAATGTAGAGACAAGCATAAAGTCTTAAACACAGCTGCAGTTGTGAAGCGCTGGATGAGAATAAAATATTAATGTGTTATTAAGGATCCCGTAGCCTCTGGCCCCAATGCAATTAAAAACAAGATGGGAACAGGGCAGTAATCTTTTAATGCACTGTTATCACATAGCATCTTATGAAGAGGACTTATTTTTATGTGCCGTTTTGATAGGAACGGCGGAGGTGAGATTTGCCATCGCAGGAGGGAGATATATATTTTTTTTCCAGAAGGTTGGTGTAATAGAGTTTTCTGTGCTTTTTGGTTGGAGTTAATGAGTTGCGTCTTAAGGAGAATGGAGATATGATAATTTGTCCGATGTGGAGGAGCCATATTTGATGTGGATCACGGCTAACAGGGTTGATTAGATTGACTGATTTCCACACTGAGGTTTGATGTCATGTTCTTTTATTTGATGTGCTTAATTGGCATGGTAGGGGGTGTGGGCCATCAATTTGATGTAGTGCTAAGGACATAAAGTTCAAGAGTGACACTATATACTGTTCACTCCTTTAGAAGGATCGGGGGCCCATATCTCAAGGGGTGCTTTATGCAAACATTTCATCTGGGTGTATTTGTCTGAACCATAAGGCCGTAGATTACATCTGCTGGTCACATCCCAAAGGCATTCAGGTGAGTTTCTGTGTCAGAGTGTAAAATATACACTCTGGGACAGAAACAGTTCTCACTGGCTTGCTTGTTATGGCTGCCAAGAGCCGAATCTTTTGCTAAGTGTAATCAAATGCACAAGGCCATGTTTTTACTATTTATATAATGTTTGTGTTTCATTTTACACTTATAAATGTAGCACCACAGACTTCAAAATAAGTCAGACTAGGGGATTATTGAGTTTGACTTGTGAGCTGGTATGGGTCACAAAGGTTGAATAATTCAAAAACCGACCAGAGGTTAACCTGTTTTAGATTTTACTGATAGTCTTTAAAACGGTTTAATTGTTTAGCCAGTTCAGTTTGGCCTTGGATTTTTTTTAAAAAGTCTCCTGTGCTCAACAAGGCTGCTTTTCTTTCAGTAAAAACAGTAATATTGTGAAATTATTATAATTTAACATAACAATTTTTCATTTTAATATTTTGAATATATAACATTTTATGTGTAACTCTATATATTTAACTATTAATTTAGTGCTGGCAAATCGAATTAATCACGATTAATCGCATCTAACATAAAAAAATACTGTAGGCTATATACACACACATATTCAAATTGTGTTAGCTGTGATCTATCAATCTGACAGCATATAAATATAATTAAATATAATTTTTATTTAATAATATATTTACATATAACAATATATTTTATAAGTGTTATATATATATATATATATATATATATATATATATATATATATATATATATATATATATATATATATATATATATATATATATAATATTCAGTATGTGACCCTGGACCACAAAACCAGTCTTATGGGTCATTTTATTAAACGTTGAGATTTATACATCATCTAAAAGCTGAATAAATAAGCTATCCATTGATGTATGGTTTGTTAGGATATGACAATATTTGGCCGAGATACAACTATTTGAAACAACTATTGTTTCTATAAACAACTTCTGGAATCTGAAGGTGCAAAAAAAATCTAAATATTGAGAAAATCGCCTTTAAAGTTATCCATATCTGTTATCCATTATCTCAAAATATTTGTTATATATTTAAGGTATAGGAAATCTACAAAATATCTTCATGGATCATGATCTTTACTTAATATACTAATGATTTTTGGCATAAAAGAAAAAGCAATAATTTTGACCCATACAATGTTTTGTTGGCTATTGCCACAAATATACCCGTGCAACTTATGACTGGTTTTGTGGTCCAGGGTCAAATATGTGAAACGCATCTGATTTGATTCTGGACCTTTAATGAGTCTTAATAATATAAGACAGAATGGTCAATTATTTGATCAAACAACCCATTGAGTCAACAGTTTTTCAAATATGTAGTTAGCAGCACATCTCTACTATAAACTACCACTGACCTGTTGTACAAGAAAAAAAAAAAGAAAAAAAAAGGCTGTCCTGAGTATCCCTATTGCTCACGGTGCAGAGAGCTCAGGCTTGGGTGTTATTTGCCAGGCAGGAGGCTCTTGTGGGAAGGGAACACCGGGCATGTTTCATAAGGAAAGGCGGAAAGAGAGGAGATAAGCTCAGAAGGGCAGCTGGGACAAAGGCCCCAGAAAGAGGAGAGGTTAGACCGCCTCCAGGGAGCCACCCCTGAACAGAGGTGGTCTAGACCAGAGTGGCTCCTCTTTCTGCTCTCACACACTCCACTTGGCCTGCTCTAGAAAGAGAAGGGAGACTGCCAGAGATCAGCATCCAACCTCTTTCAGCTTCTGTCTGAGAGGGGTATACATGTATGTGTGTGAAGTGTGAATCACATCGTGTTAGCCACATCAAATGTTGCAGATGCTCAGACATGTTTCATGTAGCTAATTGCCATATGTGATCTGATTGCAATGCATTTTTACATTTCAGACACATTGCCTAACTCCTGTTAACTGTGAACAACTCCCGTTTAACAGTGTACAAAGTGTTTTTGCCTTTTGAATTTTTTTTAATTGGCAAATCTAGACTAAATCGGTGACATGGAAGACTACATTGAGGTTGTCTCGAGGCGATAGATGGTTTGTCTTTGCCCACCTATCTTGTTTCTTCTTCGGTTTTTTTTTTTTTGGTCATTGGTTTCTCACTTCCTCTACTTTCGCTTTTGCCCCTTCGTTGACTCTTATTGTGACCCCTTTAGCAGTTGCAAACAATTATCTCATTTGACTATTTGTTTCATGTCCTTTCTGGAAGGCCATAGGAATATCTCTATAGCATAAGGTGGTGGTAGCATGTTCTTTATATGGCTTTTCCTATGGTAAGTACTCAGCATTTCTTACAACATAACCAGTCAAATAGCCAGGGTTACATGATGTACTTGTACCGATTAATCGTTAAAAGACCGCAATCTCTACTTACAATAAGTAGATGAGCATTGGCATACTAACTAGAGGATCAGAAAGATTGTGTTTTATAAACCTGCAGTGTTCAAATTATTCAGTTAGTACTCCACAGTGCTGTTAAGGAATTTATTGTTTGGTCTATGACTTTCATTGAATCCATTTATTGTGTAATCTCGCTCCAATTCCAATGAGCAGTATCTAAAATGAAATCTTGCCTGTCAAAGGTCATCATCCATAGGTTCTTCATCTTTTTAAACAATCACAATGAAAATATGATCATGATTATTTATATGATAAGACGCAGTAGTACATTATAGGCAGTACTCATTGCGATTTCATGATTGTGGACTCTTGGACGGTACCCGTTCTCTTGTTTACCCAGAATGCATTCTGAAAGTCAAGAGTGCTTCTCAACCTGTCAATCAAAGTCCTGCCCAGTACGTACGCCCTCCCCCCTCAGTGTGTTATCTCTGTAGACAATCACAATGAAAATATTATCATAACAGAGATGATTATATGAAAAGACCGGTGGTGTAAAATCATCAATCAACGGACTTTACTCCTCTAGGCCTTCCTGACCTCACCTTACTTTTTACCCAGAGTTTAATTCTGTCAATCATAGTCCTGACTTCCCCAACCCTTTCAAGTAAGCCCCTCCTCCATCTCTCCCCCTTCATTTCTGGGCCGCTTTCCATTACTCGCCTCTCTCTCGTCCTCGATATCTACCACTATCTCACTCTTTCTCCCCCGACCCGCTCCCCCCCCCCCCCCCCCCCAACAACTGTCTCTCTGTAACCCCCCTCCCGCCCCCTTCTCCCCCTGTCTCCAGTCAGACCTCTAGCCTCACTGAACCAGGTCTTAGCGGTATGATAATGTGGAAAGTTGAACTGGCCCCATTACAGCTTGGCTGATGGCAGCGCCGATAAGGCCCTTGATAATGGGTGCAGATAGAGCTGACACAGCGGTCCAATAGCCAGCCCTCTCTCTCCCATTATCATTCCTGCCCACCGATGGGCTCCCAGCACACTATCTGCTCTCCATTTCCACTCCTGCAACAGATAAGAATGGAAATACTGACTTCATAGCTGACTGATTAAAGTGTCTGCCTTTCTTGATAATACACAGATAAATTATGTTTTTTTTCTCTCCCTCTTTCTCTTTAGCTTCTTTCCTCTGTCTCTATCGCTTTCTCTCTCCCTCTGTTTTTCTCACTCTCTAGAAAGGAGAGGGGCGGCAGGGAGAAAAACGTCTCCTCTGTTAATTTCTCTTTCTTTGTAGGTTTATTTGAGAAGGAGAGAGGAGGAATGGGGAAGGAGGGGTATGTGGGAGAGATGGCGAGATGGTGCGGTTAATAAGAAAGTTTTGGAGGGCGGGGGAGCACTCGGGGTGTGATGGGGGAATGACTCCATTCAAGTGCCTCTCAGGGACTATTACATTTGGAATCTTGTCGACTGACACTCTACGACGCGCAATCACATCGCCATCTGCATAAACAAGCACTGCCTAAACGCTCTCGTTCCTCTCTCTCGCTCGGAAACACTGGGTCACCCAACCGCTGTGAATATTCATGGAACCCGGGCTAGTGGCCGTCCGGCCGATCACTGATTTCCCACGGCGACCGGAGGAAGTAGCCAGGTAGCGCGTGGGTAGCCCTATCGGTGCTGATGACCTCCCATGATCTTTAATAACACGCTCTTCCAGGGTGATTTTTTATCAACGATTGCTCCACAGAGATAACGTGCTGATCAAACCGATTACATCCGTTTGTGTACTGTAAACCTTGTCCTCTCTGTCACTTCCTTTTTGTTTCTCATCTGTGTTTTCCATCCATCCAGTTGTAAACTGGATTTTCCTCTCACACTTCCTGGATCACATTGCTGATGTCAGAGGGAATCGTGTGTCATTAATGATGTAGTCTAGTGGCACACCTCAAATCTAAGGGTTCCTCCTGCCCTGCCCACAAGTGATGATGTCATGCACATGTTTTTATATGGATGCAATCAAGGATGTCTGATATAACGCGCAATATTTTCGCTGATGGAGATTAGGGATGTTGTTTTTGGTGACTGCTCTTTTTTATTAATTTTATCTTTATTATGCATTTTCTGTACACTATCTGATTATCTTAGTTGATCTTTTTAGATGAATGTAATTATACAGTAGATTTCCAAACTGCGGTTTGCAGAAAAGTTTGGTAAAATATAAATTCAATATGTTATCAATAATTGTTTTGTGCTGCCTATCTTGACCAGGACTCCCTGGTAGAAGAGATATTGTATCTCAATGGGACCTGGTTAAATAAAAAATCGATCAATCAATCAATATTTTTTTTGATGTAATGAAACTTTTTACTTACCTAGGCTGCATTTATTTGCAAAAAAAAAAAAAAAAAAAAATCCAATAATAAACTGTAATCTTGTAAATATTATTGCAGTTTTCAGAGTCACATGATCCTTTGGAAATCATTCTAATTTGCTGCTCAAGAAACAGTTGTCAACAATTGTGCTGCTTAATATTTTTGTGGAAAAGTAAAACAAAAAGCATTTGTTTGAAATAAAATATTTTGTAACAATGTAAAAATTCACTTTTTATCAATTTAATGCATCCTTGCTGAATGAAAGTATTAATTTCTTTTGAAAAAACTCCAAACCTTTGAACAGTAGTGTATAGGTGAGATACCGGTAGACACGTTAAACAGGTAGAAATATGTGACGTGCTGTGGCGTCACAAAAGCTTATCATTTGCATGCATTTTTAAGTGTCCTCGAAAACGCAGTGAATGTTAACATTGGAGAAAGAAAACGCGTGTGTGACTTAGTATATTGGATCCGTGCACTCGGTCGTAAAGAAACAGCAGCATATTAAACCTGCTGCGGTCTGTCATTAATGTTAATCAAACAACAAATGAGTAAAATCTCACTGCTTCAAGTGAATCACTTTTGTAACTTTAATAAGAATAAATGTATATTTTTATTTACACAGTGAAGACTGCAATGTTTTTTGTTTTGTTTTATTGCTTTATACAATTTATATAGTATTTTTTTATTTCTAGTGTTTAGTTTTTTCAGGTAGGTCTATTTCATTTGTTCTTTGTATTTGTTCTAATGTTGTTTAGTTTCTTTGTTCTTATTTTATCATTGACTGTTTACTTCTCTTCAGTAAGCTTGAGTTTTTTGTGTGATATTGAAATCGGTGATGAGAATAATAAAACTTCAATGCTATGAAATTCTTCGATATCATAAAATCCTTATATAAAAATAACTATCGTAATATATATCGTTAACGTGAAATTAAGTTTGTGATATCGTATCATTATTATCTTCACTGAAATTAGTTTGTCCTCCTGTTGAAAACCTTACTGAAAATCCTCATTGACCTCTATATAAAACATATTAACATATTTAGCCAAGCATTACCCCAACATAATGTTTCTGGGGTCCTTTTCTGCATTTACTGTAGCTTTTCAATCACTCGATACCGGAAATTTGGAGTGATTGGCATTCAAATTCTGTCTGTTGTACCGCCTAACTATCTGTCCTTCTATCTTCCTGTCTTTCTGTCCAAGCGTCCGTTCTCTGCTTACATAGAGAGCTCACTTAAACTGCTCTCTTAAACAATGCGGTATTTGTTCAGGGCACTGTAACTGACCTTGATAGATTAGAGAGACCTTTTTACTTTCTGTGAGAGTTTGAGCACGTTAGAGGGAAATTATTAGTTTGCGTCTGAACATGCCCCCCCCACCCAAAAAACACATCGTTTTGTCTAGGAAACAGTGTTTAATATATGGGACATTTAAAAAAAGAAAGTTTGCAAGTTGGCTTTTGCTCCCCAAATCTTGAAGTTCCCTCTGACTTGGCTGCGCTCGCACAATCTCTTCAGCCGCATGTCCCTGCGTGCTGAATTATTCACATTAGCGAGCCTGTAAAAACCCTGCATAAGGTTAATTTGATACCAAAACCTTGCCTAGATTTTTAAGGGCAGTAGACCTTTTTTTCAGTTGGGCTACAAAGAACAGGGAGTGGAGGCGAAGAAGAAGAAGAAGAAAAAATAACGAAAGCATGATAAAAAGCTCTGATAACGGAATGACTGTGTTGTGTAGGAGTTGATATCAATGTTATCTATCTGTCTTTTTCACTCTCTTAGCCCTTCTGTTGTTTTTTATGCCTTATCTCTCTCTACCAAAATGCCAGGAACAAAAAGGGAGAAAGAAAAGAAATTACCGTACGGATTATTCATGGGGCCTGCTGATAAAGCGGGTGATGCAAAAATTAAGAATATACCGGGCTATTTGGCTTTTTCAGATGGCAGTTGTTTTGCAGGATTATAATGATTTATTTTATTTTATTTATGAGGGAAGAGTGAAAAGATCAGTTTGTGTGGCGGTATCTCTCTATATCTGTCAAAGAGTGAGTGATTTGGCCTGTGTTAACCCTTTCTGGTCTGTTTCTAGACACACACACACACACACACACACACACACACACACACACACACACACACACACACACACACACACACACACACACCTCAGCATTTTTAGAGCTGCTGGCCTCTGATAAGACTAACCTCAGTCTGACCCAAATAAAGAGGCTGGACACAGTGGACAGGCGTGTTGCAGTGGGAGACGGGAGTCTGATGTTGTTGAGGACAGTTGAGTTCACTTCCAGCAAAAAGAGAAGGAACGGGGCGTTACATGTAATTGACTTAGCTTTACATTTCTAAAGCCATTTTGGCGGGCTCAGTTCAACGGCTTAGTAATTTATTACCTGGCTAATAATCTTTTCATTCACTTTGACATTTGTTTTATGACTCAGAGCTTCTAAACGTGTGTGTCTTAAAGGGACAGTTCATCCAAAAATCGAACTGTTGTTGAGGACAGTTGAGTTCACTTCAACAAAAAGAGAAGGAACTGGGCATTAGCCAACATGTAACTAGAATTTTCTTTACATTTCTAAAGCCATTTTGAGGGCTCAGTTCAACGGCTTAGTAATTTATTACCTGACTAATAATCTTTTCATTTTGACAGTTGTATTATGACTCAGAGCTTCTCTTAAAGGGACAGTTCATCCAAAAATCAAACTGTTGTTTAATTGATTACTTGCTTCCAAACCTGTCCTGTATGCTGTTATTTTTTTATAGGATGAAATTTCTAAATAATTGTCATTCAGCCCTTACCATAAAGCTGTAGTTCATAGCGACCAGAGGGTTTTAAGGTCCTAAAAAAGTAGCATGACAAGTAGGGGTTTAACCGATCGTAGGTTCGGCACACATGTGATTAATTGCAAAGTTGAACCATCATAGAGTGAAAAGTTATCATTTGCATGTGTTTTGTCTTGGCATTTTAGTACTGTGTTATCTGTGGGCACAGCCGCACGAAGTGCTCACACAGAGAGGCGCGTTTCAGACCGAATTGATTTCTCTTTCACATCTCCTTGCGCTTGAACGGACACAAACGCACAACATTATGTCAAAATACCCGTCTCTGCAGGTATTCTCAAACCCAGTCGGTTATGTCTTAAGTGAACGTAAACAGTTGAGAAATAAATCTGATTTGTATCATTATACTGGATCCGTGCAGAGCAGTCTATGTCATTAATGTTAATCAAACAACAGAACACAGCTTTAACAATATTTAATTTATACATAAATGAATAGTGTTATTTTACATTTTAGGCCTAATTATTACATTTCTGTACCTAAATATTACCGTTAGACCTTACTTTATTTGTTACTTGTTACTTTGTTATAGTGAATTATATATATATATATATATATATATATATATATATATGCATGCTTGTAATTATTGTATTAATTTGACCCCCCCCCCCCCCCCCCCCATTATGTATTCATTTTCTCTGCTTGCTGATCTCAAAAGTGATCTGATTTGTGACTCAAAAAACATAATATGATCCAAACTGTGAGTTTTGTGATCCGTTGAAGCACTAATTAGTTACCTTATTAAATATTTCTACCGTTGTGTTGCAAAAAACAAACAAACAAAAAAATGCATACACTACACTATCATTCAAAAGTTTGGGGTTGGTAAGATTCTTTTTTTTATGTTGTGGGAAGTAATCTCTTATGCTCACTATAGCTTCATTTATTTGATAAAAAATACAGTAAAAAAGTAATACTGTGAAATATTATTAAAATAATAATAATGTTTTTTTTTTATTTGATCTATTCTTGTGATGGCAAAGCAGAATTTTCAGCATCATTATTCCAGTCCTCAGTGTCACATGATCCTTCAGAAATCATTCTAATACGCTGATGTTCTTTCAATATATGACAATCTTCTACATTTATCCCTTGGGTAACAATGTTGTTCTCTCACATCTGACTATGGTCCAGTCAGGAGTCTTTCTGTGGAGTCCTTGTGATTTACACTTGACCCTGTTTTTTTAGCTGAAGGTCAGGTGGTACTCCAGTCCTGCGCTCGCCCGGACGCTTCAGATTTCCTCTTGCCTTTGTGCCTCAGGCTGTTGTGTGTGAGAGCGGCCTCTGTGTGGAAGATTCATGCGTGTGTTTTTGTTTGCGATTTATACACTCACTTGTATAATAAAATGTGCACACATTAAAAATTAGGATTTTTTAAAACTTTTTTATGGAGGTGCATCTCCACGACAATGTCTTGTCTATATAGCATTTTTCCTTGGATGATTGGTCCTTGGAAAGATAGTTTTAAGAAAGTAAAGTATTAGCATGATTGTTTTTCATATTACTTTTAGATCTTTTTGCAGCTTCTCCTGTCTGAGAACCACCTACTTTAACAGGTAGAGATAATGTAAATGACATGCTAAGTGACCGCAGTTTATTATGAATGTGTGAAATAGCGCATTGTGGGGAAAAAACACATTCAAATGATAATGTGACAGATCAGATGATGGTGTTTTTTAAGATGATAGGGAAAAATTAGCAGAAGTCATCCGTTTGGATCTGTTTTTATTTTTATTTTATTTTTTATGTGCAATACAATATATGATGGACTATGAGTGGCCTGTAGGCATGTCGAATAAAGCCATTTATATGTTTATTTCTCATTTTCGACATGCTGCTTAGCTGGAGATGTTTAACTGCATAACTGTATAACTTCGGTCAATGTCTTTGCTTAATATTTGACTTATTGTGTCATGTGTACATACATACTAGTCTGAAACATACTTCAGCACTTTAAGATTTCCAAGTCGCATACAAAGGCAATATGCAGCATTTGAGTTTCTGTGATATTGAGCATTATTAAATCAGATTGCGGAGTGAAAGGAATGTATAATCTCTACGAAAACTGTCATTTTAAACCTGTGCTACTGTTAGAGCCCATTTTGATCACAATCTCCTTGTGAATATCCCTTACTCGCGCACGCACACACTTGGCTCCTTTGCCCTTTCCTCTTTGTGCTGTGTCTATCCCTCCCTCTTTCTGTTCTCCCTCCATAAGCGGTGAGTCTTGTCTAAGTATTAGTATTAGAGGCAGCAGTGTCCCCTGAAGTAAAACAATCTGCTGTAATCTATCAGTGTGTTATCGGTCCTATCTGAGAGCTGGAGCGAGCCGGGCCGGGGCCATGGCGCCGTGCTCCGGAGCTGATAAAGTTTCAGAGTTCAGCGATGATGAATGTTAAGAAACTACACCCTCGTTAGAGGATGTGGACTTGGCAGAGACCATGAAGGGGGCCGCACATGAAAGCAGAAAGAGAAAGGAAAATGTTGGCACCCCGCACTAGTCGTCAGGTTAGAGGTCAAAACCCTGTTATTGCACAGACATTCTCGCTTTCGTCTTTATTTTTCCCCTTCCTTCTTTCAGTTCAAACATTCTGACGTTTTAATGCTCAAACATTTATACAGTGTATTCAAAATGTTTCTGGACACCTACGCCACGTTGCAAATGGTATGAATGTCTTTTTGCGTTATATGACCAATTTAATTTATTTTATGGAAAGTGCCACTAAGTAGTAGGTACTTTGTAAGCCAAATGTTTTATTGATTCATTTTTTTTTTTTTAATTAATGATTAAATTTAAATGTTTTTTTTTTTTTTTTTTTACGTTTTAGTAAATATGTGTATGCAAATACATATTGCTGTTTTTTATTTACTTTTATGTTGGGCATGAAAAATTTTTATATTCCTTTTGTTCATTTATAAATTTGAAAAACGTAGTAGAAAACATTTATTGGTTATTTTTATCGAGATTTGTTTTACTTGTATTAAACTTTCTGAATCTACTCGGCAAACATATTTTAATTGAAATTGTTCCTTTGATTGATTTAAAAAAACACTTTTTTAATTAATTCAGTGCATATATTAATATTGACATTTACTTTCAATCTCAATTGAAGGCTGAAAAAAAAATAATTAATTGTTTTAGCAATCACTGAGCCCTAATTTAAATTTCTCCTATATCACGATATCTTGATGATAAAGTTGCTGCCTTAGCATTGCTGTCTTAGCTGAAGATTGAAAGTGCTTATCTCTGCCTCTAATAAACTAGTACAGTCGCTTCCCTCATGAGAAAGTTTACAGAGGACAGCTGGATGTCATCTGGAGTGACTGCTTTGTTGTCATTAACTAACCAATTATTTTGAGCTTGTGAAGAACCAGCTTCTCATATCCAGACTCCAATCCCGAACTGCAGAACTGGACCCAGACCAAGTGCTCAGCTTGTCCTGCCCCAGTACTGTCCTCTGGCCCATCTTTCCAGTGACCTCTCTGCCTAAAGCCAGCACATCAACTGCTCCCATCTATCAGTCCGTATCATGCCTCAAAGTCCCCTGATGACGATGCATTTGATAAGAGCGCAGTACTTAGAAGTGCACAGTGCAAATAGCCGATAAAGCATTATTTTCCTGACAGATATTAAGTGCTTAGAGTTCAAATTTCAGGCTAATAGCTTTTCTGAGTCTTTACTCAAGATTTGTTGTGGTGTAACAAAAATAGCTCTGCTCAGTCTCGGGAGAGATGTGCGACGCTTCGTCAACGTAAAAACCTGCGTGTTATTCACTAGTCGCCTTCAATCCAGTTTAACTAGGTGGAAATAGTCCCATATTGATCAACAGCCTATATATGGGTTTTATTTGCTAATTTATTGATATTGGAAATTAAATTGTGATGCTCATTTCCTCAATTTTTATATTTAGATGATCTTTGTTGCACTCTAACACTTAAAAACACTAACAATACATTGGTACCACAGGTTTTTGGCCTATATTTGATATCAATATTTGATATTTAACTTTGCATGCATATTTCCTACGTTTTTACATTTGGATGACCTTATCTAACACACAAACTTAATCTTTAAAAACACTAAGACCATAAAGGTCCTTGCACACCGAAATTCTCGTCCGAAACTTTTGCACGTTAAAAAATAAATACGACCTCACGTTTACACACCGGCTTCAAAACTTTCGTCCGTCATAAACAATTTGGATCCGGTTTGATTTTCTGTGTTTTTCGCATCCGTAGCATAGCAAGCATTCTGAGAGGAGTTTTCACAATTCAAAGCCACCGAATGACGAATATGAAAATTTTCCGACTTTCGGATTAAATGTAATCTTTAGCAAATCTACATTTTTCATACTGTGGATTATAATGTCCACTAAATCCACTAAAATTGGTTTCAGTTTAATCCATTTTATTTAAATAAAGTGCCCATTTTATCGGTTATCTGCCATAACATTAAATTTCCTTTTTACGTTTGGCCAGAATTTTAATATCGGTGAATCAGTTCACCGATATAGTTGCTAAATTAAGTGTCATTCTTTTCATTGCAAACACACCTCGTTTCTATGAAAACTAGGTGCTTGGATTGCAGTGATGAATTTTTTTGCTGTGTTTTTTCATTCATTAATTTTTCCAGTGAATCAAGCACTAAAACTGTGCCAAAAGTGGGTGCAGATAAACCGCTAATAGTAAGAATAATTAATTCTTGGTGAATTCTCCCACTGTCTGCTGAATTAGACTACGACGGACCTTAATAAAAGCACGCCTCTCGTTCCCTCCTCGTGCAAAGTCATATTTGAGTCTTCTGATAAATAGAAAAGAGTTCTCGGTCTTAAAAGCTCTTAAAAGACGGGTATACCATTGTGATCACGACAAAGTTCATGAGCGTATAATGGAAGCTAATGTGACGCAGGGCGCGAGCAGCTTTGTTCACAGAAGTGCAGAGCGTTTAATAGAATCTGATAGGCGTCAGTCCCCGGGCCCAGAGGACAGAGGGGGGACTACGCGCTCATCAAGGAAGTCTTTGCTCATCAAGGGAGTCGGGCGCGCTCTGAAGGAATAATTTGTCAATAATTGGCCGTGTCAGTCTCGTTAGACATTTGATAATGTCCCGTTTCTTTAGGGTCGGCCCGGCAAATATCTCCAATGAAAAGCAGCGCATGGCAGCAGATCTCGGCTCCCGATAGCACCATTAAGGGCTTTAGAAGTATTTTAGCTGAATTCACACAAAGCAAAAATAGATAAATAAATAATGAAAAAGAAAAGTGGAACATCAACTGTCAGGGAAGTGATATGGACTATAAAAATCATTGGGGAGGGTTGAGAGATAAAAGATTATCCCTTTTTTCTGTCGCCTTACTGCCTCCTCAGCCGTCGCTGAGGCCAATTCGCTTACTCAAGCAATAGAGCAGACTTGCAGTGCAAGTGTGTGTGTGTCTTGTGGCCCTGTTTTAAGAATGCTAACTCGAGCACTACAGCATGACATCTGACTTTACGCTAAAGGTGTTCAATACGGGGGTCTGTTTCTGTCGTTTTCGTCAAGTGCCAGGTTTATTGGGGATCTTCTTTTGGACATTCTGTCAGATCTCATAATCACTTGAAGAAGCATGGGATCCATTATCCATTCCGAGAGGCCAGGCATTCCTTTCCGCAGATATGGCGGAAAGTCTATCTCTATAATATCTCGGAATGACTAACCTTCATCAGATTGCCCAAAATCCTTGATGACAGCCACATTCCAGAGAGCCGCTCAGGCCAGTGGTTGTAGAGATGTCAGTGTAGTCATACAGGCCTGCGCCTGACAGAAGGCGTGCTATATCGTATGAATCTACAGCAGTGTCGTCAGTTTGTGTGAGGTCCATGTTCTCTCCCCTGGCCGTAGTTCGGGAAGGTGTCCCTTAGTGCCTATCAGAACAGAGATCAGCCTGATACGAGCTGTCATGCCCTGCTCTTGTTCGCCCTGTGACCTTTCAGTCAACTGGGCCCGGTTTGCATGCACAGTTGCTCTTTCCTTTTTATGCAAATGCACTTTGCTGAGAGAAGCCTCGGCCCTGCCTAGAAACTGAAGTGTGTATATTAGGTTTAGTGTGGACTTAAAGTTATCTGTTTATGTGTTATTGCTTTTTTGTTTCTATTATATTTCAGGTTTTCAGATTTATTCTTAAAAAAATAAAATAATAATAATAATATATATATATATTTTTTATCCTTTTAATAAAGTTAATATTTTAACTGACCAGAAAATCACTAACAATTCAAATATATATGTTATTGTTCTAGTTTATTTGCATCTTGTATATTGTAATTGCAAAACAAACAATTTACATTTTATTCTTGAATATATATATATATATATATATCAATTTACTTTACTGAATTTACTTTTCATTATTGAATATTTTATATATATTATTATTATATTATTATATATTATAATATATAGAGTTTTACATTTATTTATTTTGTTATGATAGTTTATAAGAAAATCTCAATATGATTATGCATATTTCAATATATATATTATAATGTGATGCCTAAATTAACTTGTATTATTTTAAAGATTTTTTGGCTTAATTTAATTATATTAATTTATTCAGCCATTTATCTTTCATTGGTCATCATAACTAGGAAATAATTACTGGCTTATCAGTATTGGCCAGAATATTTATCAGTGCATCCTTAAAATGTATATTTAATGGTGACGAAGTCTTTGGAAAGGAATGCAAGGCCCTCACCTTACCGCCCTCATGCAAAATCTAGTCAATTTCATTCGTATGATCCAAACTGCTGTTATGGGTTGTGCCATGTTCTCAAATTAAGAGGAAAACTATTACAGTCAATGGGATAAAAAAAAAGTGCAGGAGTTCTTATTAATCAGAATAGCGATACGTCTTAAGAGTTGAATGATGAGAACGAGGGAATTGTGGGTAAAGGGTTTTTCTGGTAGGGAGGAGACAGACAGACACATTAATATTCTCTTCCCATTGAAAGTGTTTTGCAGAAAAAAAGGGAAAAGAAAGAAATGAGACATCTATCGCTCTCACCCCATGCTTTTATTTCCTATTGCCTCATCTTAAATTTCCATTATTCACCGTGAAAAAGCCAAGCCAAGCCTATTCACACTCCTCTCTGACACCGGCGGCCCCCTTCACACACACGCTCACATACATTCACTTCAACCAAACACCATTATTAATCATCCCTATCGGTTTCTTCCATCTCCCTGCTATTTGCTGTTTAATCACTAAAATAATATCAAGAGGGGGGGTAGAGGGCCCGTTACCATGGCGACCAAATGGAAAAGGTCAGGGTGAGTTTATCTTATCAGCGATAGAGAATGGTTACTAATTACAGATAGGTACTACCAGTGCTCAGTCCACAGGGCCCTGCCTTAGAACACTATCAGCAATCCACACCAGCCAGATATTAAAATTATCTATAGTCATCCACATACACACGCAGACACACCTCGTCCTGGCACACATCTGATGAGATGGGCCTCGGCTTTCTGTAATGTCCATTAACCCTGCTAATTCACAAATTGCACTTAATACTACTGATAAACAACGTTCGTGCTAGCTAGATTGTTGTTTCTACTTTTAGAAAAGCTTACTTGCTAGCTTTGATTTATGACAAGACCTAGCGTAAATAGCATTAATGCTTCACACTAATGGTGCAACCTTTTATCAGTTCAAGTAAATCATCATCAAATATTTGCTGTATTAGTGTAATTGTCATGAAACCAATACCTAACATCCTGACAACACAATCCTGTTCGGAGGCGACAAGACGTTCTGAACTGGCTTTGTAACCACTGAACTATTGACCCAAACTAAAGTGACTGTTTCATTTAGTTAGCTTAGCAGTGTTCTTCTGAAGCGAGTCGCGCTCATTAATGTTTCCTTACCATCATTCGCGGTTAATGACAAACCAGTTGTAATTAGATTTAGTGAGGCTGTGGAGATAACAACGCTAATTAATGGTAGGTGTTTGTGTACGTGCATCCGCACACATAATGCTAACGCTAGTTCACCCAAAAATTAAGATTCTGACATTTACTCACCGTTTCACAACTCCGTGAATTTCTTTCTAGCAGTTTAGTACTGAGAGTGTATTTTTGAGGAGTCTGTTGATCCAGTTCACAGAACTAGTCAGAATGATTTGTTCATGAATCACTGACTCAATGATTCAGCTTTAACTGTTAACAGCTCACTAGAGGGGAAGATTCATTGTGACTCATTGTGTCAAAACTGTAAAACTTTCTTTCTTTCAGTGAATTTTTGAACATTGTGGATACTCTGTTTAATATAATGAAGGGAAATTAGGACTGATTAGGAAATGGGATTCTTTTGGATGACTCTGTTGATTAGGGATTGGTATTTTTGTTTGTAGATTGGCGCTGCACATCACACTTTATGTATTTTCATGATCAAAGTGATTCCAGGCATCACTGCACGCTCCAGTGATGCCTGGAATCCATAGTTTCACTTTATTCTGCCGGTCTGGACGGCATGCTGTTTTAACTCTAACCGATCAGACCTCGGGTACCGCCCCAAAATGCCAAATGCACCAATCAGACAATGATTTTTAAAGTCACAGTGATCATCGTTTTCATGATCGATCGTCGCGGTCACGTCCGAGTACTTGAGTTCCCTGCTGTTGATCCCGTTCACAAAACTGGTCTGAGTGATTTGTTCATTAATGACTGACTCTGGTTCAGTTGTAATTGATTATTTTTAAATAATACATAAATTGCAGGCTTAAATCGTGGTCTGTTTGTCACACAAACCTATCATATGACTTCAAAATACTATATATATATATATATATATATATATATATATATATATATAATATTTATAGTGGTATGGTATACTTTTATACAATATTTTAATAATTTCGTACCACATTTTAATTCTAAAAGCTCTAGTTAACATTCATTGCATGGAAAGTTTATTTTTTTTGCTTTCACCTCAAGAAAGTAATGCAGGTCTGTAATGACTTGGGTGAGTACATGTTGATTCTAAGTTAAACTATCCCTTTAAATCCCTTGAATCTTTTTTTCTGTTCTTTGCACACAACTTTTATCGTTGTACGTTTTGGTTAAAGAGAGCAAACAGACATGTTCTGTTTGTTCGCGTCTTAGACATGCACATCAGAGTATGCTGATGCACTCCTTCATTTATCATCGTTGACATTTGGCTGTGCTCCTTCTATCTTCCTCTCATCTGAAAAGAACACATTTTTCCCATCAGAAATCCCGTTGTGACTTTTGCGTTCGAGGGGTGGTGATACTTCCTTTCACAAACGGCATCTCTGTGCGTATCTTTCCCGGGCTGCGTTCCCTCGTCTCCCCCATCCCTGCTTCCCCCTTCTGTACTGCTCTCTCTTTCTTTCTCAACATGGATGTTATCGGAGGCACTGAGGGCTCCAGTGATGCCCTGCCTCTTTAAAATACCCCCTTTCTTTCCTGCTGCCAGCTGTGAGCTGGTTTATATTTAACGTACCTACTTCATCTGCCCTCACCACCCCCACTCTACGTTCGCCATACTTATCTTTGCCACCCTCACACATCGCTGTATTTTTATTTATTTATTTATTTTCTGCCTGTGCGACAATGGTGAAAGATAACATTTCAACAGCAAATCCTGCCTCTTTCCTTCTCTACTATCATGCAGATACGTTTTTGTGCGCCTCTACCTTAGATGTGGCACATGCATACATCTGACCACAGCTGAACAATGTAAATGCATGTGAACAAAAGTCTTTTGTCTAGCTTGTGAATTCTTTCTGTGCAACAGTTTTGCTGGGTTTGAGCAGCCTGAGGTGACACTTTATTCTCTGCATTTTATCATTCATTCATCCAAAAAATTAAAATTATGTCATCATTGACTCACTCTCATGTCATACCAAACCTTTCTCTCTTCTGCAGAATGTAAAGAAAGATATTTTGAAGAATGTTATTAACCAAACATTTCTGGTTACCATTGATTTCCACTCTATGCATCCAAAAAAACGCAGGGACATTTCTCAAAATATCGTCTTTTTTTCTGCAAGCTTGGTGTTATGATTAGGCAGACGTTTTCTAGATTTTCTCTTCCAAAATTATTTGATGTCCCTCATAGCCTTATATTAAGAATATCAAGAAGATATTTAAAGCATTAAGTAACGATTAATGGTTTACGTGACATCAGTGAGAGGAGCGAATTGTTTCGGAGCAGTGCTGGCCGCTGAAGTGTTTTAGTATGTGTGTGTATAACGGTTAACCTCTGTCTGTCTGCTTCAGCTCCTGGCCAGTAGCTCACTGTGTTGTCTGTTTTTATGTGCTTTTATGGTGATTAAGTCATAACAATTATACAAGAGCCATAAAGGGATTTTCTCTGCTTCTTGACAAAGAGTTGAGAAGAAATATACACGTTCACACACTCGCACTTCAAAAATATTCATATATAAAACGCATGTATCAGTTTAAATGCACACTACCATTCAAAAGTCGTAAGATTGGGGTCGTAAGATTTTTTTGAAAGAAGTCTCTTAGACGGCAAGGCTGCATTTATTTGATTAAAAATACAGTAAAAATAGTAAAACTGTGAAATAATATTAAAATTTAAAATAAGTTTGTATTTTTAATAAAGTATTTATTCCTGTGATGGTGACACTGAATTTTCAGCAATTTTAATGTGTCATTCTGATATGCTGAGTTGGTGCTCAAGAAACATTTCTTATTATTATTAATGTTGAAAACAGTTGTTCTGCTTAATATTTTTGTGAAAACCATGATCAATTTTTTTCTTGGATGAATAGAAAGATCAAAGGAACAGCGTTTATTTGAAATCATTTGTGACATTATAAATGGGTTTAGTGTCACTTTTGATCTATTTAATGTGTCCTTGCTGAATAAATAAATACATTTCTTTCAAAAAATGAGAAAAAATATAAATGTCCAAATCGTGTCACTTGTAAGCAACAATAACCATCCCCCAAATCTGTTGTATAATATTATAACATGAAATTCAAATGGCAGTGTACTTAATGCGTATTCCTGGTCATATTGTGAACATTTAATCAGTGCACGTTGTTACAAATCTTTGAAATAATTGATCAGAACCTATTAACTTTCCCTTTCCACTGACATCACTTAAGCTGTGCAGGATATTGGATGGGTTCGACCTAGTATAGAACTGCCATCAAACAATTCAAGCAATTGTAATTCTTTGATTGCGCAAGTAAAATGTCGAAATGCTCTTCTTTAGGGCATCTTGTAGTCTAACCGCGGTGTGTTTGTGTGATCTGCCATGTTTAGTCTTTACTCTGGACTGGAACAGCTGGGGATGTGTCTGTACGGGGGAGCTGAAAGATCTGTACAACTTATGTCTTCTTGAAGCTCAGATCTCAGGGTCAGAGACTGGATAAACGGTGAAGGCCGCGTGCATGTCTGTGTGTGTGAGAATATGTGCGTGAAGAATGAGAATCGTCTCTAGTAAGGGGATGACGATGAATCTGCTGCGTAGTGTCAGAGCAGAAAGTGAAGGGCATGATGGAACGGTGAAAAGAGGGAGGGAGAGGAGGATGAGAGGCATCTCCTCCACATACCGTCGCGATGGCTGCCTCTCCCTTTTCCTCTGAAGAGTCTCAGAAGCGTTCTGGGTGAAGATGTGTCTTAAGAGCGATGGCTCTCATCCTCCCTCTACTCTTTCAACTCTTCTGCCTCGCTCATGCATTCTCTCGCTGACTCATTCGTTGTAAGATATAGTATAAAACACACACGCAAACACTGAGTTTGTGCAAACGTGCATAGTGTCTCGAAGGTTACGGCGGCTGATATTAATGTATACTTTTGATATTCATTTAATCTGCGATCGTTTCTTTTGTTGGCTCACGCCGCTTTAATTGAAGGAGTTTTCATGGGAAAAGAATGTGTCTGAATATTGCCTCAGGCTTATCCAAGGACAGCTTATATCAATCAAGTTAGGGTCTGATAACAAATGCAACAATGTCTTTGAGAGGCCGTTCGCTAGTACTATGGGAGTCTCTTTTACCTTGTTCAGTATTTGATGAGGTGAGTGTCATTAAATTAAACAACGTCAAGGTCTTTTATTTGGATTTAGTTATGCTTATAGTGGAAAATATATAGAATTACAGAAATTAGTGGTGGGCGATATGACAAATCTTATATCAAGATAGGAGTAATTGTATTTCATGATAATATATATCACAATATAGTTATTTTTGCTTTAAATAAGGTTTTCATACATTTTTGATACCATTGAAATTTCATAATTCTTGTCACTAATTTCAATATCACAAAAAATGAATACTAGCCTAAGTAAACAAAACAACAACAAGTAAACAGTCAGTGAAAAATTGGAAACAAAGAAACCTAATCACAATCAATAGGACACAAATGAAATAGACCAACCTGAAAAACTTCAAGCGCTGGAAATACGAAACACTACATTAATTGTATAAAGTAATTAAATGTACAAAAAACACTGCATATTGTTCACTGCGTAAATTAAAAATATTCTTATTTTTTGTCCTTTGTTATATTAACATTAACACAAGTATATGCTGCTGTCACTTTAAGACCTAATGCACTGATCTAATATACTGATACACATGTTCTTTCTTTCTCAACTGTTTCTTTCTCATCCGTCTCTCTGACAGCGCTCAGAAACAACCACAGCACGCGCACATAATGAAATGAGTTCTCTTTTGGTGCATATTGCTCTTCAACAGTTTTAAATCACTTGTTTTTAAATAGAAATGCTTAAAAATGCATGCAAATGATAAGCTTTTGTGACGGCGCAGCACTTCAAAGTCACGTGAGTGCATAACCGCGACAGAGACAATAATCAAAAATCTTTATCGGTTCACAAACACTGGTTAATCGTGCCGGTATATCGCCCAACACTAACAGAAATGCACTTGTAATAGAAGTTTAATGATTATATTGCCCAATAGACTTATTGCATAATTGCAAACACTTTTTTTTTGCTGACAGACAAGTAACGATAGAGCTTAACTTCTATTTATTGCAGAATTTGGAAGCATTCTTTAGCCAAAACATGACTGTAAGCAAAGCGAGAGCAGTGTGTGTGGCTGGCTGTATTACACTTGTATGTGTGTTAACAGGTTGTGACCCCTGCGTAACCCTACGGAACTGTTTGCGCTGATGCTCATTATTCCATTAGATGCGTCTTGGCAGCTGTTGCCCTGACCCCCTTTTGAATAGACAGAGCTTGATGCGGCTTGGAGACTCTTTTGCTTAACATGCACACGTTTGCGTATTGATCTGAACCTCCGTGGGGGGAGGGGTACTTTATACAAAAGAAGTGTCAAAATCTGTGTCAGATAAATAAGCATGATAATGCTGTCCATATGCTTGTCAGATTCTTTTTATGCTGATTTCACACTCTGTTACTCTCCGATCTGCCTACTGTTAACTGCATGTTGCTGTGCTAATAAGTGATAACACTACACAGCACACTGGGTTAAAATAGTAAAAAAATGATTACGCTTACTATTTTTATTGGTATTATGTGGCATAAATTAAAGAAAATTTAAGCCTGAATTATACTTGGAGCCTTGAATTAGGCATAACTGTTTTTTGCATACATGCGTACATGTATTTGTGTACATGTACATGTTTTTGCGTACATGTACGCAAAGGAAAGCATCCAGTGCATGCAATGTAAATTTCATCATCAGCATAGTATGGGTGTACTGTATGCATACATCCAGACTTTTTTAAAACACACCATGCATACTTTCAGAGTTTGCCTCAAAAGTTAAGTTTGCTTTGGGCTCAATAATCAACATTTCATTAGGGCTTGGTATTGAAACAGATTTGACAAATTCAATTTCAATTCAGTATAAATTTATTCGTATATATATCATGCACAGTACATGCATTTTACTTTAGGAAAACAATCTCTCAACTCATGTTGTAAACTATACAGGGAAACATATCAGTTGGTACATTACTATAATTTTGCCCATATTCAATTGCTATTTAGTTTTAGATATAATGATCAGCACGCAAATAAAACCATAGTATAAATTTTTCTACTACTTAATGATATAATTATGTTTTCACTAAAATTTGTTGTTGAAATATAAACATTTAATTGTTTCATGTCGTTTGAACTAAGGCGGCATTAAAACATCATTTATTGTTTGAGTTTCAGAATTTGAAAGCTGTTTGTTACTTTTAAAACAAGAGTAGCAAAGCACAAGCTTGCGATTACTGGATGGGAGGCATGCTACAAAAATGTTTTGGTTATATTTTGTTCACGCATCAGCAGAAAACAGCGTGGACTAAAAGATCAGTTTTAGAATTCAAGAATTGTTATCGGTTCATCAAAATGAAGATTGATTAGAAATCGATTAATCGATATCCTTAATTTATCTCTGCTTGCCGGCCATCTTGTTTTGTTAGTCAACTATCTAGGATTTAGAACCTCTTTGCCCATCCTCAGATCTTACGAACATTTCCGCTTTTAATCATAAACAGAAGTTTTGCACTTGCTGTAAGGTGGGGTGAGGAGAGAGGAGGAGAGATTGAACTGGGGGGAGTGAAGTTGCCAGGCAGCCGGAGTGGAGACCCTGGACTATCGAAGCCAGGCACGCAGACAAGAGCCAGAAGATAAGCCGCCTGATAAAAGATAGAAAATAGCAGCAGATTTCAACTTTCCCACCATCCAAGATTCTCGGGGAGGAGGGGCGGCTGAATCAACTACTTATTTCATCCATCCGTATCTGTCTTTCCCCACGAACAACTTGCAAGGCTATTGAGAAGGCGGACACACACACACACACACACACACACACACACACACACACACACACACACACACACACACACACACACACACACACACACACACACACACACACACACACACACACACACACACAGACGTTCAATCTTAGCAATGGCCATTTATCACATAATGCACACACACTCTTTTCTAGACTTATTTCCTGACCTCCAGCAGAAAAGGTTTTAACTGTAAAAATGTAACCACAAAAAGCTGTTAATTGGGTAATGGTAAATTCCCTTAATATGTACAAGGGGAAAACTGTGAAAGATCTAATCTTAAGTTTCTAATTTTACAGTAAAATGCTATTAAATGTACCGTTTTTTGGAAGATAAGTAAAAAGTACAAAGGTTGCACTTTATTTTACAGGATGTGCACTTTCAGTGTACTTACCAAGAAAGTACTGAGTAATATAAGGTAACCACATGGGTTAAGATTAGGTTTACCCAGTTATTGTTATTACTACAAAAAGTAGTCGTTTCCTCATGTACATACAATGTACTTATTACAGTAATTACAATAACTGGGTAATAACTATAGGTACTAACCCTGAAACCAACTCCTGAACCTAACCTTAACCCTTGTAGTTACCCTATATTACGCATATTGTCTTAGGTAAGTGCACTGTACGTGCATACTGTATAATTAAGTACAACCAAATCATCTTATTATTTACAGTGATAAGCCCGAAACTGACATTCCCAGAATTCCCAGTGACACTTTACTTTTGATGGTTTTTAATTTAAATAATCATGTTTCTTATTTATTTTTTTGTCAGTTATGTACATTAAGGTTTTATGTTGCATCTTATGTTGGTAAATAAATGTTTAATGCGTTGTTTTGTATTTGTGCGCATCTTCTATATAGTATTTACCTCAGTTTGTTGAAAATTCATCATGTGGTTTTATCTTTCCCCCCCTGTGTTATTATGGTGGATGCCAGTACTGTATGCAAAAAGTACAAAACAGATTTTATTAGCCGCATAGTATTGCTAGTAAGCAGAAAAGGGCTGTTGGATTTTTAGCAAATTACATTGCTTTTTTTGTTGTTGTGCAATTTACAGGTTGTTCTATAAATATCTTTACATTTGTTACTATTTTTACATCACTATTCTGGCAACCACAGCCGCCTGCTCTTTTCTGTGAAAACTATGATTTTTGTGTGTATGCATTTCCTTAAACTCGACTGTTTCTCTCACTTACCCTTAGCTTTTCTTTTTCAATCATTCTCTCACATAAATACTCGTACACACGCCCCCTCTTTCCTATCGTGTCTTTCTCACTCTGCAAACAAACACAGGCGCACATGCTCGGATATGAGTCTGTGTACCCACACATATGATCTGTTTAGTCTATTTCTGCTGTTGTAGCGATGGGAGGAAGGTTGGAGGGGTGAAGTAGAGATGTGTCTTGGTGTAAGACGTGTGTGTGATGAAGTAGCAGTTAGAGAGTGTTTAGCACTCTCTCTCAAGAGGGGAAATGCGCCTTCTCACCTCTCCAGAAAAAGGGGCCAAAGAGTGCTTCTATTTCTCAGAGAGTGTTTTGACCTTTTCTTGTCATATTTCGAGATTATTGAGAATAATGTAGAAACATACATTATCGTTAAAACGTTTGGGGTCGTTACGTTTTTTTTTAAAAATATGTCTCTTATTCTCAATAAGGATGCATATTTGATTAAAAACACTAATATTGTGAAACATTTTAAAGAACTGGTTTCTGTTGAAATAGTTTAAAATGCTATTAAGTCACATGATCCTTTAGAAATCATTCTAGTATTCTGACATTTATTATCATTATCTATGTTGAAAACGGTTGTACTGTTTAATATTTTAGTGGGAACATTTTTTAGGATTCTTTAATGCGTAGAAAGTTGAAAAGAACAGCGTTTATTTGAAATGGAAATCTTTTGTTGCATTTAAAATGTCTTTACTGTCACTTTTGATAAATTAAATGTATCTTGCAGAATACACGTTTTCATTTATTCTTCTTCATAAAAACAAAAAACAAAACAAAAACATGACCCCAATTATTGACCCCAAACTTCTGAGTATTGTACATATTCTGACAAATTGCCAACAAATATAAGTTTTTCTGATTGCGTCCCTCCATTACATTTCCAGTCCTGTTTACACCCCATATTAATAAAATTGGTAAAATAAAAAAAAGGACCTTGTCACGTACCGGGTTCCCATTGTTATGCAAAACCAACATGGGATATTAAAACTGGGCTGGAAAAGCCATATAAATTGAATAAAATCAAAAGAAGTCATGGTAATTTCTATATTTCTACATTTCTGAATTTGTTATGCTTATAGTTCTAAAATATTTGCTTGTCTGAAAATTCCTCTTTGCGAGTCAATTCCTATTAAATCATTTTATATATATATAATTTTAAAATATAACATTTTAAAAAATGACAACAATTTATTCTCTTCCGTGTCAGTCTCTGACGCTGTACACGTTGTGAACAGTGCAGCGCTTCCTGGTTCTACGTCAGAACGCCGGCTCAAGATTGGCTGACTCCTGCATCAGCACCACACGCATGTGTCATGATGCTCACGTGAACAGCGTCAGAGACTGACACGGAAGAGAAGAAACTGTTGAATAAAGTCTTTGTTTTTGTTTTTATTGTGCATAAAACGTATTCTCGTCGCTTCATAACATTAAGGTTTAACCACTATAGTCACATGGTCTTTTTTAAAGGTAGGGTAGGTCAGAATTGTCTAAAAAAACTTTTATTCAAATTTGTTTAAACTGTCTTTATATACCAATACATAATTAAAATGCAAATACTCAGAAATAGAGAGTATAAAAAACTGAGTGACTCTAGTGTATTTAATCTTCAATAAACACAGCTCATTAATTCCATTCACTCCCACCTAAAAACGGGTGCGCGAGTGCGCGCACGTGGGCAGAGCCAGTAATAGCGGCGGTAGTCATGGCGACGGAGAGTGACAGTCGCGCAAGCCAATCACTTGTTTCGTCCCGGTAGGAATTAATGAGCTGTGTTTTTTGAAGATTAAATACACTATAGTCACTCAATTTTTACACTCTCTTTTTCAAAGTACTTACATTTTAATTATGTATTGGTATATAAAGACAGTTAAGCCAATTTGAAAAAAAGTTCTTTAGACAATTCTTACCTACACAACCTTTAACGATGTCTTTACTACCTTTCTGGGCCTTCAAAGTGGTTATAATGTTGCAGTCTATGGAAGACATGAGGGTGAGTAATTAATTACAGAAATACAATTTTTGGGTGAACTTTCCCTTTAAAGGCTAGAAAAGTCATTGAAATTAGTTGGTCAAAAGGTGTGAGAAGAGAACCCTGAAAGCGTCACTCCCTTCATGTGGATTTTTGAGCCTCAATATTATGTAATAACTTGAAATGTTCTGTACTGTTCCGCCTAGATATGGCATTTTTATATACGTGTTGTAAGAGAACGGTATCAGTGTAATTGTTCCAACACAGAAAATAGACGTCAGACGTATTTTGGCTGGGCTTTTTCCCCCTCTACAGGAAGGGTCTGATAAATTGGCGAAAGCAAGTTTGTTGATCTGTACTTGCAGGGGTAGTTTTTCTCTCAAAGGGGCATGAGAAATACCCTCAGACGCACCATTCATCTCTGTAGCGACTAGACTGGCTTGTAACCTTAGAGATATCGTTGCCGACAATCGCACCTGCCCTCTGTGGACACAAAGAACAATTTCCAGAAGCAGGGGTAAAATCTGATTTCTCCCCTGTTCGGTGAATCCATCTCGGTTTTTATTCCTCCTTTTCTTTCTCTCTCATTCAGTCTCCAGCCCTATCGCCTCTCCCTGACCATTATCTGGCAGACAGCTCCTGCTCATTAAGGAGTTAATTTTCTTCTCTCTATCTCTGATTAGTATAGTTGAACCTAAAGCACTGTGAATTCTTTAAATTTTCCCTCCCTGTTATCAAAAGGAGAAAAAGGGGAATGGGGGGGGGGGATATTTAATCGTTTAAGTAGTCTTCCTGGGGAACTGCTTCTGCCGTTTCTGTGTTTTCCCCCCTCCCTCTTCCCAGCAATGTAAAGAAATCCTGCCGAAGCCGCCCAGCTCAGTAATTCAGTTTTTAAAGCATGAAAAAAAAAATGACTTGATGAAATTCCACTATCAGCTCTGAACCAATATGCAAAATATCTCGCTGGAAATCAAATAGCTATTATGTTTTCATTTCCACGTCGGCGTATTTGCTTAATGAAGAGGAGACAGATCAGACCGGTAGAGTCTGCAGGAGGCGATAACCGGGAACGGCTCGCAGCTATCCACACAGAGTGACGCTCCCAGTCACTCTCTGAGAGAGAGAGAGAGAGAGAGAGAGATGAAGAGTGAAAGAAAGGAGAGAGTAATAGGGAAAGGAAAGAGCTTGCACAGGCGAGAGAGAGAGGCAGAGAAAAGGTGCAGACACTAACATGATGGAGGGATGTAAAAAGCAGAAAAGGAAGCGTAGAGTGAGAAAAGAAGATAAGGAAATCGAGGGATGTCTTTAAAAATGTGCCTCTTTGCAGTGTCCCGGGCTCACGACTGTTTGATGTTTGACAACCTGCTGACAAATCCACGGCGAGGATCAGTCAGGCCCGTTTGAAGTGCTCCGGTGCCCAGCGCACATGAATACCATCACCACACATTATCACTTTACAATAATCACTCATTATCATAAGTATTATAATCACTCACTCGTGTGATTTGACTGATGGAAATGAGAACAGTATCTTCCTGCGCTGTTTACTCTTTTTTTATTTCATTATTAACGAGCCTCGTCAAGTATAGCTATATTATTTGTTCTGTGTTCGTGCTCTGTCTTAAGAGTTTTGATAATTATTCTTCTTTGTTTGGCTGGCGTTCTTACTCGTTATGTTCATGCTTTGGCAAATACAAAAGATATTAAGTAAATACACTGTGGTGTTTATTTTTAAGCTTCTCTCTCTCTCTCTCTCTCTCCCTCTCTCTCTTTTTAATATTTCAGTTAAGAGTTTAAAGGAATATTACAGGTATTGTTTTCTTACACTCATGTCTTTTGAAAGCTGTACAACTTCCTCCGTGGAATGCGAAAGAAGTTATTTACAGAAGAATGTCCAAGTTGCTCTTGTCCAATAAAAATGGATGGATTTGGTTGGCAATATTTTGAGTATGACTTCGGTCTATATCTCAGATAAAACTATATGGCTTCAAAAGACTTCGAATATAGCACATGAGGCATTTAGACTCCTTTTATGGTGCTTGAAAAAAAGAAAAGAAAGCCCCCTGGCACCCATTCACTTCCATTATAGAAGAGCAGCATGAACATTAATTGAAACATCTTTTTGTGCTGCGCAGAAGAACAAGCCATATGGCTTTTGAACAACATGAAAATGAATAAATGATGATAGAACTGTCCTTTTAAAAAGAAGTTAAAGGGATAGTTCACCCAAAAAATAAAATTTTTGTCATAATTTACTCACCCTCAAGTTGTTCCAAACCTGTACGAGTTTCTTTCCTCTGTTGAACACAAAAGAAGATATTTTAAAGAGTGTTGGTAACCAGACAGTTGATGGTAGTCATTGACTTCCATTCTTTAAAATATCTTCTTTATTGTGTAAAATATTATTTTCTTTTGTGATTTGTGAAGCTCAAGATTTTTTTATTTAAATAAAATAAAATAAAAAACATTTTCAATTACTTTTTAATAGATCTTTTTAAACAGTCCTGCAATGTGACAAAGTAAAAGTCTTCCATGCGTGATTTAATAAAAGGTAAAAATAAAAAAAATAAAAGTTTAGCAAAAATAATCAGCAAAAAGATGGAATATAGCATGTCACATCTCTGTTCATTTTGTTTTACAAGTTTAATGATTGCCACCCATGTACAGAAATGCAATGGAAGTCTTTGGGGCAAGCTTGCTTTATGGCTTTCAACTGTATAACTGTGAAAATTAACAATACGCCATGTATTAAAGCACATTTATTGCTTTAAAATGAGCTTATCAAACAGGAGATGTTGTGTGGCCTGAGACTCTGAAATGAAGATGTTAATTTAATACAATGATTAATAATATTACACCGATGCCGGTTTCTAATTGTGAATGGTGTCTTGTCAATGACAAGACTCTTTGGCCTTGTGTGGATGAAGTTACTCTGTTTTACTGAATGAAAACAAGAGTGCTATTCACTACCTCATTTCACACCGCATGCTGTGTTGGCAGAAACCGAGATGGAGCGGGTCTTGGCAAAGCGAGTGAAAGTCCACTCCTGTACGGCAGTGTGTCCGCAGAGGTCCTGCCAGTGGTGTGCAAGCCCAGAGGCTCCCAGCTTATCTTCGGCTCCAGCGACGCTGGTGACACGACGAGTCCCGTCAAGTTTTTAATGTTGTTTATATGTCTATGGGGTGTTTTTAAATAATGCTTTAAGACAAACCATGTGCAAATTCATAAGTCAACACCGTTTTTTTCTTCTTAAAACTGCAATGAAAAAGACGCAGTTTGAAATCGCTGGTGTTTCTTTCATCACAAACTACCTTGTAACCAATCACGTCACCGTGTGGGCGGGCTTTAGCACATCATTGACTTTGCTTGGGAGCAGGGGAGTCTCATGACAAGATAAGCCAGGTTATCCTGGTATATTTTTCTGTTGATATGAAAAATCTGGTACATTTATCAATATAGTGAGTGAATTATGTATATGATTTATATTGCGATGTTATGATGAACTATATGCCTTTCTCCACTGAAGCTCGAAGTTGTTCAAATCGTTTCTAAGGATGATGATTTTTAAAAGGCATGACTGAGATGGCAAATGGGAACATGGTTTGTGTAACATTAGCGACACACAGCTGTTTGATAACGTAGTCAAGCCAAAGGCTAATCATATTAACTAACGTTATGTGTCTGGCGTTGTAGAGAACGATACATTACCATTCTGATACATCGACTTGTACACAAGCCTGTATAATTCACTCTTCCTCTTCTTCTTCTAAATCAGTTTCTGGTTCAAACATATTTGGCTGAATTAATCCACTTGCCATCGTGTAGCGTTTACTATAGTAAAGTTGACCAAGTGGATCTCTGAGCTCGTGTGATTGAGTGGAGGCGGGGACTCATTTGCATATTCATGATTCAGTGTACACTAAATGAAAGAAGGATGTAGAGTTAGATTCAGTCTGCTTTAAGACATAAACATAATTGTTTCACATGATTTTTTTTCTTTAAGTATGTAATTTTTGTGATCAAAGATGAGTTTTAAGGGATAAAATGATTGACTACAGGGGGACTTTAAGTCTCCTTTTGATTTATGTGGGTTGCTGTGCTTTCAAGTGCCCGGGATCCGGTCTAACCCTTGGATCCATCTAATTACTAAGAGCGTGTTAATGCCCTTGGCTCTGATCAATGTGTGTAGCCACTTGTGCTTGAAATTATAAGTACTGCAGGTACCGCAGTTCTTCCTTGAACGCTGGCACGCACGCACACACACACACACACACACACACGTAGACTCTCACCAAAGGCTCACTGTTCTCCTCGAAGTATCTTTCTTCACAAGTCCCTGATTTCCCGATACAAGCAGTGTTCTTTTTTTTTTTTCTCTGTGTTTGGGCTGTTTGGTAATGTGGTGATTAACGTGATGGTGAGGAAGTTTGTTCGTTTAATCAGGGCTCAGGTTTGATGTGTTGTCTCTTGGTTTAATCACTGCCGCTAAGCACACTGGTTTGATGTGGACGGGGGCTGCTTAATAAAGCCCTATCTCCTCCGCCTTCATCAGCTTTCTCACTTTGTTCTGTCTGTTCGAGTGCCAGTTAGAACTCAAAAGTGTATTTCTTTCAGTTGATCTTCTTTTGCTTTGTATAATAGACAAAATAGGGGCTTTTACAATGGACATTTCCTTAAACATGGATTGGGAAAAGTTGGCATTTTTATCATTTAAACAAAATAATTGTAATTTTTATTTTACGTCATTTTGTTTTAAATCCTAAATTGTTTTTATTTCATTATAAATGCACATGTTTAAGTTATATTTCAATGCGATCTATACATCAAACAGCACTTCTATGCATGTTAGATGTTGAGTGTTAGATTTTCCCCCTCCTTTTTTCATAAAATGCATGGCAAACAAAGTTGTCTGCTGACATTATGAATGTAGACAACCCTTTTTCTGTCGTCGGTTCTGTGAAAGATGCTTATTATTCCTTGTATAAGATGAAGAGGGAGAGTAGAGACTTTCTTCCGCGCCATTTGATGTCTGTAAGCAGTGATGCGGCGATTTATTCATTTAACCAGAGCGGTAATAGGAAAGAAAATCATAATTCAGACTTAAATTTAAACACGAAATGTAATTGGAATTTTAAACAGAGGAGCCCCTTTGTACAATTATGATTAAAGGAAAATTAATTGTATGAAAATGTCGCCACAGATATAGAAAATTAGATCTAGCAATGCCCAGACTACATTCTAAAAATATGGCGTATGGGATCGATCTTTTTTACTTTTCTCTCTCGCGTCCTTTATTACTAAGGTCCAAATCTAAGTGTGTTAATTTTATCTGAAATTACAGTGAACCATGCAGGCGTGGAAGTCGAAATTAGCCTAAAGATGTTTCATTTACAAAGACAGAAACACTTTGTCAGGGAGCGATTGTTTCCAAGCATTATCTCCGCCTCGTTTTAATTGCTTTGGAAGTGAAATTAACAGAATTAGAAAAATTGCCTTTGCCTTTTTCTACAAGGCTCTTTATTCACGGGTATTGTTGTGTGCTTTGTATAGATTATAGGCCTCTTTGTTCTAGGAAGTGTAAATATATACGCCTCCAGTCACGGCTTTAGCTCCTAACAATCCCCTCTCTGTTCATCACAACTTAATGAAAATTAATTTACCAAAACCTGTGGTAAAATCCGATTTTCCAACCCCTGGTAATTTTGCTTAGATGCAGATGCATACAATAGTGGGTGTCCTGGTTGAGTTTAACATAGTGAAAATGTGTTTGATGAATTTATGTGAAAACTGTAGTTTTGCTCATCTTAAACCTCATTAGAATAACAATACGGGCGACGAGGGTTGAATTAACATGCAAACCGCGGTGGTGTCCACTACAGAAGCCCTCGTCTGTCACGTATTGCATTCATTTATTTTAGAGGGAACAAGCATACTATAAACATGCTCTCTGAGAATATTATAATTTAAAAATAGTTTAATACTACTCCCTCTGGTAAGTTTTTTTTTTTTTTTTGGAAATATCAAATCATTAAATAGGTATTTTTAAACACCAATGGTTGGTTATCTCATCATGGTTGAAAAGTGTAAGGTTTTGTTCAAACGCCTGCCAACTGGGAATGTATTGAGTTATACAAATGAGTTAATCAGCCTGGCCAGTGATACAACACACACACCGTTGTTCATTTACTTCCTTGTGGTCTGAAGCTCTGGGATTTCCAACCAATTAAAACTGTAAAAGGCTTGTAGCAAGAAGGTTTGAAATGAATCAGAATTTTCTTTCTTAATCATGTACTTTATCAATTTTATTTACAGAACACCATACTTCCTTGAAGATATTAACAGGGTATATTCACATTATCTAAAGCCTCTCAACTGAGGCTTTGGCATGATATGATGGCCTTTCAGTGTCAGATGACTTTTATTTTGTATTGTTCCTCTTTTTATGACCGCTCTCTCTCTCTTTTTCTCTGCAGGCTCTATTGGGGATCTTAATGGAGGTGAGGATCCATCTGATGATGTAAGCATGTCAGGAGAGGAGGGCGGAGCTTCAGACCAGGAGGACTCTGCGGAGTGTGACGGTTCAAGTCCACCTTCATTTACACCGCTTTATAACGAAGGTGAAACGACGCATGCTAAAACGGCTTTCATACGAAAACTGTCAAAACCCCCCGAATGTTCCTCTAACATAACCTGTGTTGTTTTGTGATGAAACGGTTTTAACGCTGATGCCTATTGATAACAGTATTAGACATCTCACTCACATCTGATCGTCTGGATTTCGTAAAACAGCTTCCTTTTGCCATATGACTTTAATGAATGGTTAAAGGATATAATTGAAATTCACTCTCGTGTCGGTCTAAACTTATTTGCCATTTTTTTTGGTGGAACACCAAAAAAAAATCATACTTTACAGAACATTCCCATCAAGCTCCAAAAAGGACCAAAAAAACAAAAACAATCAAAGAACCATAAATCTATGAACTTCTGGAGCCATGTGATGGCTTGTTTGAAGTATAGACTGAAATTTTCCACTGAAAATCCACTGGAGCTTTCCAATAAATGTTATTGAACATGCAAGACATTGATGTTTTCTGCCGCTGATGTCCAACCTGGCACCATGCATCTAAAGCTGCCATATTTGACTTCAGAGCTAAAGAGATTTTAGTAAGAATTAATTATTATTTTGTTATTTTTACTTACCATATATATGCATAAAAAGTTATTTTTTATAGGTTTAGATTTATAGTGTTTTTTTTATTTTATTGATGTGGTTACTATGACCTGTCATTGAATGAAAAAGCAATGTGAAGATTCTTAAATTCAGTTTTTAGGTTTATGGAAAAAAATAACGCCATACTGGTTGGGATTGACAAAAGAGTGTAAATAGTGACACAACTATTACTTTATGACATTAGGTTCGGTTCAGGAAAAGGAAACGCTTGCTGAATGAGAAACAAAGCTTTGTTTAATCAAGTTTTCTTTGAAGAGAGTTCATCATAATGTAAGATTAAATTGTTTTAATACCTCGTTTAGTTCCTAGGAGTGTTATACAATATCTTTTATAGACCTAAAGAAACAAATTATGTGATTAAATTATTATTATTTTTTTATCTTAAATGAGGTAACGTAATTTTTGCAGACATTGATGTACCAGTATATGGTTGCCTTGTTGCACTTTCTGTCTGGTTTTCCAGTCGTAAGATATTTAAGTCACATTCTTAGTTGAGATTTCTGTTTTTCCTCTTCTTTTTTTTTTTTAATCTGGAAAATTCCTGTTCTTGTGAAATTGGGGACTGAGGAGATAAGAGCTGGTTCGTTGGCTGCTTTTGATAAACGCATGGAAATTCTGTCAGGTGCTAATCGTGACTAGTTTAGAGATTGTCCTGTTTTGTTTGTGTGTGCGTTTTAGACATGCAAGTATGTGGCATTCGCAAGTTTGTATTTGAGGTGATGTTTGTCATCTTCTATTTTCCGGTGTGAAAAGAGGGTCTGCGTTAACGTGTTTCTTTAGCTCTTTTTTCCCCCCCTCTATCAATCTCGCCCCCACCCCTCGGGGCTCCACTGTTGCCCGGTGCTGCTATTATCAGCCTCTGTAAATCAGTCGTGTTTGACGAACCTGCTCTTTCAACCTGCGATCAATACCAGGTCTTTATCAGGCCAGCAGTGGCTAATAAAGGCAAGCTCCCTTATCCACCATCTGGGAGAGAAAAAGACAGGCGATAACCAACTGATAACTGCTTCAGAAAAACACTCAACCAGTCACAAGACACACAGTGTCGATAACCACCTGTAAAAAATAAATATCAATGATAATACCACCTTTTAATAATCATTAATGGCAAAGCGGCCGTTGGTTTTCGATGTGAAAGGGTCAGTCCGAAGTGATCCGAAGGAAGATCTGATGGTGAAGTCGTCATCCATATCAGCAGAGAAGCTGATAAACGTTAAGCAAAGATGGCTCTGTGTTCCAGAACACCTTTTGTTATCTCTAACCCGGCGAGGAGGTCTGATCGTGGGCTTGATCTGGCTGGTGGTTTCACCAAGGCTGCAGAATTTAACTGGATGGAAACATCCTAGCCTGTACAACCAGCTAGCCCCACTTTGGGCGCCATGTTGGACTCAGAGATGATATAGTTGTGCCTTACAAGAAAAGAACTTGACCCTGCCATGATGATCTGTTTGGGGGAAAGACCTTACAGAAAATTGACTCTAAAAAATGAGGCCAGCCAGGAAGAATGGAGCAAGTTGGGTGACTTTGCCCTCCAGGTGTGACAAGGGAAGTTGCTGTTATCAGATGAAAGGAGGTTGTTGGGTTGGCGAAGGGGTGTGTGTGTGTGTGTGTGCGTCAGTATGTGTGTTTGCATGTGCTGGTAGACTAAGGAGACTGCCGGGGAGCCAGGATGGTGGCAGCACCCATCCACCCCGCCCTCTTTTCCTGATACCTGTCGTCTCTGCTCAGATGATATGGGAGATTATATTGATAATATTAAATGCAATAACTGTGGCTCCAGCTCCTCTCCCCACGCTGAGCGCTGCAGGATAAAATCAATGTGCCATTCAATGTGATTTATCGCTGAAAATAATAGGGCTTCTTAGGCAGGGAGGGAGGCGCGTCATGGGACGGCATGCGCTGGGACGGGCTGAAAATGGCGCTTGGGCCTGGGTGGAATTGTCGGGGCTGACGAGAAGGGCGTGTGCATGCGTGATTTATTTGATGATGAAGATCTAATCTCCAACCTGTTGCATTAATAACAGCATGCTCACATTTATGGCCCGTATCGATCGGTAGCTATCGCTGTTTATCGCCACGGGAATGCAAGGGTAAACATGCCCTTTGTGCACCACAGATGAGCTGTAATCGAGGTGGGGTGAAGGGGAGGGAGTTGGGGAAGGGGAGAGGGAGAGAAGAGGACAAGAAGTCATGTCAATTTACTCATACATGTTACACTGGCACTCAACCAACCGAAAGAGAGAGAGAGACCGCTATCAGCAAGGTGATCACATTGATCAAAGAGAATTCGTAATCATTGGCATCAATGTCTGGGAGATCTGTACTCTGTCTTTCACACTGATGAAAAAGATCGGCCTTAATAAAAGGAAGACGCTGGCCGTCTGTTGGCTGGGGTTTCCAATTCTCGCTTGGTAAATCAAAAGCGTATGGGTCGGGTTTATCCTAAGATGTCGTGTTGCTGAATCACACAGGCCTCTCTGTTGACCACTTTTGATCATCAGTGCGAGACCATCACACTCATTTGTTGAGTATTAAAGAGAATGGTAGAACATTAAGAATTAAACATGGGACTCAGGATTCAATGTAACCATCACTTGCTAAATGCAAGTTAATATTATAAATAAAATTAAAAAAATTATAAATTAATAATGTTTAATATTTATTTCATGTTATGTAAAAATATACACTATTGTACAAAAGTAACTTCTTCTTTTTTTAAATAAATGAATGTTTATTTTGTCGAATAAATGCTGCCCTTTTAAACGTTCCGTTCGTCAAAAAATACTTAAAAAAATGTTCATGGTTTCCACAAAAATATTAAGTAGCACAACTATGATTGATAATGTGATTCATCATCGATAATAAGAAAAAAAAAGTTCCTTGAGCACCAAATCAGCATATTAAAATGATTTCTGAAGGATCATGTGACACTGATGACTAAAGTAATGATGCTGAAAATTCAGCTTTGCTATCACAGGAATAGATTAGATTTTAAAATATATTAAATAGAAAATAGTTATTTTAAATTGTAATAATATCGCTCAATATTAGTTTTCACTGTTTTTGATCAGATAAATGCAGCCTTGCTGAGCATAAGAGATCCCAATCTTTTGAACAGTAGTGTGTTTTTGTATATAATAAATAAATAAGAATAAGAATAAAAAAAATAAGTATTTTCTCAGATTCGCTCCCATTTAGCAGCTGTGATAAAAGTCACAGAAGCATTTACCAATTACATAAGTAAGGAATAATATGCAATTAGCTGGTCATGTTAAGAAAACCGATGATATTGCACAAAAATGTAAATATCGCACAAACATAAACTCTGGTTGTTTTCAGAATATGTGTGATTTTTGAGTATTAATTCCCTGTCATGTTTTGACACAGAGCCAAGAACGCACGAGTCCCTGGCGGTGCCGGATGAGGGTGAGGAAGATGAGAAAGGACTGAAGCGCTGTACAGAAGATGAGGAGGAGGAAGAGGCAGATGGGGAAGGGGAACCCCAGTGGAACGGCCCAGGTCAGTCTCCATCTGTCCCTCTTTCAGGAGTGTTTTACTGATGCATGAGTCACTGGCTCCTCAGGAAGGGCCAGCCGTATTCACACTGTCACCTTGGCAGCCATGAAACAATAAAGGCCAGGACTTTATCAAGATATGCGTTCAAACCAGAAATGATTCAGTCTGATCTGCCTGTAAATGTTATAGAAAGTACTGTCATTCTCATACCACTTTGCGGGGAGAACCTACTGTACACTTTTCAATGCTTTGTCACTTTTTTTCTCAGTGATGCAATGGTCCACAACAACCCCGTGACATCACACATCACACTGAGAATTCAGATAAACTCCACACAATGTCTCAGACATGTTCTAATAGTCTCTGTGAGAGTTGGGACTTGTCTCTTTCAGGCAGCCGGCCCTGATTTAAAGGAATATAACTGGTGCAAATTAATTCATAAGCATTTTTACCATTGATCATGTTATGTTCTTGGTTATTTGTGGTACAAAGGAGCTAACAACAGAAGAGAACATGCAGGTTAATCCGTCGCTTAAATGTAAAGGACAGAATTTAAATAGTTAAACTTGACATACATGTAAATATGAATAATTTTGCTGTATTTATATGATAAATATTAAGTTATATAAAATAATATTATATATATTATATTAACATTCATGTTATATTTTTATTATTTCATAATATTATGCAAATATTCTATTATAGAATATATAATATTCATAATTATTTATATAATAAATAAAGTTGTATAATATATATTATTTTTAAATAACGAAGAGTGCAAAATGCAATTTCAGGTTTGATAAGTTATTAATAAATTAATCCAAGAGCATTTTTATTTAGTTTTTTATGATATATAACTTTGGTCCACTATTGGGTTGCCACTTCATGTTCAAACTGGGTCCTAAAGCAAAGCCAGTTGAGAGCCACTGCCTTTCCTGCTGGAAAAAAAACCCCATCTTAGACCAGCCTAAGCGAATATGCTGGTCTTTCTTGCTGGTTTAAAAGGTGTTTTGGCCCTCTTTCAGCTGGAGACCAGTAAAACCTAAGACCAGCTTATTTTAGGCTAGTTTAAACAGGTTTTTCAGCAGAGATAGAAGTTCCATCAATCACTCCGGTAAAGACTCAAAAGTATGATAAAAAGTATTCATCAACCTCTCAGGTGTTTTTGTGTTGTTTTCTTGCCTTCAAACTGGTTGCATAAAATCGAAGACATCCTAAGAGCATTTTACTGCACTGACTGTAAAAACAAATATGTAGTCTTTAATATGGGCCTGGATAGCGTAATAAGGCGTTTTCTATCATTTTTCTCCATCTTTTTCTCTCAGGACCACACGGCTGAGCAGTACAGCTTATAGCGATAGTGGGGATCTAGTAGAGTATGACATGATTCAATATGCAAGGCATTTTCTTTATCTCGAATATTTAGAAATCGCCTAAATATGTGTGTCTCCCTGTGTGCATGTGTGTGTTTTAATTTTTCACGTCAAGGATGTGTTTATTATCGTCCTGTTCCAGCCTGTCCTTTTAACAGTAATTGGAGTGATATTAATTGCTGTGCGGTTGCCGCTTGATGACAGCGCTGGCGATGTGAGTGCGATAGGCTTTCCCCCCCTCCCTTCGCAAACTAACTGCCAGGAGAATGAGGAAGAGAGGAAGAGGGGGGAGAAAGAGCAAGAGAGAGTGAGAGAGAGAGAAATAAAGAAGGGGGAGCAGTAGTGAGATAGGCCTTCTATCAGTACTGGAGCAGGCGCTGCCTTTATCAGAAGCACGATTGGCAAAAGGGAAACTTTGACCGGTCTGAATTTTTCCCTTATCATCATGACCCCCCTCACACACCACCCCACATCCCACCACTGGTCTCTCCATCCCCACTAACACCCCCCTGCAGAATGCAGACATGCACTTCTTCCTTGTTTCTTGTTGTTTTGGCCCCTCAGCATCAGGAGTGGAGTCGCAGTGTTTGTCCATGCGTTCACTTGGTGTATGTCTCTTTTCCTCATAATCCTCTGGGAGCTGAATGTTCAGTTCTGTGGTAAAAAAAAATGTTTGCATTGTGTTTTCATTAGCAGAGTTCTGTTAATGACCAGACTGACTTCTTTTAGAGAGGACTGGGCCATTTCTGATGATGTCACATCCTGTTTTAGGGCGTTAGGTGATGGAATGGGTATGCAGTGGCAGCCAAACCCATTATTTCTGCATATTTTTTCAGTCATTATGTAGTGTGTTGTCATTCTGTCTGTACTGACTATTTCTCTTGTTTTCCATCTCTGTTTGACCTTTCATATATTGAGCTAATGTTTCCTGAAAGTTCTCAGCTGGCAGATTCTCATCCAATGTCATTCTTATCAGTTTGTATAAAGCTTTATTGTATACGCATACACAAAACTCATAGATAAATAGATAGAGAGAACATGGGCCATAAATAAACAAGTATGCTTATATTATTATATATTCCTTATCAGTTTTGAAGCTGTAAAACTCACATCTTACGGTGTATGATTTTACACTGGGTACAATGTACTTTGAAATCAGTCTATAAGTGAACAAAAAATCGAATGTATATGAGCCTTTTAGCGTATTATACATCCATTTAGAATTGTCACTCAAAAATATGGGTATTATTATTTTTGAAAAATTCCCCATATCATCAAAGGATAGCGCATATCGCTTTTCAACACCTTCCGCATTTTAATTTGCACGGGTGGTCTATCTGTCCTTTAAAGCATCCATACGTAACGTCCGTGGAAAATTCTTTGCTTGTTATTTGTTAATTGCTTCTGTATCTTTATAGAATATTTTTCAGGGTGGGGTTCTGTTGAATGAATTGATAGGCAGTGGTGAGGCAGAAGTGTCAGGAATGGGTTGATATGGCAAAGCAGCTTTTTAATCTATAACGTGTCCTGCTGCATGATATGCAAAATAAATTATGAAGAAAAAAATTATCTTCAAAATGACCTTGCTGGCTGGAGGGTTTGATATTTTCCTCTCTGCTTAAAATTCTTGATATGCAAATGGCCGTCACAGTAATCCCTTCTAGCTGGCGGACCGTTGCTCCTTTTTCCCCTTCTCCCCCTCTTTCTTTCTCTCTCTCTCTCTCTCTCCATCTCGCTTGCTCTTTTAGAGTTTCACAGGATGGAATAGGACCTTGACTAAACTAGCTCCGCATATAACGTTCCTGCTTGGCCAGCATTCCCTCCCCACCAGCATTCCTTATCCACACAAGTTATTCAAATTACTCCAATAAACCATTATAATGGCAATGATAATAATGATTATTATTATTTACCTGGTGCGGTGGGATTTTATCATATTTAATTATAAGGGATCGGAGGGAGCAGCGTGTGCATATTATCAGTGGCATTTAAATGCTGATAAATTATTTGCGGGTGCTGGAACTGGCATTGATGAGAGGGCTGCAGGGATGCTGATAGGTGCGGAGGTGTTGGCCAGGTTTTACAACGTCAGCAGAGAAGCAGGAAAATCTGCATAGACATCCTGAAGAGTCCTGAGCGCTGGAAAATTAAAAACATATCAGCACAGCTCAGAAAGAGTGAGAGAGTGGAACTAAATTTAAATAGAAGTGTATTTGCGGATGTCAGTCCAATGTCATGAAATGTTCCTGCAAATACATACACATATTGGACGTGTTGCTGCAAATATTATTATTAAAATATATATATATACACACACAAAAACACAAAAAAAACACCCGAATACACTCCCTGTCTTCCATTGGTTGGATAAAGATATAGCCTAGATTGTTTCTAACACTCTTCTGAAAACGCCTTGCTGTGGGATCTTGAGAGTGCAGCGGGTTTTATTTTCATTTGAGATGCTATATGTGCTATATGATATGTAATATTCGCGGAACTGTTACTAGTATACTAGTATCTGAATTCGCAAATAGTTTGTTTCTGTCGAGACAATGTAACGTACTTGCTCTGGGACTAGTTTTGGATGAAGACGAGAAGTGCTTGTTGTTGTCGTTTTGTTATCGTTGTACAAGCAGAATGTGACGGTTGGTCGGTGTGGTATTTGTCCCGCCCCTCATCCACTGTGATTGGATGGCTGGGTAAAAAAAAGTGACAGCTATGAGCGTTTCTTTTTTACCCATTTATTACAGCTCATTTATAACTCTCTCACTACAACTCTCGGTGACCGGTAGAGAACGCAGAGCACACGCTTGAAATAGATGCTCAGCGCCTTGCCACGCTGCTGGTGTTTTAAAAACGACCCCCTCCCATTGAAAACAATTGGAAATATAGCTGCAAGCAGCGATTACGGGCCCAAGCCGGTGGCACCGCCACCCCGGTGCCTTTAGTTGCACTAAAGGCACCGAGGTGGCGGTGCCACCGGCTTGGGCCCTCCATCGCTGCTTGCAGCTATATTTATATATATATATATATATATATATATATATATATATATATATATATATATATATATATATATAAAAACCGCCACCCCGGTGCCTTTAGGGTTCCTGTGCACGACGGGCAATAACGTAACTCCGCTTTGACTGTCGAGAAGAAGTCTGCTTTAGAGCTTGCATCAGTGTGGGTTCTGCAAAAGTGCGCATCGAGGGCACATATCAACCACAAAGTATGCGTGAGCACCCTTCTGAAACCTAAAATGAAAAATAAGACACCCTACAGTCTCATGGACTTAACGGCCACATGAAATCAGCAGCCATTGTAAGTACACAACACCGAAAATTCCTATGAAGTGTGGTATATATCAGGCATGAAAACTCCTCACCTTTCGGCGAAATTCGCCGTTTTAAAACCTAAAAGGGTCACCTACGTGATTTGTGCAGATCCGATGAGAAAATATTTTAGGGGGGGGGGGGGGGGGGGGTGTGTTCGAGGTCGAGGCCAGCATTTATCCCCTATAAAGTTACCATAAACTTTACAAAACTATAAGCTTTAAAAAACAATCATCATTCCGAATGCCGAAACATGACAGCCAATACGAGTCAGAGTAACGTTAGGGCAGAAATGTTTTCAAAGTCTTTTACACCGCGAGTCTGAGAACTGGACACACTGCCGAACAAAGAACCGCACGTCGGAAAGCAAGCCTGAGGTAAGTTAGCTTACAATGTTAACTGTCCTGTCAGATACAGACAGCGATGTTGCCAATGTCATTATTTTTTATTTTGACATAGAAGTGGGCGAGATAATATCGCGAGTGGGCGCGGGCGCCGTGAGTGCTGAGCGAGCAGGAACAAGTATTCATTGCGCGGCTCGCGAGCCTCATGCGGCTCGCCAAGCTTTAATTTGTGGCTCGCAGTTGCATGGCGGTAAATAATACGGTGATATGATAATGCATTCACTATAGATATTTTATAAAAACATAACAAGTAGGGCTTTAACATAACCCGTTAAAAACTCAAAGTGTCAGCTCTATTACAAATTATTTCGATCGGATTGAAAGGGGTGGTTTATCGAGAGAACGTGAAAAAACTTGATCGATTGAAAACCGAAACTGAAAGGACGACGTATGACGCGCTGAACAAGCTGTTCTCCTGATTAATAAAGTGTCATATAAATGAATATCCTTTCATTCTATAATTCTCCTTTCACTCAGCATCTGTGAAGTGAAGCAGGACAACGGCTCACCAGTGCTTGTTTCAGATTATCATACAGACGACTGGTTTGGGGCATTTTTGGGATAAATAGTAGTAGTAAATAGTTTTTTTTCTCTGAGACCCGATGAAATACGTAGATCAGCGGCCCATTGGTTCTTTTCTTGATTGACACTGGGCTAGGCCAATCACATCTTTAATGTGAAGTATAGAAATATACTCTTTCAAGTATAGAAATTAGTACAAAACTAATTATGAAAGTTTCCTTTATTTTTCAGTGCATTTGTTTTACAATAGGCTATATGGCTATTACTATCATGGGATTAATATTATAACTATTATTGTAGTAGTAATGTAGACAGACACTGTAACTAAAAGAGTTTTGAAATTTTCTTTGTTTAATTTGCACCAGATTGATGAATTTCACATTAAAAAGCACAAAATTTGTGCCCCCGAACCCCCCTAGAGTGGCAGAGGATATGCCGCATCCTTCTCACCTTTTTTACCCCTGACCTGTTTTCATGCCTGATATATATTCATTGAAATTACTGTACTTTAAAACACTTGTTTAAAAGAAAAAACACATGTATACATAGTATAAAACACTAGATGGCACAATATACCTAGTTTTAATAGTCTTTCTGCCCCCCTCCCCACACACACAGAGACAGGGGGGGCTGTCTGTGTGTGTGCCCTCCCTCCCCTCCCAACACAGACACACACAGGGGGGCTGTCTATGTGTGTGTGTGTGCCCTCCCTCCCCTCCCCACACAGACACACACACACACACACACACACACACACACACACAGAATGGCTGGGGGAACTCTGTCAGAGAGAGGCAGAGAGAGACAAAACCACATTCAAACCAAAATATCTGACTTCCTGTTGGTCGGAGCTAATGACTGTAAATCAGAAAGTTGTCCGGCTCGATGTGCACAATATACATACCAAGTTTTGTGACTGTAGGTAAAACTAACCCCCCCACTTTTGTCAAAAGTAACACTTCCTGCTGCCAGTTGGTGGCGCTATAACTTTGACTCACATTAGTTACATCCATGTGATCGCTCTCTTACAACAAACACGCTACTGAAGTTTCATCAAGATCAATTAATGTATGAAGACGTTATAACACATCGTGTTTCTCTTTTCTCGCCATAATTTCGTTTCCTCACCACGGCCAAACTGTTCGAGATATCAAAAATCCGTCCGCAATTTAGTATCCTCAATGTCTTGACGTCATGCTGACCGAGTTTGGTTGCGATTGGATGAATTTTCTAGAAAGAGTGTTTCAAATTCCAGGGGCATGCGTTTTCATACCACCCACAATAGCCGACTTCCTGTTGGGCTGGCGTAAAACTTAGAGCACGAAAGTTGTTCGGCCCGATGAGATCTAAATGTGTACCGAGTTTCATATTATTACATGCAAGCGTGTTTGATATATACGGACAAGTGTTTGAATCCCATTCCAGGGGGCGCTGTCGAGCCCCCCTGCCACGCCCGGGTACCAGCTTCAGCCGCGGGTTCTGACCTGTGTGCAAAATTTCAAGAGTTTTCGAGCACGTTAAGGGCCCCAAAAGTTAGGGATGCATCGATCCGATATTCAGTATCGGTATCGGCTCCGATATTGCCATTTTTGCCAGATCGGGTATCGGTCAGACGAGGCCGATCCAAATCCGATATTGTGCGTATACTATTCTGTGCTATTGTTAAGCCCCACAAAAGGCACAAAAACATTATAAAGCACCATAAAGTTGTCGTGCACTATATTATAAGTGTTCGGAAGCCATTATATAGTATAATGTGAGAGAAATTAATATTTAAGTCATTAAATTCAAGATCACGTTCACTTTTCCCTCCGCTGCGGCTGTCAGTCATTCTCCATTCAGCATCAAGCAGTGCGTCACGTTCGGTTACGAGTCAACACGATGAAAAACTCTCTCCAAGATGATTCAAAGTTACTATAATTATACTTGATCTGTAGATAAAGGGCTATGGTTTTGCATTAAACAACTTTATCTTGCTGGACTTTATTGCTGTACCTTAATCATGTTAACGTTACTTTCTACCGGGTGTCTCTCACAACACTGGAGTAGAGTCAGAGCATTATAATTGTTCTTCACGCGCAGAGTAACTGACATTTAAAACTGTTTAAAGAAAATGCTCTGTTTAAAGAAACTATTGCATAGATGGATAGATACTGTATAATACACTACGCATCAATATGCCTTTCCTTTGTGATTTGAACTTTTCAATGCGGAATCGACGCGCTGCGCGCTGTGACTCGTGTTGCTTCATGCGCATCATTCTGCGCTCGCGATGCGCATAAGCGCTGTGTGCCGCACTGTACTGGAGCCTTTCATATCATAATACAGCGACGCAATGAACGATTATTTCTAGTTCTGTCCTATCTATCATATGTTGCTGCCTCATTAAACCGCTGTGCTATAAATTTAAAACATGTCTCAATTTTATAGTAGGCCTAGGCTATATATAAAATAACTAATCTTTTTGATTTTTGTTATCTTGTTTTTCATGAATGTATTTTACAACAATACAAAGAGCAATGTGTAACGTTTTACCAAATTTAGTGTTACACTTATTGTCTCATATTTGTTCCCCACTAAATGTTTTTTTCATGTTCAGATTTAATACAATTATTGTGCACTTGTGATTTTTTTTTTGGCTAAATTTTACTGCTGAATTATCCACTAATCTAGTTTATAATAGCATTTTTGTCACAGATTATGATCATATTTTTTTTTATTTGTTGTTTTTCTTTATAATGAAGTTGTCTGTATTAAGTAGATTGTGTTTAACACAAAATAGTGACTATCAGTTCAACACACAGAGTTATAGAAATTCTACTTGATTAAAAATAAAAAACTGTGCTGGTATCGGATTGGTATCGGTATCGGTCGATACTCAGAATGTTTGGTATCGGATCGGATCGATTCTGAAAAAATGGTATCGTTGCATCCCTAAAGTGCCCGAGATTTTGCACACAGCAGAGACAGGGTTAAACTAAACTAGCCCCCCTCCTCACACACACACACATACACAGATCCCCCCCTCCCCTCCCCACCCCACACAGACAGACACACACACACAGAATGCCAGAGAGACAGAGAGAGACACAATTCACATTGAAACCACAATATCTGACTTTCTGTTGGTCGGAGCTAATGACTGTAAATTAGAAAGTTGTTTGGCTTGATAAGATCAATACACACGCTGAGTTTTGTAACTGTAGGTAAAACTATAACTAAGTTATAACACACTTTATGCATCCTTTTTTAATCATAAATTCGTTTCCTCGCCACGGCCAAACCGTTCGAGATATCAAAAATCCGTCCGCAATTTAGCATCCTCCATGTCTTGACTTCATGCACACCGAGTTTCGTGGTCATCGGATGAATTCTCTGGGAGAAGTGTTTCAAATGCCAGAACATGCGTTTCCATACAGCCCATAATAGCCGACTTCCTGTTGGACTGGCGTAAAACTTAGAGCACGAAAGTTGTTCGGCCCGATGAGATCTATATGTGTACCGAGTTTCATATTATTACATGCAAGCGTGTTTGAGATATGGACATGTTTTTGAATCCCATTCCAGGGGGCGCTGCCGAGCCCCCCTGCCACGCCCGGGTCCCAGCTTCAGCGCGGCTCTAATGGCCGCGGGTTCTGACATTTGTGCAAAGTTTCAAGAGTTTTTGAGCACGATAAGGCCCCCAAAAGTACCCAAAAGGTAGTAAAATAATAATAATAATAAAGAAGAAGAAGAAGAAGAATAATAAAATATATATATATATATATAAATATAAATAAATATAGCTGCAAGCAGCGATTACGGGCCCAAGCCGGTGGCACCGCCACCCTGGTGCCTTTAGTTACACTAAAGGCACCGGGCTGGCGCTGCCACCGGCTTGGGCCCTCCATCGCTGCTTGCAGCTATATTTATTTATATTTATATATATATATATATATATATATATATAAAAAGCCGCCACCCCGTTGCCTTTCGGGTTCCTGTGCACGACGGGCAATAACGTAACCCCGCTTTGACTGTCGAGAAGAAGTCTGCTTTAGAGCTTGCATCAGTGTGAGTCTTTCTGCTCCCCTCCAAACACACACAGAAAAGGGGGGGGGCTGTCTGTGTGTGTGCCCTCCCTTCCTCCCTCCCCACACACACACACACACACACACACACACACACACACACACACACACAGAGAATGGCAGGGGGAACTCTGTCAGAGAGAGACAAAACCACATTCAAACCAAAATATCTGACTTCCTGTTGGTCGGAGCTTATGACTGTAAATGAGAAAGTTGTCCGGATCGATAAGCACAATATAGAGACCGAGTTTTGTGACTGTAGGTAAAAATAACCCACCCACTTTAGTCAAAAGTATCTTGAAAGTAACACACTTCCTGCTGCCAGTTGGTGGCGCTATAACTTTGACTCACAATAGTCACATCCATGTGATCGCCCTCTTACAACAAACACACTGCTGAAGTTTCATCAAGATCAATAAATGTATGAAGACGTTATAACACATTGTGTTTTTCTTTTCTCGCCATAACTTCGTTTCCTCGCCACGGCCAAACCGTTCGAGATATCAAAAATCCGTCCGCAATTTAGCGTCCTCAATGTCTTGACTTCATGCTGACCGAGTTTGGTGGCGATAGGATAATTTTTCTTGGAGGAGTATGTCAAATTCCAGGGGCATGCATTTTCATACAGCCCATGATAGCCGACTTCCTGTTGGACTGGCGTAAAACTTAGAGCACGAAAGTTGTTCGGCCCGATTAAATCTATATGTGTACCGAGTTTCATATTATTACATGCAAACGTGTTTGATATATGGACCAAGTTTTTCGGACCACGTTCAAGGGGGCGCTGTTGAGCTCCCCTGCCACGCCCGGGTACCAGCTTCAGCCCAGCCCTGATGTCCGCAGGTTCTGATCTGTGTGCAAAGTTTCAAGAGTTTTCGAGCACGTTAAGGGCCCCAAAAGTGCCCGAGAAGTCCCACACAGCAGAGAAAGGGTTAAAATAAAGCCCCCCTCCTCTCTCACACACACAGACACTGAGAGAGACTGGCAAAATTCCCATCAAATCACATTCAAACCAAAATATCTGACTTCCTGTTGGTCGGAGCTAATGACTGTAAATTAGAAAGTTGTCCGGCTCGGGGAGATAAATATAAATACCGATTTTTGTTACTGTAGGTAAAACTAATACCCCATTTTTGACTAAAGGTGGCGCTACTGAGCCCCTTACCACGCCCGTTTCTGAAACTTCACACATGCCTAGTACCTAATAAATCTGATATGCATGTTGAGTTTCATGCAATTTGAAGCATGTTAAGAGCCTCAAATGCACCCAAAAAGAATATAAAAGTTTAAAGCGTTGCCATGGCAACAGTATTTAAGATATCAATAATTCTTTCACAGGTCTACATCTGCCGTGTGTTTACATTATACACATAAAGTTTGAAGCAAATCGGGTAAAAATAAGAGGGTGAATTCAAAGCATTTTGAAAGTGACACACTTCCTGCTGCCAGTTGGTGGCGCTATAACTTTGACTCACAATAGTCACATCCATGCGATCGGCCTCTTACAACGAACACACTGCTGAAGTTTCATCAAGATCAATTAATGTATGAGGATGTTATAACACACTTCCTGTTTCCAATATTCGCCATAAATTCGTTTCCTCGCCACGGCCAAACCGTTCGAGATATCAAAAATCCCCTCGCAATTTATCATCCTCCATGTCTTGACTTCATGCACACCGAGTTTCGTGGTGATTGTTTGAATCGTCTAGGAGGAGTATTTTAAATTCCATTGCATGTGTTTTTTAAACTACGCCAAATAGCCGACTTCCTGTTGGGCTGGGGTAAAAAGTCAGAGCACGAAGGATATATGAACCGATGAGATCTATAAGTGTACCGAGTTTCATATTATTACACGCAAGCGTGTTTGATTTATGGACCAAGTTTTCGGACCGCGTTCCAGGGGGCGCTGTCGAGCCCCCCTGCCACGCCCGGGTACCAGCTTCAGTCCGGCTCTAATGGCCGCGGGTTCTGACATTTGTGCAAAGTTTCAAGAGTTTTTGAGCACGTTAAGGCCCCCAAAAGTGCCCAAAAGGTAGTAATATAATAATAATAAAGAAGAATAATCCGGAGGAAAACAATAGGGCCTTCGCCTTTTCAAGGCTTGGGCCCTAATAATAATCCTAAGAAAAACAATAGGGCCTTCGCCTTTTCAAGGCTTGGGCCCTAAAAATACGCTAGCCTCAACCTCAATATTAACGAATAGCAGAGTTCACACCAACATATATAACGATAACGGCACAGAGAAACAATATTATTGGAATCACTTTCAAAATTATTTTATTCAGCCAATGAACGATAAAAACATTGACAGCCAATCAGAATCCACCCTGCTGTAACAAGCTCAAGCCTTTTAAAGTGACAAGCACACGCTTAGAATAAACAAAACGATTCTCCGCTGGTGTGGATGCTAATATAGTTATCTATAGTTATTTTATAGTTATCGTTCTTAGTGTGAGTGGACCTTAAGTCTGGGTATCCGTGTTTTGATTGTGTTATATTTTTCACGGTAAAATACTCGTAAATCAGATGAACCCAGAAGTAGAGAACTGAATATTACTGTTCAAACAAGTGAGTTGAATGTAATTGTTATACAGAGTAGCGTGTGGTTAGTCCTTGTTAAACATATTTATATTGTTCTCAGGGAGACAAAAGCGCCTGGAGTCTGAGGTTTTATCAGACGCGTCTACAACACCCGACTGCAGGAGTGAAATTCACTGGCGAGTCATTCAATCTCATCCCTGGACCCATTGTTTCGCTGCTGAATGAGGAAGCTTAGATCAGAGCGCCACAGTGTATGGATATAATATCCAATTGTGCTCAGCATTTCAAAGTTAATTCAAAAGATTCATTCACAAGTTTATTTTGATCTGCTGTCACTCTCAATGGAAGGGCATTGGTGGCACTGATGCTTTGCTAGACCTTTAATGATCTATATCCTGCAGTACAAAACTGAATTTCTTGATTTGGCATCTTTGTTTTTTTCCTCATCATTTCTTGAATGTGTTTTGGGAGCGGAATTTAGTGGAAACCTGAAACCACTATGTTGGTGTCTGTCCTGACAAACTCGGCTCAGCCTAAACATGCTAATAATCTTGACATGCTGTCAGTTATGTGGTCAGTGTGGTTAAGCTGATTTGGGTTACACATACAAGTGCTAAAGAAATACTAATCATAAAAAGTCTCCGTTACATAAACTCAAAGCAGATCTGTAATTGTGTATGACTGACTATTTAACTTCTACATGCTGTAGAAGTTTTTTTTGTTTTGATTATTTAGTAAAATATTGAATAGAGAGAGAGCACTGTCAAATCTAACAAGTTTAATAATGTAACAGGTTCATGGAAAAAAAGGAGCATGATAGCAGGTGTTTTAAGAGAGTGACAGTATGAAGTGCCATTGTACAGCAGCACCTGGTGTTTTGCCAGTGTACCAAACTTAATGTGTTTTTTCTTCATTCCTGTGTCGGCGAGAATGTGTCGGCAGTGTAGATATATCAGAAAGACCGCCTGTGAGCTCGATGGTTTTCAGTTATTCTGATTATCTTGCCTTCTTTTGCAATCTTAAATTATTTCTTCCTGAGATCCGGCTGTGGTTGTGCTGCACTATGAGGGACTCGGGCGAAGCTGTTATCTGAGGCTGAGCAGAGCGGGACCAGCGTCAGACCGTTAACTTCCATTCTCAGTCGCTCTCACTTCCCCACGTTACCCTCTTATCCCAGCACAGCGTGTTCCCCAGATTCCTGACCTGACATATTGGAGTTGTAAATTATCTGTATCTGTTTATAATGGTTATGTTTTGGATATTTATCTGCATGCTCAGTTCTCGTTTTTACATTTAGATCATCTTAGCTGTCATCTTGCGCTCCCTTTAAGTTTATCTTTAACAACAAATTATTGAAAAATAATTCAATAACATCTTAAAATCACATCATTATCCATTTTTTTATATGGCGAATTATAATTATGTGATGACTAAATTCACTTTTAGCATTTCAAATAATTTAATTCATACTTAAGTGATTTATTGCGAATTTGCCTACAGCATTTTAAGTAATACTTTACAATAAGGTTCCATTGCATTTGTTAACTGTAGTTACCTACATCATTTAACATGAACTAACAATAAAAAATACTACTAAAGCATTTATTCGTCTTAGTTAATGCTAATTTTGACATATACTAAATAATACATTGTTCAAGTCAAAAGTTGTATTTGTTAAATTATTTAATGGGCCTGATCATGAACTAACAGTGAACAGTGGTATTTTTAATAACTAACGTTAGCAAAGATTAATAAATACTGTAACAAATGTATTGTTCATTGTTAGTTAATGTTAATTAATACATTAATGATAAATTAATAAATGAAAAAGTGATAAATAATTAATTTTGTCTAAAAAAACACTCCGGCGGGGAAACCTGTCCCTCACATGAGATCACGGCAATTCCCAGTGGACAAAAGTCCCGCCCCTCATTTTTTCTTGTTCGAGAAGCCGTTTCATTTAGATATACATCACAACAGAGAAGAAAAGACTTTTTGCAACTTCCGTTTCATGTTGACTTTAGCTAATGGGACCTTATTGTAAAGTTTTACCAGATTATAATATCTGCAATGTCTTGGCTATTAGTCATTACATGAAAATAATAATTGGCTTATGTGTATCAGCCAGAAATTTAAAGGGATAATTCACCCAAAAAATGTAAATTTTATTTATTATTTACTCAAGCTCACGTTTCGAGAATTTCTTTCTTCTGCTGAACACAAAAGAAGATATTTTGAAGAATGTTGAAAAAGCTAACAGAACAGTTGATGGGCCCAATTGACTTCCATAGTATGTTTTCCCCCATCAACTGTTAGGTTACCGACATTCTTCAAAAAAAAATATTTTGAGTTCAACAAACTCATAAAGGTTTGGAACAACTTGAGGGTGAGTAAATGACAGGGAGGGGGGAGGGGGGGGTGAACCATCCCTTTAAGAATAGCATCCCTACTACTCGACTAACATGTCTTTAATTTGTTAAGAAACGTTTTCACAGCCACTGGTGCCCCCTTAAAAAAACTAATCGGTGCCCTGGGTATGCATGTTCTTTTTTTTTTTTTTTCAAGAATCAAAATATCTGATGGGCTATACACGATTCAGTTATAGTTTTTTTTCATAAATTAACAGTAACAAATGTGTCTTAAGTTTGTCAGTTTGTATAATTTTTTTTCTCACTGTGTTGTTGTTTTTTTGCTCTTGGCGCACATCCCACACACCTGCAGAATGCTGGAACTTTATTGCGCACAGTGAGCTGCGGGACAATCGTCCCACACTTGTGGTTAAACGGAGCTCAACGGCAACATAATAAAACTCACTAACGTCACATGAAAACAGTTTAGACTGTTTATGTTCAGAACAACCCTCCGTGTGTGAATAAGTGAGCATTTCCCTGTATCGTATGTCTCGCACAATGATGATTGACTGTAGGAAGGGGCATTTATCTGTAATTAAGAACATACTCTTCCCTTTCTGTCTGTCACTCTCTTACCCTGTTGATGATTGAGAGGTGTGGGCTTTAATCTAGAGGAACATTTCTCACTGCCGTCCCCTGCCGCTATCTCCCCAGCTGCTCCATGTGGCCCACGAACTGGCGGCTGCAGACGGGACACTGCCACGCCGATTACCAGCCCTATCAGATGCCTGCGCTTTCCTGCCGCTTCCTGTCTCTCTTTCTCTGCCCCGCATTTCAGTTTGTCCTTCCTCCCTCCTGCCCTATATCTTTCCTCCGCCAGGCCTTGCTTTTTCTATGTGCCACTTGCATCTGTCATTTGTGCCATGTTTAAATATGTGAGAAATATTTTACAGCCACTTGTGAAGAAACGGGCAGCAAAGGGCTGTTTTGCATTGATATTAGATTAATGGTTGGATAAAATCCTATTAGATTAAATATTTGTTTAGTTTAGTTTAAAGTTTATTTCCTTCAGACTTTTAGTCATAGGCAGTTTCCTATTTCAGTCAGTTCATTTTTTTTATTCCATTGTATGTCAATTTGTTACAACACACAGTTTCCTCAAATACTATTTAGACCGATTAGCCATGCAAAAAAAAAAAAAACCGTTGTAATAAAGTATTAAGCCAAATGGCATTTTTGTAATGAAAGTGAAAAAACATTGGAATTGGTTGCAATTAGTTCAAATGGCTTGAAAAATGTTTTGTGTAAAGGTCTATCATAATTTGTTTGCCGATTCCACTTGTTTATTTGGATATTTGATTTAATGCAGTGATAGTCGTGCATTTTAAATGTTCACCAAATGTGTGTATGCACTCACTGAAGTCATGTTTTTAGTGTTTAAATTCTCTCACCCCATGTATTTCAGTGTTATTCCCCATACTTTCCTTTCAGAATCTAAATCCTTACGCCGCTATCATCAAAATGTCCTTTTTTTCCAGCCAGAAGGAGTTGCTAAAGTAGACATGAAATAATTATTGAATTAATTATCAAAGTCACATACCGTACAATTAATTTGATGGCTTTTCCCGGAGTCTTTTCCCCTGTCTATGCAGCGAGAATGTCAAGAAACATTTTCTAATTAATTTATGTGTGATTATCAGGACGAGTTTCTGGAAGGTCCTCACTTTCAATTTGTGAAAGGGTAACGGTGGTGGAAGACAAGGAAAAGCAGTTGAAAACGCACACACACAAGATCAGGCCTGCAGTCATACAGGAGATTACAGAGCATCCATATGCTCTCTTAACCAGGAGACAGAAGTCAAATGTGTAAATTAATTAAAATAGCTGCGTTAAGGGTGAGAATTGAACACAAAACTATTCTCCTAAAGCAACGTATTACCTGTTTAAGCGTCAGTTTAAAAACCCCATGAAATCAAAATTATGTGAGTTAATGGAGTTATGTGTCTATTAGCTAAGAAGCAAATCGATCTACTTTTCTAAGCTAAAATCCTTTTTAGCAGATAAATACGCATTTAAAATGTACATCCACGTGAAGGAAAATGGACCACAAAAACTGAAGGCTCATCTTGCACTACACAGATTTTTGTCCAATCTAAAACTCTCCAAAAACGAATGTCTCTGTAGCAAATCATAGTTCAGGAGTGTGAAGTAACTAAACCATAGTTTCTGACCCCTTAAAAAACAGGACAAAACTGTCCTATTTTGAGGTGATCTCCTTGTGTTTTGAGATCAGTAGAGACTTACTTGTTGCTTTCTTTTTGTTTTAGATAAGTGGATGCTTTAGGTATAGGCTAAAGTTGAATGATCTAGCATGATTCATTACACAACGGTTTGTTTAGCTGTCTCTTACAGTAGTTATCCTCTTGGTTCCTTGCATCTGGTTAAATGATCTTGGCCAAACATTAGATTTAAATATATTTCTCATTGCGCCCATCAGACCTGCATTTCCCTCATTTCTGCTATAAACTCTCTCCAGCACATCACATTTTTCTCCATAGTGGAATCTAACATATACAACTCACAGTCTTTATTTGTTTCTCCAGGCGTGTGTCTTCAAAGCCACATCTTTGCAGCAGTTTGCAACGCTTTCTATTTAAGCATAGTTCATCTTCCCTACCCCTTTGCATATTTGCTGTTTGGCATCAGCTCTTCTCCAGGCCTTGTGTTGGTCAGATAAAAGTTCAGAAGTACAGTTAAGAGAAATTAGTTGTGTAAACAGTAGTAAATGTCATTGATAAAGTTCTGTTGAAGCTCATCTGATGAGAGTGGCGAACGCAGGTGTCTTATCTCTACCCAGCAAAAGAAGGGTAAAATGGAAATGATGCCGTGCTGAATATACGATGCCTATCCCAGAAATTTGTATCTTCTCAACCGAACTCTTTGACCCACGGACGCTTGGGTGAGTTATCTCTCTCTGTGTGTGTGTGTGTGTGTGTGTGTGTGTGTGTGTGTGTGTGTGTGTGTGTGTGTGTGTGTGTGTGGATCACTGCTGATGAACTACTGAATAGCCACTCCTCTACTTGTGTTACACTCATGCTCGCTGACAAACACGCTTACACACTCTATTTTCACTCTTTATGGGTTAGGAAAGTGTGGGATTTGTCATTCAGCAGAGGTTAAACCCCACCTATTAGCGTAGGGTCGGAGTGTGGCTCCGATAAAGATTTCCTGTTGTACTGTGTCAAAAAATCAATGGCCGTGGAGCGATCTCCTCATTTGATATCAACAATAGTCTTTTTAAAAATCAATTAGTCCTGATAGAGAAGCCCAAAGAGCTACGGAAAACCTGAATAGAGCCCGACTGGATAACTACATGCTCTTTTTAGCCAACAAAGAGGAGTCATTGGAGCTTTAAAATATGAACTCGCTCAATGTTGCGGTTATGAGAATATGAGGATGATTGTGTTTTTCAGGAACATGTCTGATAAGGTTAAAGCTAAAAGGGAAATTAAGTATTAGGCCGTTACCTGACAAATATCAAATTATATGGAGAGGAGAATTCACAGTGTTTGTTAATTCCATGCATTGTTTTTAGGGATGCATTGATGTTTAAATCCTGGTGGATACCATCAATATTACATAGCTGACAATAATTTATCATGTCATGTCTAATTACTGATAATTGGCTGATATTAAAATTCTATACTGTTTTGTCTAAAAAAATAACTCCAATCAATAATTTTAAATGCTACTAGTGAATTTAGGTATCACAACATTATAATGTACACCTTGAAAAATGAACATTCATGTTCAGATTTTCGAAACATTACATTTAAAGTGATTAATTTAGTAGTGATTTTTAAAGATTTAAGTGAGTATTAGATGACGGCAAAGGCGACCTAAATGTAAAAACAGGGAAATGACACATGCACAATTAGGCTAAATATATTGAATATTGTCCTTTACCAAAATGGTACCGATGTACTATGCATCCCTAGTTGTTTTAGCATAATAGTAGTAATAATGCAGCAGGTAATGATCGCAACATGATTGGAAAATCTGGGATGTTTGCGTGATGTAATTCTGCAACTGTTTATTCAATTCCCCTCTCTGTGTTTGTCTGTGTGTGGGTTTTACACATACGACTCCCAGAGCGCAAAGTTAAAGCCACAGCCCATCAGTAACCGTTTTCCACTGGATTCTGTGAGATTGGTAATTACATGTCTCTTTTATGGCAGTTTGAGCTTTTTTACCCGCATTCTTCTTTCTTGACTCCCCATAACCCTGACTGCCAACTTTAATCAAAATATCTGGGATCAAAAACCCCGTCCTGCATATACAACACATCCATGCAAATGATGTAAGAAGTAAAACACAAACATGTTCATTTAGAATTGTTTGTTTTAAGAAGGACATTTTGGACCCCAGGGAGTTTTTTTGGTTGGGTTTCCTTAAAGGATAATTCCGGTATTTAACACCTTGGGCCCTATTTTAACGATCTGAAACGCAAGTGTCAAGGTGCAAAGCGCAAGTAACTTTGTGGGCGGATCCCGGCGCTGTTGCTTTTTTCCCGGCGGGATAAATGACTCTTGCGCCTGGCGCAAATGTAAAAGGGGTTGGTCTGAAGTAGCTTCATTATTCATAGGTGTGGTTTGGGTGTAACGTGAAATAAACCAATCAGAGCATCCTCTCACATTCCCTTTAAGAGCAGGCGCGCTTGTTCCATGGCGGATTGATATTATAACGGCGGATTTGCCAGCGCACGCCAGTAGCGGTTCACAGCCGAGGAGACCGACGTTCTCGTCAGGGCCGTAAAACACAGATAAGTGACAATGGGGATGATGGGAGAAACCCACCCAAATTAGCTTTGGTTAAACAGGCGTATAATTTGGGTAAATGTGTAGCCTAATCTAGATTTTTTTTTTTTTTTAAATCTAGATAGATCTTTTTCTCATCTTCACGGACACAACAACGATTTCCCTCGTGTTTTAATATTTTTCCTTGTAATAATGTATGATTTGCAAAAATGAAAACTGCTGCGTCTGTTTATATTAGAGAATCAAAGTGGATGCGCGTTAACATTATGGCCAAGCACGCGCCCTTAAAATACCATATCACTAACGCGCAACGTGCCACTGTCTTTAGACTGTTTTTTTCCTAGTCAGTGGCGCAATTGCTTTCTAAAACTGGAAAATAGCACCATGGAAGTTTTGCGCCGGAACACGCCGCCTCTTTGCGCTGAACCGCCCCCGCGAGCGCAAGTTCATTCCCTAATTTACCGACGTGCGTCTGTGGAGGGAAAAGTCCGCTGTGCGCGGGTGCAAAATAGGAATGATATATGCGTCGGTGTTCAAAGTCAATTGCGCTGGGTGCAAGATAGGGCCCCTTGAGTCTATATTGTAGTTTGTTTTGGATGAACAAGAGTGGTGGACAACATTTTTTTGACAATGGTTCCTCTCTCGAGTTTTTGACTATAAAAGAATTGGCCATGGACCCATTTAACATTGGAGTCAATGGGCATGTCCGAAAATGTAATTAAAACAACCTTTAACATTAGTTTTCAAAACTGTGCAACTCACCGAGTGATTAGTGATGTTAGTTGATGTTCCAGAAACAAAAAGTGTTGCGAAATACAGTTTCTGTCGTGTTTTATTCGTCATTTTGTAAAATCCCATTGAATTCTGTTGAAGGACTGAGTGCTCGTTAATATAAATGCGCTACTGGAAACGGAAAGGGGGCTGTTTACATTTGGTCGATGTAGTCTTTTTGCTCGCTTCCGTTTCTCATAAGGCTAGCGAGCAGAGCAACTGTGCTCCGGGAGAGTAAGCGAAATAAACAAACAAAACCTTGAAAATATTGAAAGACGTGACCACTGACCAGTGCAATATGAAGTTGAACTCGACTGTGACCGTGAGTGTCCCGCGAGACATAAACATCGGTTATCGCCATCAAGTGGTCGGGAGTGTGCTAACGCTTCAGATTCAAATATTGAGCGGAAGTTACACAGTTGTGAAGTGTCTGAAAAAATAGTTCCACTATAGCAAAATAAACGGATTGGAATCATATATTGCAACGATATATTGTTTATAATCATCAACGAACACCACTAACCACTCGGTGAGTTTAACAGTTTTGTAAACGAACATTATTGGCTGTTTTAATGACATTTTCGGACATGGCCATTGACTCCAATGTTAAATGGGTCCATGGCCAATTCTATTATAGTCAAAAACTCGAGAGAGAGGAACCATTATCAAAAAAATGTTGTCCACCACTCTTGTTCATCCAAAACAAACTACAATATAGACTCAAGCTGTTAAATACCGGAATTATCCTTTAAGGTTCACCCAAAAATTTAAATTCTGTCATCATCAATCACTCACCCTCTTGTCATTCCAAACCCGACTTTCATTCATCTTAGGAACACAAATGAAGATCTTTTTGATGAAATCTGAGAGCTTTCTGTCCTCCGTTGTCAGCTACGCAACTACCACTTTGACGCTTCAAAAAGTTCATAAAGAGATCGTCAAACTAATCCATACGAATTGGTTTAGTCCAAATTTTCTGAAGAGACTATGTAGGCTTCTACAGATTTACAGATTTAATGTAGGCTTTTATTCACATATAAACCTTGATCAGTGAACATAAACTTACATTGGTTCTTGCGGAAGCTCAAACGGCTGCTTTGAGCCTGGGTTCTCCCAAGATTTTTTATTTCTCCATTAGGTCACCTGATGGAGTTTTTTTCGTTTCCTTGCCACTGTTGCCTTTGGCTTGCTCAGTTGGGGATGTTCAATTTAATGAATCAATCAATAATACTATTGATTAGCATTACCAAACATGGACGTTTTATTATTATTTTAATTTAATACTGTGAAGCTGCTTTGATACAATCTGTATTGTGAAAAGCGCTATACAAATATTCTTGACTTGACTTGACTTGACTGCTTAACACGAGAACGAACCTCATCGGTTCTCGCACGTCAAGCAAACATGCTTGAGCTTCTGTTTATCATAACTGATGTGTGAGATGATGAATGTTTTTATATGTGAATAAAAGCCTACATTCAATCTGTTCATCATATAAAGCTATCATGTTTCTTAAGAAAATTTGGACTTAACCGCTCAATGTATATGGATTAGTTTTATGATCTCTTTATGAACTTTTTGAAGCATTGAAGTGGTAGTTGCGTAGCTTTCAACGGAGGGACAGAAAGCTCTCAGACTTCATAAAAAAGATCTTCATCTGTGCTCTGAAGATTTACAAAAGTCTTACAGGTTTGGTACGTCATGAGGGTGAGTAATTAATGACAGATTTTTTGAGTCCTCTTTAAAAGGAAGCACATGGTTGTGATAACTGTTAGTACGACTAGTTGCTCAACTCCCACCATTGAGTGATTTGCGTTGCCTTCAGGGTGTTTACCGCACTGCTGCTGCTCGAGAATTGCTCTTTTGTAGAATGTTTCCCTCTAGTATGTTATGCAGCTGAATTCATCCTTTCTTCTATCTTTCGTTCTTTCTTTCTTTCTTTCTTTCTTTCTTTATGTCTGTGTTTTGTCTGATGGTGTTGTGTTAATGATGGGGTGATTTTCTTTTTTATATTGCACACTGGCCGCTTTGGTGTCTGCGGAGGCAGTCATATTGATAAGGCGCTGTGTGGACACTGCCAGTGTGTAGAGCTATTGATAAGAGCTGTGTGGACTCATCGCTATCGATAAGAGTGGCGTATATTTTTGGGAACCAGTCACGCAGAGCTATCGATAAGGTTGATGGGGGTTATTGTAGGGGAGTTGCTATGGCCTAACACAAGGGCAGCGTCACAATTGTGTCAGTGTATTGTGTGGGAAAATGGTAGGGTTTTAAAGATAAGACTTCTTGGTCTAGAGAGAAGCTGTTCGGGTTGTTCACGTAAATTGTAAATTGTCCAGCAGAGGCCCTGAGAACAATTAGCTTGATGGAAAGTTGTGGCAGAACTGTCTACTTAAAGTCACCATGAAATCAAAATGGACAATTCCTATTTTGGAATAATTCAGTATTTATTTACAAGAAGCCATTTCACTCAGATAGCTGTGATAGTTTTTTCTTCCCTATTGTGACGTTTATATCTGAGTGAAATGGCTTCTTGTACAAGATAGAGTGTAGGGCGGGACTTGATTTTGTTCATCGGGAATTGATTGGATGGTTGAATTGTTGTGGTTTGCTATTGGTCAATCTCATGTGAGTGACAGGTTGTCCCGCCCTCATGCCACGTCATCAGAGAAGCGATGTCGCTGAAAGGGGGAGGGGAAGTTATTTGGATTAAAGATAAAGAGGGCACATACATTTTTTTGAAAACAATTATGTTTACGAATAAATCATTTACAGTAAATACTGAATTATTCCAACAACAAAAAATATATTTATTTATTTATTTATACATTTAATATTGTTTTATGTATAGCATTTAATATTACCATGTTTCATGTGTTGTTAAAACTTATAATAGTCTACTTATTATTAATGTCAAATTATATAATTATTATTATTATCAATAGAAGTAGTATGTATTATTAATTAATGAATTCATATATTTTATTGGATATATTTGTCTTCATTTTTACACTTTGAAAGTTTTATTTAAAACTTTTTTTGTCATTGCTATACAGGAATTTTGTATAGATTCTATTGAGAATCACTTTTGAGAGTAAAAGAAAAAACATCTGGTATTGAGAATTTTGGGTAAAATGGGCTTAATTGCCACTTTAAAAATGCAACAATTTAAAGGGTCTTAAAATCGTTTTCTTTGTTTGTTTTGTTAACCTGGACCTTTTTCTGTTGAATTCACTAATTCAGACTTTTGAGATTTGACTCTACCTGTTGGCAGTCACCATCTGCTGAGCACAGATGGTGTAGGAATTGCTTATGTAGGAATTATGCCAGTGATATATTGGTAATAATGTCTGCTGCAGTGATAAGATTGGGTCATGTGAGAGGTCAGGGTGGGTACTGATGCTGGGCTTAGATTAGAAGACATGCAATAGATAGGAGTCATTGACTCTCTCCTGCGGATGTATGACACTGGACTTCAGACCGCTGATAGAGGCCCAGCCTCTCATTAATAATGAACCAAACCCACCACCGACTGATTTATAACTAATCATTTAATACTGCCTTTTAGACAATGCTTTGCATTGAAAATATTTTGACGGCACCTAAAATGAATCTTTGTCCCGGCAAATATATATTTGATCATTTTAATGTGATGATACCTGCTGTTCTGCTGTACTGGTACCCTCTGATAGCCGGCTGTTTTTAAACGGTCCCGTGAGTGTTTGCATAAGTGCTCTGTGAAGAGTGTCAAAGGTTTCGATTCACAACGTGTTTTTGAGTGTTGTAGAAAAGTACTCGCATACATATCTGTTAAGTGTGTGAACGCAATGGCACATCAGATGTGTTTAAGTTAGTCAGAACACCAATCCAAACGGCTTGAGATTTTGTTCAGGGTGATCTGCACGCTCTCAAATCTTTTCATTATAACCGACAAAGTATAAACATGATGTCAAATGTCAGTGCACAGAATAGGCCGGTTCAATGATTATGACGAGAGTTTTCGCAAGAGTGCAGCTTTGTGTTCCTCACAGCTTCAGTGATCGTAATGGCTTTGTATAATATTTTCATGCTGCTAACTATACTATAGCAAAGGATTGACAACTGTATTTAAATGTGCAATTGAATCTGATTGACAGTGATAACCATAGCAATGGATGGAACAATACAATCTGATATTATATGTCAAATGAGTGTAAATGCAAAATAATAGACCTGCCACTTTTTCGTAATATTACTTTAAATAAATTTGTCACTGTTTTTGTCACTTTTTACATATCAATTTACAGAATTTGAAGTATAAAACAGTTCTAAGCATTTTGTTTTATGATCTGTCCTGACGTGATCATATTTTATTTTATGAATAAACGTATTGCAAACTACTTTGTACTGATGACTGTGCTCGAGACCATTTTTGACTCAGGAAAAACCCTATTTTCTGGCAAGTCTCTTTCTCACTGGTGACTTGTTTCTGTCCAGCATCCGTCCCATTCCACCTATGTACCCCTCTCCTCTCGCTCCTGTTGCCCTCTCTCTCCCTTACGCCCTCCCCCGCTCCACGTCTTGGCTGTGGGAAAGCCATTTTATCAGCGTCTGTCTGTTGTTCTCTGGTGGGGATAGATACAGAGAAGATAGATGAGTGTTTTGACATGGAGAGTGTTAGACAAACACTCTTATCGGCCCCAGCACTTTAGCCCGACCCCCAAAAGCGAGGCTGCTGGGGAGGGGGTAGTTAAACAGAGCTGTACTGGGATGAAGATGCTGGAATGGACTGTAGCACCACCACAGGTCGGCTTCTCCAGCGACTTTACTTTTAAAGTTACCAACTGTAGCGGGGACAAGAGCTTTTCTAATAAATGTGTATTATTATTAAACATAAATACTAGGTTGAGTGAACGGTTGGGTTTTGTGTCAGCTATGTCATATCTCTATTTGTGGAGCCTGTGTTTGTTCCTGTGTTAGGCCTGCGTTTGTGACTCACCAAAGCCTTGACTCCCATCACACTGCACTTATCTCTAATAGGAAGTACAGAAGTTGTCCCTGTTTTGGGCCAGTGTCACTGCTCAGTGAGCGCCAAACTCCCCCTAGTGGTACTAGACTTGGTAGTCTGCTTTTGAATTGATACTAAGGATAAAGACTGAATAGAAATGGGTTTGCTAAGGTGTTCTGAGTGTTGTTGTTTTTTGCACATTGCTATGTGATTGCTAGGTTGTTGCTTGCTGGCTCAACGAAGTCTCTGGTATTCTGGTTCCTAGATATGGCTCATCCCTCCTGTGGGATCTTTTTCATCTGTATCATTATTTATTTATTATTCTTTCAATTATTAATCATTATTATGTTATTTATTTATTTTTTAAATCTAATGTTCACTTCAAGTTATTTAGAAACGTAAACATATTTGTGTCCCCTCATTTTAATTATTTGTTGAATATATATATATAGGATTTTTTTTTACATTTACCTAGAAACATAGATTTATCTTTTACATTATCTAATTCTCACTGAAAGTTAATCTTTAGAATCGCTACAAATTTAATAACACTTTTAAATGTTATCTTTCATGCTGTATACTATACATTTTTGATGCCTATTGGTTTTTAGTGTTTTATTTGTTATTTATTTAGACAAAATGTTAATGGTGACCATTTGTCGGTTATCATCCATAACATGAAAATAATTATCAGATATCATTTTTATATCGGTTCTTCCCTACTTATTAGTTCACCCCAAAATGAAAATGTTCTCATAATTTACCCGCCCCCAAACCTGTATGAATTTCTTTCTTCTGCTGAACACAAAATAAATTATTTTGAAGAATGTCTAGCCAAACAGTTGATTGGCCCAATTGACTTCCATTGTTTTTCCCCTTTCCCCATATTCTTCTTTAAAATATCTTCTTTTGTGTTCAGCAGAATAAATTCATACAGGTTTGGGATAACTTGAGGGTGCGTAAATGATAACAGAATTGTCATTTTTGGGTGAACTATTCTTTTAAGTATGAGCAATAGCTATGACTTTAGTGATCAACAAAAAAACCAAACGAACACTCCTTTTAATTGTTGTGCTGCTATATTTACACTCTTTCTCCCACTGTGTGTAAACAGATGATCTTATGCTAAGCGGCAGTGCTGATGACTTCAAGGTCGTGGCCCTCAGGGACCTGTCAGGTGACACCGTGTGGGGTCCGTTTTCTGGCAGCATCCAATCAGGAGAGACCACAGACGGACCGGCCAATGAGGTAAGGGTGAGGGGTCAGCGATCATGTCATGAGGATATTTGGTTAAGATTCCTATCCCACTTCTGTTCAATCATAACTCTAACATTATAGTTAGAAACAAATAATATGTCATTACCATATTGGAGTTGATTACAAAACAGTGTTTTTTGGACACGTTACCATATACTGTAGCCTTGTGTTGTATTAGAGTATCAGTCATGTGCTGTAGGTCCATCTGATGATCATGTGATGTCAGCTCTGGGAGAGGTTCCCTGGCTCAGGCCAGTTATTTTAAAGATAACACAGATCCATACACATTTTTACACACAGGCAGAGTTCCTCGCTTGGCTGATTTCCATAGAAGATGGATGCATACAAAATGTTGCATGTTTTCCAAACTGGTTTGATTCAAGAGTTAGGTAGTCAGTGAAATGTATTGTGTATTAAGTAAAACGGGATTGAATTTATCATCCACCCCCCTTGGCGCTAACCTATTAAATTGAGGATGAATGAGCAGACGGCTGCTTTGCACTGATTCAAAGTGAGGAGTAATCCACGGGAGTATGGGTGTATGCAAATGGAAGTGCAGGTTTTGAGCGAGTGTCATCTTTATTCCCCTGAACTGCGCTCGGCCGTTCCTGCACGTGATTGGCTAGACCCCCCCACCCCACCCCCCAGACGGACGCTTCTCTTTTATCTCAGTATGGCGCCATCCTCTTGGACAACAAACCCCAGTGATTGATTTCTACTTGATAGGCTCTCATTTCTAAGATTTCATTTATTATGAGAATTTCTAAGGCCGTGCACCCCGCGCTCCCTCCCCTCCCTGCACCTTTCCTTCACCTCCTCCTAATCTCTCTCCCTTCCTCTTTTTTTTCTCTCTCTCTTTTTACAAAAAAATAAAATCTCGTTATCGAGGCAGGGCTTTGTTGATGATTTTCGGCTCAGAACTTTCACATTCGCATTCTATCGCGTTTGCTCTCGCTCCGCTATCACTTCGTTGAAGGAGTGTGTATCTGGCAGAGATAGTGTGTCGAATCTCACATTCCTACGGCATCTCTCGCCGTCCCTCCACATCCTCCTGAGTCTGGAGCTGCTGGGGTCACCGGGTGTCAGGGTCCGTCCGGTCAAGACTGTACTTGTGTATTTCTCCGTCTCCCTGTCCTAGAGTTTAATCTGAGCGTTGTGAGATATGAAATGGGTTGGGTTAAAGCAAAGTGTGCTATTTGTAAATGAGTTAAAATCAAGCATGATATTGTATTTCTTACAAGATACACTTTCATACTAGGGGCGTGCGATATTGACATAAGATGATGTCTCGATATTTTCTGGGATTTTATCAATGACGATAATTAGACAATATTTTGCTGAGTGTGTTTATTGTTAACTTGCTACCAGGTTTAGGACTGCCGTGGACAGCTGACTCCTAAAAGTTATTGATATTCTTCATATTCTGTGTGGTGGTCAGTTCGCAGAAATGCAGTGGACAGAAATTAACTTTTGCAATAAGCTTAAATCGATTTTTACCTTTATTAAGACGTTTGTAACCTAATTAAATGCATCAATCTTTTGTGTCAAATTCTTACATTTAATCAATAAATTCAATTAGAATAAGACACAATAGGGTTGTTACCAATCAAATGAAATATGTATCAACAATGCAGAGGAAACAGAAGCAGCATGTGAAGTGGCATTTTGACGCAAGTACACAGACTGTTTAATGCAGCTCAGAGGGACATGAATGCATTTAACCTGCAGTTACAAATGCATATATGTTGTTTTGATGTTTTAAACGTAAAGCATTGAATATTGATATCTGAAATTATTTGAAAAATTAAAAGATACTCTAAATGAGAAATTCAAACCACCAGTAGGTGGAAGCAGGTCACTGCTAATGAGTGAGTCATTGACTGCGTTTTCCACGTGATGTTATTTCTAGCGAGAAATTACTATTGTAGTCATTAAATATTCAAAGCTTGAAAAGCTTTGTGTGATATTGATTAACTATATTAAATGAAATAAATATAAAAGACATACAGAGTTATTTTTGCCCCCTTATTCTTAATATTGAGGGCATTCTTAATGCATTTTAATAGACTAAATCACGGAGCGAAAGCGTGGACTCTAAATGCACATCACGTATAGTGTTTGTGTGCTCTCTAGGTGTGTTTTTGTAAAGTAATGGAAATACTCAATGTCAGATCACACATCATTAAAACAACAATTACGATATTACCGAAGACGATATATATCGCACATTGTATTGGTTTTGGTCATTCAAGACTACTACATCTAATTCACATCTTGTTTATTTGTACTGTCCATGAGAAATTCATAGGCATTAAGATGTTTAGAGAAGCTTCTCGTAAAATCTTAACGCCTACATACTTTATGTAAAGCGTCCTGTTCTAACAGGTCCTTTTGTATTTATTATCACTAATAGCTATCTGTTTTATGTAAATCTTTAATTTGCATATTTACAAAACAGCCATAACATTGTATCTATTTGAATATGTCTTTCATAACTCAAAGACTGAAAAAGCTTATATGAACAATTGTCTCTGTGTTCAGTTGTCTTCATTCAGGTTCCTGATTTCGTAAAGTTTTACAGTTGTTTTGGATAATTGACAGTTTCCATACTGATCCGTTAATGCTGTTACATACGTTTACTTGGGAAATAGCAGTTATGCACACACCTGTGTTATGACAACATAAGACACTAGACTCAAAACATGTTTGGACACTTAAAATGTGTAAACGTTTTAAAATGTATGAATGTTTTTGGTTCACATAATAAACCAAGAGACTGATTTTGAGGGATCAAAAAAATTATTAGGAAAAGTCAAGTTAGCTCTAGCATAATTTGTTTACAGATGAGCATGATTTGTTATTTTGTTTCCTAATGTAATTATATTTAGACATTTTTAAGTGTGTCTGAATTGGCCAATTGTTCTAATACTTTTTAGGATAACTGTATATTGTTTGGCAGGACATTTGGTGTTTTTTTATTTATTTATCAAAACATCTTCACTTAACAATATTATCAGATTTATGGATAATATTAATATATTATGTACTCTTATACAATATTATGCATATTGTATAGTGTTATAATATATACTATCATTCAAAGGTTTGGGGTCAGTGAGATTTGTGCTGCTTAATATTTTTATGGAAACCATGATACAATTTTTTCAGGATTTATTTGATGAATAGAAAGTTCAAAAGAACACAATTTATTTAAAGTGGAAATCGTTTGTAACAAAAGTCTTTGATCAATAATGCATCCTTGTTGAATAAAAATATAAATTTCTTTAAAAAAAAACACATTTTTGAACGGTAAAGTATTATATTTGATATTATAACAATATTTTACATTAATGTATTCATATACTGTAAACATGTAAGGACATATCATTGCTGCTGTGATTAGCCTACTTTTGATGTTGACATGAGTAGAACTGTCAGTCAGACTTTCGGTGGTTAAAAAAAACGTCCGCTAATCGCTAGTTACAAACAAGTGCAGAACGACTTCCACTACCACGTCGCCATTGTTCTTTCCACTTCGCCTCTCCTGTTATTTCGTGGAACGCCGCCCGAAGGCACGATGGTAGCGGGTGGGGAGTTCAAAGCGTTATCATGCACCGAGCGCCTTTTCATCATGTTTTAGAAACAAGCGTCCCAACTAATCCCCCAATAATCTCTCCAGGAGAACTGCTCAGATAAGCCCCGCCACCCACTGCTCTCCAGCCCACTTTTTTTGGGTGTAGCCCCACTTTCCCCCCCTCTCTGCCACCCCACAAAGGACACGTGAAGGTGAGCGCTCTTCATCTTTCTCTTTTTCCTCTCTCGCCCACCCTTCTTTCTCGCACCAATAGGGTTTGTTTACCCTCATCCCAATCTCTGGTTTATCTACATCTGTCAGTAGAGTGATCTCAGAGAGTTACCCCTCGCTACACATGCTTTTCCCTGCAAGGAATGCATGAATACCCTTAATTATTGGCTCTCTCAATTATCTGCATAATGATAAAAGGGAAAGCAAGTCAAGCTTCAAATGGGAGTCCAATTGAGAGCATCACACATTGGCACCTGTGGACTTCTCTGCTCTCCACTCACAAGTGCAGAAATGTGGCGGAATAGGAACATCAAAAGGAAATGTTTGAATAGAAACTCGCAAAAAAATAAAAATAAAAATGTGAATTTAATAAAACAGGCAAAAAGTATAAAGAGATTTTACAAAAAACTATTTTGTGTTTTTGTGTTGTGGTTTAATACATTTTTTTATATTAATAAGATAGATAGATAGATAGATAGATAGATAGATAGATAGATAGATACTCCTTTTCTGCAGTATCATTCACTACGGTAAAATAGTGCTTGTATTGCGCATTATTTTACTTATTCCCGCAGGTTTCGCGCTCACACCTAAAACGTGTGCACCACTGATCTATATACCGTAAGTGGAGCTCTCGAAGCCGCCTCTCAAACAGCTCGCGAGAACCAAATTGACTTATTTTTCGTGGGTTATTGCGCTTAAATGGTCAAATACATACAAAATGATGTCACAATGCCTATCTTGCCGAGTATTCAGGTAAATACAGTCTGTTTTGGAACAAAAATAGTTGCGAGAAAACGCATAGTGTAACAGTATATTGGATCTGTTTATACGCTCTTAAAGTGATAGCAGCCTAATAATTCTGCTGCTGTCTGTCAGGTTAATCAAAGAACCAAAGACAAAGAAAATCAATCTCTGCTCTTGACTGAATAACTTTTGTAACTTTAATTGTAAGCATTAATCTGTATTTAAAAATGCCCACATTATCAAAAAATTATGAGATAAATTATATGTATGGTGGTATATATTGCAGTTTTCACTGTGGTATCAAAAATGGTATAGAATATCGATATATTTCAAGGTATCATATCGAAGTTGGAAATTCCAGTATCTTGACAACATACATATACATATATATATATATATGCACATACATACACACAAAAATACTGAGTAATAAAATATATTTTTTTGGGAAGCAACAACCCTCATCACTTCAGATAAGCCTATGTTTAAAGACGTACAGTTTGCATCGTCATGTACTTGTATTTGCAGGCTTTACGGTGGAGAAAACGACAGAGAGAGAGATAGAATGGGTGGGGAGTGGAGAGAGGAAACCTTCCTCTATCTCCGAGCCCGATCACCGGCAGATCAGGAGCCCGCTTTCCAAGAGTGCCTCATTTTCAAATCTCTTATCGCACCTTTTTAAGTATCACAGTTTCCCATTTTTACATGTCATTTGCATGCTGCTCATCTCACCTGGATGCTGTTTTCTTGGAGGGATGTGCAGGTGGAGATGTGCTGCTATTTGCTTTGGGTTTCATACATAGGAATACACGTGCGTAAGTGCTTTCGGTTGTATGTGTGTGAACGAGGCCTGAAAAAAAAGGGAAAGATGGAGAAAAGGAGAGGGGAAAAAAGGATATGTGTGTGAGAGAGGCGGATGAGAGAAGGTTTCTGATTGTTATCGCCCTTCCTTTTCTTCTCTGTATTTTTGGAGGATTCACACACTGACCTCTTTGTTTGGGACAGTATGAACCCCTTTTCCACCCCCCCACCCCCCTTTTTGGGAAAGAAACCATTTCCTGTGGAAAGGAGATTGAGAGAGGGATAGACAGAGGGATAGGATTGGGAGAAGGGGTTGAAAAAGTGAGAAAGGGATGTGTGGAGAGATATGGAGAGGAATAGATAGCGAGAAGGAGATGGAGACAAAGAGTGTGGCGGAGCATGAAAAGAGGGATATGGACAGATGAGGAGAGGGATAAAGGTGGAGATAGTAGAGAAACAGGAACAGAAGAAGATAACGGCGGAGTAAAAAGCAGAAAAATGAGAAAGAGAGGTAGAGAGGACCGGTACTGAAAAAACATACAGTGGGAGCAGGGTTAGTTTTCATTTTAGTCGTAGACGTTTTTCCCATTTTTTTCATTCTATTGTATCCATTTTAGTCCATTGTAATCTGAAGTGACATCATTTTAATCCAGAAAAATTAAATTTTTGTTCTATCAGGGCTATGACTGATGGTGTGAAATGTGGGAATGATTTAAGGGCCCCCAGAATATGCCTGGTTATGATCACGTTTTACAAATTTTCTGGTTTAGATACTGTTTAGTACATTGCATTCGGCTGGTTTGAACATTGGCAATAATAATAATAAGAAATGTTTCTTGAGCACCAAATCAGCATATGTGAATGATTTCTGAAGGATCATGTGACACTGAAGACTGGAGTAATGATGCTGAAAATTCACGTTTACCGTAAAATATATTCAAATAGAAAACTATTATTTGAAATTGTAATAATATTTTACAATATTACTGTATTTTTGATCAAATAAATGCAGCTTTGGTGATGAGCTTAAGAGACTTCTTTCAAAAACATAAAAAATCTGACTGACCCCAGTCTTCGCTCTTTCAGTTACAGCAAATCAATCCCCAACATACTATGATTGGATTAATTGAATCAATTATTTTGTATAATTTTCTTCTTGATTTTTTTTTTTGTCATTTTCGTTGAACTTTAGTTTGGATTCATCTTTTCCCTCTTATATTTATTATTGAGTATTGTAAGTCAACAAACATTTTTCTTCAGTACTCTCAATAAATTGAGACAATTAACAATGAGTAGACGCCTCATTTACCAATGGCTCTTTTATGCCTTGCACTGGTCCACACCAGGGCTTCTTTTTTTTCACTGGAGGGTGTTGCGTCACAGACCACTGCAGGATTACACATTGTGAGATACATACTGTCATATCTTTAGCAAACACCTTTTAAAACCTTGTTCCGCACTATCATAATGAGCATCGGTTTTAGTGTATTTGCACACCGTTTAATGCGTTAAACATTTACATGCGAAGCATATGGAGTGTGCGTTCCAGAGACGCATACATTATTTCTAAGAATGTCAGAAAGACCGGCCTTTCCTTTGGCGGCTGGAAGATGAGTTCAGTCAGTTGGGTTTTAATTGTCTCTGTAAACCTGGATGGATTTGACTCAGGAGAGAGGGGGTTTATACTGTAGGGTCACAGAGATTTCTCTCTTTAAAGGAGACGGCGAAATATTTTTTTCCCCCCACCGAAAGGAGAAAAAAAAATGCAAAATGAAAATCGTCCAAGAATCATTTGCATTCAACTTTTATCAGAGCGAGAGGAGGACGTTTTTTAGAACGATAACGCCGCGAGTGGCACGCACCAGGCTTGACTGTGAGAGTGTGTTTAAGGTGTTGTGGTATGATGGTGATGCACAAGTGTGTGTTTGTGTGGAAAGGTGCATCTACCTCTTTTCCTGATGGCGTGCGTGTGTAAGGAGGAGAGAGGGAGGGAGGGAGGGGGCTGGTTAATATCAGACCAAATAATTAGATTCGCTATCAGGGCGGCGGCAGCAGTGCGGGGATCAGGCAGATTAAAGCACGGCCGTCGTCATTAATATTCATGAGGGAGCAGGGCTCGGACGAGGGGGCTTAGACTGTTCCTCAAAGCTCCGCACTCGGTGGGGCTTAAAGAGCCGTTCTCAAAGTACCCTAGTTCCTTGTGTGTGAGGGGGTGGGGGGCATATTCAGCAACACCGGGGTTACACTCTAAAACATGTGCCGTTCCTCCTTCACAATAGTCTACTTTCTGATTCCTCCACAGTGTCTTTCAGCCACCCACGCTGAACAGATGTGACAGGACTACATGTCACCTGCGTTTAGACCTGTTACAACAAGAATGTTTCCTCTTTCAAAGTGGAGCCTCATTTAGGGTGTGTTCACACTTCGGTTTGGTTTGCTTGGTTCGTATGGTCCAGATTTAGTCCTGGTCCGCTTAGCGTTCAGATTGGCATTTTTAACACTGAACCTAAAGGTTTGGTTAAACCAGATTGGTCGGCTTTTATGACGTATTGCGTATTTTTTGACAGAACTTACCGAACATCCAAAACAATCCTGTGTGCTGGAATAAATGCGCTTGTTGTATGTGTGTAGCTACATATGATGGTACTTTGACCAGCTGAGAACTTGTGAAGAGCTTATAAAATGTGTGAAGAAGTCAAAACAGCGGCAGGAATCCCTCCGTCACACACATAAACGATCTTCTGCGAGAAGACATTGTTCTGATGCCTGTACTGAACTGTGATGGGCAACATCACGACTATGACGAGTAAAAGCAGGTGTGCATGAGCATTCTGTCCTTTTTAGGGTCTCATATTGCTGTTTTTGGTTAGTTTACATGTCTTTGGTCCGTGTTGCGTTCATAGCATTCGAACCGCACCAGAGTTCGTTTGGAAGTGGACCTTAGTGGTTGTTTGGTGTGCACCAGGGTGACATCACATTTATTCAAATGAACTGCATTAACAGAGCAATCGCACCAGGGTTCGTTTTAATCGAAACAGTGTGAACACTGTTTGCCCAGTCTTTAACATTTGGTTTCAACTTAAACATGGTTTATAAATGGTATGATGTTCAGATACATTTAAGCAGGATTCAGAATTAATACTTAAATGGAAAATAAAATGTTAGAAATAATCATCTTAATACATGTTTAATTAGCAAGTCACAACAGATGTTACTTTTAGTAGACTTATTTTTGCCTATATGCAACATAATTCAGTGTGCGTCTTTGTGAAATATTGGTCATTTTCTACATAGTCTTGCGTTAATTTTTTGCCCGAATGATGTCTGGTCACCTCGCCACTTCCAAATAAAAATAAGGACCCGCTGTGTTTGTCTTGATCGTTTTGAACCGGTTCTTGTTCGCTATTCACAATGGGTCATAACCATTTACATCTTCACTTTACTCCCCGTGTGCGGATCTGTCTGTGTGTCAATATGTGTGTGTGTTTAATTAGAGAGCGCGTTTGTCTGGAAGTGTTTTGTCAAAGGCGAGGGCTGACCAGGCTGCCCTCTCCTTTTGTGAAGCTTAAAGTCGAGTCGTGTTAAATGAGTCTGAAACAAATTAGCAGAAGCACGCAGCACTTATGCCACAGACGGCTCCAGCATTGGGTTTCAAATTAAAACAAAAGGAGCCCTATCTCCTTATCAGCACTAGTTCCCCATGAAATACAATACGGACTGTATCTTCAGGCAAGAACAGACAGATTTAGAAAGAAACCCTTCAGCTGTCCTCCTCTGCGGCCCATCTCTTTTCCTCATCCTCTCGACTGGTGGCTTTTTTATCCCCCTTTACACAGTTGAACTAATGTCTTTTTCATTTTCTCCTGTCTTTAAAGTTGATTTGGTAGCATGTCAGGGATGTAAGGACTAGTCTCCCCAAGGGCATGTCTTTAACTTAGTGTAGCGGAGTGGGAGTGGGAATCTTTTCTTACATATTAGGCTATTAATGAACTTGGCCTGCAGAAATGCTGCCACCTAGTGGAATGGATCAGTCACACTCAAATAATCTGCTCTTAAATGAGACGTGCAATTTTGTGAATTTCAGCCTGAAATCAACCCTTCAGTTCATGCACAGCCTGTTATCAGCACCATATAATGGCTTTATTGTGGTTGGATTGGGATAGACTTTGTCAGTCGTTCTGCTGCTCACTGTGAATACCTGTTAAATCTGACATTGAAAATTACCCGCCAATTTCCCATTAAACATATTAACGCATGCTTGAGCTGAACAATGAAATGATTGTGTGGGAGAGTCCAGGTGTGTTTCTTAGGATATTTGCCAGCTGCCAGTGCCAATACACACTTCCACCTTTGCATACTCTGTTTAGTTTACTGAAAATGTTCAGTTGAAATGGATCCAGTATACCCGCGTGATATCCCCTTTCCTACCGCTCTTGTGAATTTCCTTTGAGATTTTCTGGGGGTCCCTGTGCCAAGTCCCCTATGGTCAGAAGTTAAATTATTAAAAAACTGTTTATTGGTCTGGAAGTGTAGGTCTGCTTGTAAGGTAAAAGAGGTATGCTGCATGCTGAATTTTAATGGCACAGTATCAGGAAGAAGGGATTAAATGTGCATGTGCTTTTTGTATTTCTTTGAACATAATTTAAAACCATTTCTTAAGCTGAAAAAAGTCAGTGTCTCAGATAAACAGGTGGTTTTCTCTTGGAAAGTGCAATTCAAAAGCGGTTTTGTAGTGAATAGGCAGCTGAAAGATTTAGGAATAGTAGTGTAATATAGGAATTAGTAGTGGTTCAACCTTACGGCTGTACTATGCTTTAGAATTAAGGCAAACTAATTAAATATAATAAGTATATATTACTTTGATATTTCTTGAGAAATTGTATGTTCATAAGTTAATCGTGTATTTTTTTTATTTGACTTCATTTCAGGATTCAGTTTAAAGCTACACTGTGTAATTTTTTAAGTTGATTCTTAGCAAAAAACACTTTGTTTTCTTAAAATGATATGTGCTCATCAATGTATAATTACTTCTACTAATCAAGTATTCACGTAAGCGTAGAATCTGCCATTTATAATACATACGAGCGAGTCGCTCGAATGGCGGAAGCCATGTTGCGCCTCCATTTTGCAAATACATTAGCCAAAGAGGGACATACCTGGAAATTCAAGCTTCACCTTTTGCGTTTTTACACTAATGGAGATTACTCATGACTCGGCAGATTTTAAAAAAAAAATACGGCCACCGTAGGAGTTAGAACACCCTCGGAATGGGAGGGGCTAGATAGTAATATTCAGTTGGTAGTCATATACAATTTCACCGCTAGATGGGAGAAAATCCTACACAATGTAGCTTTAAAGTTTTTTAAGCAAATCATCTAAGGAAAGTACTGTGTTAGATATTCCAGCATTATTGACAGATAATTGCATGATGACAAAGTCCTTTCATGCGTATAATAGATGCAAAGGAACCCATTTAAAATTTTCGAAAGGAAATGAGAAATCTTAAGCAGAAATATCTTTCATTTTAGTAAAATAGGGTCTTTTTTATAACCTCTCCGTTGGATTTGCTGCAAGTGTCCCACTGAATCCTCCTCTATCTCTGTGCTTTTAAAATTGCAGGCTGACCTTGTTTTCTTTCTTTCCCTTTGTGTGTTTTAGAGCCATGTAATGTCTCTGGAGTGTGAGGAGCCAGACTGCTGGCTCAGAAGAGTTCCTGTGACCTCAAGCCTCACTGAGTCAAACTGCACCATCTACAGTCAGGGTATGACAAAAAAACAACAACAACACATACACCTCTCATATCCACTACCGTATTAGATGGAGAGTCTAACAGTGACAGTTTGTTTTCCAGGAGGAGGGTTATTCTGTAAGCTGACACAGGAGCTGTCCAGTGGAGATGCTCTTCTGGCAAGGCTGTCCTGCTCCACAGCGGATCATTCGGCAGCGACTCAGACTCGCGGCGTGCGAGTGAAGGAGGAGCCTGTGTATCCCGCTGCTCTGCACACTGAGATCCAGCTCCTCCCACAACAGGCTGGCATGGCTGCCATCTTAGCAACTGCTGTCGTTAATAGTGAGTCACTGCTTGCTGATAAACACAACATGTCTTCACAGTTTCTTGCATTTTTATGAGTGTGTTTACATCTGTGATTAGGGATGGTGGGCCGTGTTTTTGCATATGTGCGTAAATCATGACACATAATGCGTAATAGATAAAATTTAATTCTCAGTTTTATTTAGTTCTACTTCCACTGAAAGTACCTGTTTTTTTAGACACTATAACATGGCAATATTCTTTTAATACTGATTTAATACTGATCATATCATATATCATATTTTTTAAATATACCATGCAAATACAATGGTATATAGATTTGGTAATCATTCAGTAGCAGAGTATATGTGAAGTTTGGGGTAAGTTTTTGTTGTTGTTGCTTTGAAATACATTTATTCAGCAAGGATGAACTAAATGTAAAAGTATTTACTTTTTCAAATAAATGCTGTCCTTTATGAACTTTCTATTCATAAATAACAATCCTGAAATGTTTCCACAAAAATATTAAGCATTAGAACTGTGTTCAACTTTTTCTAAAATCTAATAGAAAACCATTATTTTAAATTGAAAAAATATTTTACAGTTTCTACTGTGTTTTTAATCAAATAAATGCAGCCTTGGTGAACATGAGAGACTTCAATGGTAATTCAAAGTCATTGTGCATTTACTTTGGAAATGAGACGAATACATTTTGTTTTGCATTTTTAAAGTTTCTGGGTGTTGCAAAAATGAATTGACAACGGAGAAGACATTAGTTCAGCCATCAAGCAAAACTGCAAAAATAATGATACTTTTCATACAAGTTATTTTACCATTGAAAAATGACAAGACCTCACCTTTAAGTTGCTTGACATTCATGCCCATCGCCAGTAGGTGGCAGTGTTGTGTCACTTCCGATAGTGGAGGAGTTAATTGGCTGGTACAGCCCTATCTGCAACATCAGCTAAACCACATGAGGAGTGGGAGCGCACACGGACATGCCATGATGAAGACATGAATCACTGTAAATAAGGCTAA